>NC_137609.1:38089856-38257356 GCF_963280865.1 Gymnoscopelus braueri
AACAATGGACCTAGGAAGACTTAGATGAACAAATGTGAAATAATAAGGACCTTAAAATTAAATGTTTTAAGGTCCTCATTACTCTAAACCCTAACCCTTGTAGCAGAAATGGAGAATGGTGTCAGTCCCAGTAAAGACGCACTAGAATTGACCAGTAGTCACTGGGAGGTTCAGTTGGGGCAAACGCAGTCCCCACAAACATCATTTACTATTCTGTGCCTATCGGTACATAATTCGGACGGGGCTGAGTAGGCTCAAAGCGAACTTCGCAACGTTCGGCACGGCAACTCGCGCGCCTTAGCGCGCTCGGTGGTGCCTCTCGTGGCTCAAGTTCGCTTGAGACTGCGCCCCTCCATCGCGGTTGGGCCCATAACTATATTTGTTTTCCTAAAATCTTTTATTGAGTCCTAATCCTGTACCATTCTTATAATGAGACTATGGATGAATTTTGGTATGCAGTCCAACTAAGGTGGGACTCAGGATGACTGGACGTACCTGCCATGCACAGTCCCCAGTGAACATTCCTCACAAAGCTCACTGGCAATTTTATTTATAGTTTGTAAACATGCCTAAAAACCTAAACTTTGAAGAAAGGGAAAATGGTTAACCCTAATGGGGAATCCTTTCTTAGGAAAGGCGAAACAGCCAAAAAGAACTTAGGGCTAAGATTTAGAATTTAGATTAAAGACTTAGTAAACAGAATGTAAAAGTACAAGGACCTTAAAATTAAAGAGTAACGGGATCCCAAAAAGACTTTCTTTCAAAAACAAGATGGCGAGAGCAAAAATTCCTTGCTCTGCCTTTTTTGGAAAGGATGCCCTTTCTAAAAAAGGCTTAGCACTGAAGTCCAACCCAAACCATTCCCTAACCCTAATAATGATCAAATAACCTATTATAATCAAATAACCTAACCCTATCCTTAAAACCGAAATAAAGTAACCAAAAACCGGGAAAAAACATACCCAATCCGCCCAGAACCGCAAAAAAGATTTGCGCGTGTGCACACGGGGGGTCGCGGGAAATAATATCATTTTGGGGGTCGCGGCTAGCCTGGTAAACCCTCCCTCCGGAAATCTCATTTCCATTTGGTTCCAGGAGTGAGTCTGGCATGAAGGCTTGTATGGGCGTTTCTAGTGCATTACCAAATAACCGAGCCAATCAGCGTCCTCGCTCATTGTTTTGTGATTGACAGCGGGGGTAGGCCAATCAGGTGGAACCCGAGTGGTTCACACGTCATTAATCAATACACCTTTCATACAAGCTGCTCATTAACATCAAAGACAAACCAATTACTCCTGGTGATAATCACTGCAGCCTAAAGTGGCTTAATTGGACATCAAAGGGCCACTTGGACATCAAAGCTACACTACTCCCGCCCAGCTCCAGCCCACAGCCAAATTGCCTATATAGGTCTGCAGGCCAGACTCACTCCTGAAATAAAATACAAATGAGATTTCACTACTAAGAGACCACACCTTCTGCTCAGGTTAAACAGCATTTATTGAACCAATGTACAATGAAATATATGTGTATTGCTGGGGAGCCCGAGGCGGGGCGAGACTCAGGGTGGGGGTATAGTCTCGGGAGCCAGGCGACCGCCGCGGTTGCTCTGCTCAGGAGCGGTCTGTCTGCTCAGGAGCGGTCTGTCGCCTTCGCTCCGACACTGGAGGATGGAGGGAAAAAAAAGTTAGATGAGCAAAATTGGTGAGAAAGGAGGTGGTTGGGGAGGAGGAGGAAATTTGGATTTGCGAGCAGCCAAATCAAACAGGTAGTTGATACAGTCGCAGGTGTATTTATACTGTGGTGATTGCGGCGTGGATTGGCTGAGAGATAAGCAGCGCAGCTGAACTTGGTAAGGTGATTACCTTACCAAGTTGAGCAGAGGTTGAGCAGAGGGAGGTCTCTACTCCTGAACATGCGTTGAATACAACTACATTTCACTAGTAAGAGACCACACCTTCTGCTCAGGTTAAACAGCATTTATTGAACCAATGTACAATGAAATATATGTGTATTGATGGGGAGCCCGAGGCGGGGCGAGACTCAGGGTGGGGGTATAGTCTCGGGAGCCAGGCGACCGCCGCGGTTGCTCTGCTCAGGAGCGGTCTGTCTGCTCAGGAGCGGTCCGTCGCCTTCGCTCCGAC
Organism: Gymnoscopelus braueri; assembly: GCF_963280865.1. Classification (NCBI taxonomy): domain Eukaryota; kingdom Metazoa; phylum Chordata; class Actinopteri; order Myctophiformes; family Myctophidae; genus Gymnoscopelus; species Gymnoscopelus braueri. Next base: position 38,092,001 of record NC_137609.1, read on the forward strand.
ACTGCCCCCAAAAGGCTGGCTTGAAGGTGGGAAAGGCCGGGAGGTGGAGACGGTGGTCTCTAGGCGGGCAACTGTTGTGTGGTTCCTCCTGGCTTGAAGGTGAGAATGGCCGGGAGGTGGAGACGGCTGGTCTCTTGGCGATGGCCGGTAGGTGGAGACGGGTGGCTTCTAGGCGGGCAACTGTCGAGTGATTCCTCCTGTCCTTGGACCCTCGGTCGGGCGAGGAAAAACTCCCTCCGGGGAGGATGGAGGAGGAAGAAACCTCGGGAAGGATCGCGAAGGAGGGGACCCCCTTCCAGGGCGGACAGGCTAGGAAACGACACGCCAGTTACGGTCGCCGCAGGTGGAGATGGGCGTTGCGCAGGTCTTGGACGTTTGTTCTTATGCAGGAGTGGTAAGCTTCCGAGGACCATCGACCGAGGATGCGGACGACGTGGTCTGACGGGCCGTGTCTGGACACGGTGGAGGCGGCGCCGATCCGGAAGGAGTGGCCGGAGTAAAGCTGAGGTGGAAGGCCGGAAAGGGAGAGGATTTGGCGGAGGTGATGGTGGAACCAGAAGCGGGTGGCGATGGAACCGGGCTCGGTGGTGAACGGGAGTGACATGGCTGGTCGGTTAGGTATTGGATAGGTATTGGATCGGCAGGTTTGGTTGATGACTGTCGCAGGAAATTGAGGAACTGGCAATGGAATCGGTAATGGGTTAGGTGGCGGGAGGTGAGCTGCGCCGAGGTTGGAATGTTGGGTGACGAAGGTCCGAGTGAGAGGACGGAGGAATGACGAGATGTCGGGAGAGTAGGAACGGCCGTTATTGATGGGCTGTGGGCTGTGTTTACCTTGTGGGTTAGGACGCTTATTGCAACAATCTGTAGGCCCCAAAAGGCGCGGCGGAGGCTATTGGTAAGCTCACGGAGTGCGGTTGATGGACGGAGGGGCTGAAGGTGTTGGGACCAGGCGGAGGCGCACCAGTGGCACTGACGGCAGTCGCCGAGCTGAGTGAATGGAGCTGCGTCGGTGTAGCACTGGATGTCGTCAGGGAGAGTATCAAAGCCTTGACGAAGGTGATGCTGTTCCGTTTGTTGGGGAGGTAGTGCCGGAGGGAATCGGAGGTCTGAGACGACCGACTTGAGCGTGGAGAGGTGTGTGAGCTTGATAGATGTGCTGGGGCTGGCGGCCCGAACGAGTGCGCGAGCTGCTCGTAGGATGGCTGAGGGGTGATGTGTCCAGGTGAGCGAGGAACGTGAGCTGCTTGTGAGTCGACCTGGGCTACCTCCCTGATTTTGTGTTGAGGTGATCGTGGAGCGAGAACAGCTTGAGGTGAACCTGTGGGTCAAGGGCGCCTTTCTTTTCTTCTTCTTGGCACACGGCGAGGAGGGGAGAGGGGGCGCACGGCGCCGGTCCGAGGGAGGGGGGGGAGGGAGTGGACGCGGTGCAGTGGGCACCTGAGGGCGTGCTCATGAGGAGTGTGTGCTGCTTGCGGCATGGCCTGGGAGTGACGGACCCCGGTGGCCGTGAACTGCTCGGGGGATGACGGGTCTGGGTGAACGTGCAGTGTGAGGCGAACGTGGGGCGAGAACTGTGGTTCTGTTTACAGAGAAATGGCATGCTAAGTTGTTTGTAAATCCCTTGTGAGTGAGTAGTCTGTACTACTCTGCATTGTCTTGACGCCGACGTGAGCAGGGCTTCGGCCAGTCCAAGGACGGGATGCTGGGCAGTGGGGTGTACCTCGGCCGGGACCTGGAGAAAGCCAGCCGCTACCCCCTTGATGTGGATGAGTCCCAGCGTGTTGTCGTTGAGGTGAAGGTCGACGTGGGCGACGTGATCGCCGTCGATTGCCAAAGCCATCCGCGGCTGCTTGAAGGATAACCTGGATGTGACGGGTCCGGATGAGCATGTGGCATGGCCTGCTTGAAAACCCGATGGCGCTGGGTCCAGGTGATCATGTAACGAAAGCTGCTTGAGGGATGACTTTGAGGTGTTGGGTCCGGGTAGGCGTGGGCGTGCGTAGTGGGATGCTTGGGGGAGACCTGGAGGTAACTGGTCGAAGTGGGCGTGGGTTGCTTAGGGGAAGGGGAGTTGGGCGGGGAGCGCTGCTGCACTACCCGCCGGCGTGCTGGTGAGGGAGAGGAGGTAGGGAGGTGAGGAGGAGGCGTAATGTGCCGCGATGGCCGCCGTGCGGGGGGGTAGGAGGTGGGCGAGGTGCGTTGAAGCACCCGCCAGCGAAGGCAAAATGCGCCGCAATGGCTGCCGTGCAAGGGGGGGGGGGAGGCTAGGAGGCTAGGGAGGATGGGAGCGGGGGGGAATGGGAGGGAGGAGGGCGGGGTGCGCTGCTGCACCACCCGCCGGCGTGCTGGTGAGGGAGAGGGAGGAAGGTGGGGAGAAGGCGAAATGTGCCGCAATGGCCGCCGTGCGGGGGGGTAGGAGGTGGGCAAGGTGCGTTGAAGCACCCGCCAGCGAAGGCAAAATGCGCCGCAATGGCTGCCGTGCAAGGGAGGGGGGGAGGCTAGGAGCGGGGGGGGGGGAGGCTGGGAGCGGGGGGGAGGCTGGGAGCAGGGGGGGAGGCGGGGGAGGGGAGGAGGGAAGGTGGTGGGGAGAAGGCGAGGTACTGGCCAGTGCCTGCCTGTGAGCGAGAGCTGAGGGAACGTACGAGGCTTGCGTCGGCCGGCGTGAAGGTGAGGGAGGGATGGAGCAATTAAATGCATGGAGCAATTAAATGCATGAAACGCTTAAATGCATGGAACGCTTAAAGCATGGAACGCTTAAATGCGCGTGACAAATTAATTGCATGGAACAATTAAATGCATGGAACGCTTAAATGCATGGAACGCTTAAATGCATGGAACGCTTAGATGCATAGAACGATTAAATGCACGAAACAGTAAAGACTGAACAGTGTCAATGTGTTGGAATAGTGTAACTAGAGCGACCTCCAATGTGGTATTGATGGCTGGAGGTGTTGTTTAGAAGAGCTTGTCTTCTGCGGCGTTCAGGGAGAACTACTGAGGTGATAGACAATGGCTAGAAACACTTGAACGCTTAAGTGAAAGATCTTTAGTAATTTAGAGGGCATGTCAAATTAACATGTGTTTATGTAGACCTATATGAGGCCAGCATGATACAGAAGTTATGGGCTGGAGCTCAACAGATGCTACTGGCAATTAAAATATAAACAGATTAATACTCATACTTACCTCATACTCACCTATGAGAGAATGCTGTGGTCAATGAATTGGAGCAATTGATAGCAAAATAGCCGATCACAAGTGCAGTACTCGTAACATGTGTTTGTCTATCGTGAAGCAGAACAGATTTGGATTTGCGAGCAGCCAAATCAAACAGGTAGTTGATACAGTCGCAGGTGTATTTATACTGTGGTGATTGCGGCGTGGATTGGCTGAGAGATAAGCAGCGCAGCTGAACTTGGTAAGGTGATTACCTTACCAAGTTGAGCAGAGGTTGAGCAGAGGGAGGTCTCTACTCCTGAACATGCGTTGAATACAACTACATTTCTGGAGGGAGGGTTTACCAGGCTAGGTCGCGGCCTGAAAAGGTTGAGAACCCCTGGTCTAGTATACATGAATACTGACAATAAGGCTTTACTCTAACAGTGAATAAAGACATTATTCCACAAGAGTCATCTCCACAAGAACTGGCACCACCACTAAGCACTGTTAAGTTCATAATGTGCTACTATCTACCATGTATGAGTGTCTTACTTTTATCCTTTTATCCTGCAGTAAGAAAAATATTTCTATACCTTTTTTTCTCTGTGCTATGAGTTACACTGTCAGTACAGCACAGCGCAGTGCAGTTACAATAAAAATGTCCAATAAGTAAAAAGCGGTGCACAGCGCAACAGTTTCCAAATTGTATTATACATTTGTAGTGTTCTGTGATGGGCTTGGTTTTTGTGCACAAAAACATCCCTAGTAAATCACAAAGCATTGGGGGATATGGCCATTATTTGAAGACAGAGCACAGAGGCTATAGGACAGTATTTCAAACACTAGCTGCTACTCCATCCAGACAGAGGACTTGGCAAATGTATGAAATCATGCTGTTGTAGGTGCAGAACAAGCTCTCTTGATGGATATCCTCCGTAATTGACAGGGAAGTATACACATTGTGGGACACTGATCAAGGCCAAGACACAGGGAGGCAGGGTACAAACCCAATAAAGGGTATTTATTGAAGGTTTGGCTCAGAGAGCATTGTTTATGTTTTTCTTTTCCAAACTTTAAATCATAGTAAACTCAAACATGTATCACAGGTTCTTCCCAGGGTCGGGGTTTCCATATACATTCATAATCCATGCAATTCAGTATGTTCCGCAGGTTGCCTATAAAATAAAAGAGACATACTTCTAGTTTCCAATTTCACTTTAGCATTGTCATACAGGTAAAGGGAAAATAGTGGAGTTTCTCACTTACCGCCCGAGCACCTGTCCATTCACCAGGAGAGCCAGTGGAGAGTGAGAGAGAGCGTCTGTGTTTGTAGCTTGGGGTGCCACACCTAGCCAGTCATCACAGGTGCGCTGAGTTGGGGCTGATTCATGATGAGGAGAGGTAGGTACCGCCCCTCGATGACGTGGCCTAGGCTGTGGTGCTGTCTGCCAGGTCTCTCTCTGTCTCTCTCCCACTGTTTCTCCCTGGTGAGGTGCCTACCTGTCGGGCGGTTTCCTAGTGAAACTCCACAACATATACTACAGTACAGTGCATAGCCAGGCAACTCCCCTCCTTTCTTCAAAGAAGCCCAATAATGACAACACAATCCAAAGGAGGATGACGTTGTTTTGTCAACAGTCTGTACAGTCTGACCTGTGGCCAGTGCTGTGACTGTCAACGGAGGACTTTGCATCTGGATGCATTATCAAAGGCAAAAATATATAAATATAAATAAATTAAAAAACAAAAACAATCCTGTAACAAATCCTATCAACATTTTCTGAAAACTAATTCTTAAACTTACGAAGCTTATTGATTAGTCTAGTAATATGCTGTAAGCTTAGCCTAGGGTTTTACAATTACAATTTTAAGGCTTTTGATTATAATTTCGTTGCAGAAAGGGCAAGGCGGTCAGTTGTTCCATTCTATCCATTATAGGTCTTTGCGGTTGTTAGCATATGGTACAATGTTACCTTGTCTTGTGAAACGGTTGATAATTTGCCAATGTCTGGGTGAAGAGAAGGAATGCGATGAAAAGCAACAGAAGCATCAAACTGAAAACATTTCTAACAGCAGTCAGCAGGGTTCGGGGGGGTGCACACATCAAAGGTGTGCACCTTTTGACTGGCATCAGAGAGACCAGACATTGGCAGCACTACTGTGTCTCCGTTCTAGAGACAGTTTACACTTCACACAGGAAACACACACTCACACAAGCATGCATGCACGCATGGCATGTGCCCATGTGCGGGTAAATGTGCACGTACACACACGCACGCACGCACGCAAGCACATACACCCACTCACCAACAAGTGTTTTGAGATATCAGTTTAGGGTTGCATGAGATTAAAGATCATGTTAAATGAGGAAACCAGATACTCAGAACAGGACAGTAGATGGCACTGGTTCAGCTGCTTTTTGTAATACATCATCATGGTCTGCAGAAACAGACTGCTCACGGATGAGTCCCCTCTAGGTACTAAAACACTGCTTTCAGTAAGGTTTTATTGCGCGCAGTAGGCCTGTGACATTGCAGTAAATATCGCAGTCCAAGCAGCAAAACTAAAAGCATTCATTAATATTAGATCCAGATCAATACTGTCGTTGGCTTGTCTGGATATGTAAGTGCGCAAATGAATTAAATGATTTGTTGTGCCAAATCCTTCGTAAATACGCACAGGGCACCTTGCTGCTTTTCTTAAGGTCCGCCACACCCTCGTTAGTGTCTATTTTATGCAATGATTTAAGTACATCCACGTTTTCAATGAGAACAAAAGCATCAACCTGTATGAATGGGTCATCACAAAATTGTTTCATCATGTGAAATACATGAGGTAACGTTAGATATTGGCAACCAGTCAACCCTTATTCGAGGTGTATTTTTCATAGGTTAAATAAAATAAAATCCTGAGTGCTAATTTAACTCTGATACTGTACAAATGGAATTAAATAGGGTTTGTGCACGATTCTGCATCAATGCAGTGATGTGACATGATCGATTAGACCAAGGGTATTCAACTAGATTAGACAGGGGGCCAAAATTGTTAAATAAATCAGGGGTATTCAACTAGATTAGACAGGGGGGGGGGGCAAAATTGTTAAATGAAATGAGGTCGGGGGTCACAGGCCTATAACAAAAAAAATAACCAAATGTTCATTGTTAACCATTTAACCAGGGGCGGACTGCCATTTGGCATACTGGGCATATGCCCGGTGGGCCGCTGGGCCGGTGGGCCGCTGGGCCGCTAGGCCACCCAGCAGTGGCGTAAAACCCTTATTTTGTTTTTTTAGGCTGCCCCCGGTTTGGGGTGGAGGTGGGCCGGTTCAGACCAAAATGCCAGGGCTGTGGAAACAGTATCCGGAAGATTGAATACCGCCGGATTTGCCCCGCGGTGACTGTGTTTTGGGGCGAGAGTTTTGATATTCGTGGAAACCACTGTGCGCCCGGTTATTTAGAACAATGATAGCCTTGTAAGCCTACTAACTCCACCACATATCCACAACTGAAGAGGAAACGTACGCTAAAGTTAATGCGTTAGTGAGAACTATCTGTCAGGATCTACATTTCTGTCTTGTTTTTGAAGTGTTTCTGGTACCTTATTCTGTTGTATCGTTCCAATTGTTTCCTGTTCTCCTTGTACTTTTATTTTGTAGTGACGTCCTAGTGTTTTCCTGTCTGCCCTAGGTACTGTTTCCTGTCCTGTCTCACCCTGTGATTATTAGTTATTGTCTCCGCCAGGCCGAAAGGCATGGCGAGAGAGTATGTTTTACCCCCTGTCCGTCCGTCCGTCCTTCCGTCCGTGTGTGTGTCCTGTCCGTGTGTTACCAGCTAATCTCCGGCACCGTTGGCCCGCTCGTTGCGAAACTGTGCACACACACTCCCAGGATGCCAATTCAGAACCTCTGTCCCATTTTTCACATGGGCCTGTTATGAGGCCGATTTGTGCAAAACAAATTCTTTGACATTACTCCTACAGATTTTATCCAAACGTCATGCAAATTGGTACACAGTATCTCTATAGTCATGTGATCAACCCGGATCTGTCCGAGTTCCCATATTCCATCCTGATTGGCTAAGGTTGGCTTCCAAAGTTTGCAGGATGGTCCGTTTTGAACAAAATGCCTCAAATCATGAACGCAGCTTGCAATTTCCGTGAAATTTCACACGCAGATTCCCACTAGGCCGAGGAAGAAATGCTTGCGCTTTGTTGGATTATATTGTAACCTGTGTTCCTCTGTGATGTCCTGTAGTTCAGTGTTTTGGATATTAAACCCCTGTAAAGCCTGATTTTGTCTTGAGTCTGCATTTGGGTCCTATAGTGCTGCCGTAGCCTATATACTGTACGTCAGGGGTATCCAAACGTTTTTCAAAGGGGGGCATATTTGAAAATATGACAATACCTTAATGCAGACTACATCTCCTGTCACACGTAACAAAGTCACATACAAATGCATTACAACAACTTTATTACGCTACAGTACAATATCAATGTGAGTGTGTATGTGTGTGTGTGTGCGTGTGCGTGCGTGTGTGTGAGTTATGTGACGCTGTTTGCGTGCTTGTCGCGTGGTTGTGTCGGGGACAGGGCCTGACTTGGCAGACAAGCAGCGTTGAGATTGAGGAAGTGGCAGTGTGCGTGCGTGCGTGCGTACGAGCACACGCGCGCGCGCGCGCGCGCGCGCGCGTGTGTGTGTGTGTGTGTGTGTGTGGGCAGCATGCCAGTGAAGCGACTCCCAGGTGAATTGAGAGAGAGCAGAGCGTCAGTCAGAACATGTTATAAAATGCACCCAGTAAACAGAACAAAAACATACAACACAACATGGCTTGAAGAGAAAACAGAAACGGAGTAGGCTACATCTTTTTGGCAAAGAGTAACAATCCAACAAGGCGCTCTTTGGTACAAGGGTGAAAGTTGAATGACAAAAAAAGGGGGGGGGGGACCATTAAAAAGCCTTTATTGAATTGGCTACTGCATGGCAAGAATTTTGTGTTGTGTGTTGTGAAACACAGCCTTCATCAGGATGACTAAACATGAATGTACAAACACGGCTTTTATAGGAAATGGCACCACACATAGTATCATTAACATACAACATTGATGACCCCATAGATAATGTGTACCAATTTGTGTGAGTTTTGAATAATCTAGAGTAGTAGGAAAAAACAAAAAAGTGTGTTTTTAAGATAACACAAAATGGCGGAAAATGGAATCTGGCACAAATGGCTGGGGCCCATATAGAGAATTGGAAGGAATTCAAGGGGAAAAAACACAAGTCCCTCTTTTGACATTTACAGAATAACTTTTTAGACAATTATAATGATCTCACCAATTAAAAAAAGTATTCAATAGTTATTGAATTACAAGTGTATTTATTTATTTATTCGTTTTTCCACACACATTAAAGTTGACTAAAATGATGAGGGTTGTGCATGATAGTGGTAGATATGAAACTGTGGGGGTGTAGAGAAGAGAACAGCACTATGGCAGAGGATGTGGTCACAGAGAGAAAGCTGTACATAATGTTTAGCAATGAGAAAAAACACATATGTGAAACCCTCAACCTGACCACAAGCCTGTGCCTTGCAAACAACATCTGCCTGGGTGCCTCTCTGTAACCACCATCTCTGCAGGTCTCCGTACAAACACACACTGAACACAATGTTCTGCTTTCTATGTCAACTGTAGATGCAGTGTGAGCATCATTATTGTCTCCGCCAGGCCGAAAGGCATGGCGAGAGAGTATGTTTTGCCCCCTGTCCGTCCGTGTGTCCGTCCGTCCGTCCGTCCGTCCGTCCTTCTGTCTGTGACCAGTTAATCTCCACCACCATTGGCCCGGTCGCTGTGAAACTGCGCACACACACTCACTGGATGCAACAGCAGAATCTCTGCCCCAAATTTTTCAGATCAGCCTGTCATAGCGCCACCATGAGGCAGACTTTTGCAAAACCATTTTTTTTGTTATTGTGTCATATCACCAGATGTTACTTATAATCTGGTGAACAAAAAAAAACTTGCAATGAACATGTTGAGGAGTACATACATGTCTATGGAAATATCACATACTTTGTTGTTGTCCGGCAGAAACTTTTTTGTTAACTATTTACTTGTTAAGTAAATAAAGCATTCATACTTTGGAACTCATACAACCCCTGGTAAGTGACACCGCTGTGCTCTGCTGTGTGTCCGCTACAACTGTTTAGATCCCATAGCCTGAGAGGATGGCGAGCGCTCAATGAGGAGAAAGTGTTGACTAGTTGTTTGCAAGCCAACCCAAGCTAACCTGTAATAAGGATGTTTTCCCCCCCTTTTGTTCAACACACAGATGAGTGCCTTACATTTGGCTACAGTGGCAAAAAACAAAACAACGATTGATATTGCACTGTAGCTATATAACATTTTTGTAATGTGATGCATTTATATGTGACCTTGTTACGGTCCAAAAGTATGACACGCAGGATATTCAGTTGACCCTAAATTATTTTCATATTTTCAAATACGGTATCCTTTGAAAATGGTTTGGACACCCCTGTTAGAGTAGAGTAGGGTATGCAAGCTTAATGTGTGTGTGTGTGTGTGTGTGTGTGTGTGCGCGTGCGCGTGCGCGTGTGCGTGTGCGTGCGCGTGTGTGTGTGTGTACAGGTACATCCTGTCTAGACATTATTATCTATGCCTGTGGTGGCACTGGCATTGGTGTAATGTTAAGCGCCTTCCGCAAAAGTGTGCTAGTCTGACATGAATACTTCACATTTGTGTTTAGGTGTGTCTTTGTATAAGAGGTATTAAAGTGCATGAACGTCTGTTTGGATTTCATCAGCTTTTGTTCCTCAGATAAAGCATATCACAAATAATCAAAGGTAAGAGAATCTTGCTTGAAATGGCTCATTCTTTAATGTAGATATCTGCTTCTTGAGATATGCGACAAAACATGCTTCAAATCTCATGCGTATATATATGAATGAATGTTTTATTTCCGTGTCCGGACAATTTATTTCTCGTCCCACATGGGATTATCAGACACATCAATTTTAAAACAAAAAAACAAAAACAAAATTACAAACATTCCAGTGTACAGCCAACCAGCAACTCATAGTACAGCCTGATTTGAAACAAGCCATATACAGTACATACATTTATATACACCTGCACATAGAATACATACACATTTATAAAGGAATTCATCTATTAAAAGTCACCCTTCTCCTTCTATCCCACGCTTTATAAAGATATTCTGAAAATGCAAAAATATGAAGAAAAATAAATTCAATTAAAGCACCATTCTCATAATCTATCAGGTTTAGATCAGGGGTTGGATTTTTTTAAACAGTATATCTCTCAGGTCATTATACAAGGGACAAAATAAAATAAAATGGATTTCATTCTCCACCTCATTCAAATCTTCCGCAGCTATGCCTCTATGTCTTCCTGTTTCAATATGTAATGGCAGAATGCCACATCTTATCTGCGTACAAAGTGACCTCCGACTTTTTGCCAAATTATACAAAACATAATTTTCACATTTTTTAAAAAGACAATATGTTCTTAATTTTGGCTTTTGCCAAATTTCTTCTGACCAGGTTTGTATGCATTTTGCACAGATTCTGTTTTTAAACTCCTCCACATTCACAGTTGTTCTTTGGAAATAATGTTCTTCCAGACCACATTCCCGCAATACATCAAAGATCTCAGAGACCCATTCCCCTTCTCCAGACAGATCCCAGTAAAAAATGTGACTAGCCACCCTATTGGATGGCAGACACAGCAACCTGTTCCAGAGACTTACCATGCTGGCCTTCCATCTAATTTCACAGGAGTCCCACCCCATATCTCCATTAAATGCTGCAATTGGTGCATACTTATGTAGTCCCAAAAAGAATCGAATTGCCCGATTCTGGACACGTTCATTTAACTGAAACCTTTTGTACCCCCAAACCCCCGAAATATAATCTAAAATGGGACATACACATGTGTGATACAATTTAGAGTACGTAAGATAGCCCATGTCCTTCAACGTTTTGGTTTTGCCTATGAGGCCTCCCAAAGCCCTGCCGGCAGAATCTGTTAGGGCAGATACAAAAAAATACATGTTTTCATCTAGAAACAAACCAAGGTACTTGTACTTATCTGTAAACTCCATGTTGTTTATCACCCACACTAAACTTGAAGCTACTTCTTTCTGTACCTGGGTTTCTAAAATGCATTACTTGTGTTTTCTTTTGATTAATACACATTCTCCACTTCTTGCACCATTCATTAACACAAGTCAACATTTTTTGTAAATCCTCTTCACTTTCTGAAAGTAAAATAATATCGTCAGCATAAAGCAATATGTCTACAGATACTTGACCACATGGAACCCCTTTCTCCAGTTGTTTTACATCTCTGGCCAAATCATTAATAAAAACAGCAAATAAAGTTGGGGACAAAACATCCCCTTGTTTAACACCAGAGGGAGTAGGAAACCACTCTGTAAAATAATCATTCACTTTCACACAGGCAACAGGTTGCCTGTATAGAGAGGAAATAGCTTGATAGAACTTGCCATTTACCCCAATTTGATGAAGCTTATACTTTAGGAGGTTGTGATCAACAAGATCAAACGCTTTCTGAAAATCAATAAAGCACCCAAAGGTCTGTTTTCTTGACTTCAGTCTATTTCTAACCACTGTAGTCACTGCATAAATATGATCCAAACATGCTCTTCCCTTCCTAAAACCATTTTGTTCTTCTTCCAGTAGGTTATTTCTTTCCAAGAAATCAACCAATCTATTATTTAGAACAGAAGAATACAATTTATATACAGTACTCAGTAGACTAATACCTCGATAATTCAATGGGATCTTAGGGTCATCCTTTGAGGATTTTGGAATTGGGGTTATGATTGATTTAAACCAGGTAGATTAGATGGTATAATACCCTGGTCAAAACACATGTTCAACAAGTAAAATAATAGATCAAACAAATTGGGAGCTTTCAACACTTCGTTTGGTAATTCATCTACACCAAATGCCTTCTTAACCTTAGCAGACTCTATTGCCTTTAGCACTTCTTCTCTACTCAGACTTCTATTTAAAGTATCATCAGTAGTTGAATGTAAGCATTTATCTGTCAAACAAGATATATAATCAAAGGAAACATTATCCATACTTTCTTCAGAAAAGGCTCCCTCCCATTCCCTTAAAGGGACACTTCACCCAAAAAAAACTTTGTTTCAATGGATTAGTCACCCCATGGAGACTTGAATTCATGGATATTTTTTTAATTTTTTGTCTCATTCCTAACACAATAATTTGATGACTGGCAGCGGTTCCGGTAGGAGACACAACGAGTCATTGTGTCTCCTACCGGAACCGCTGCCTACCGGTCCGCTGGTCATCAAATTATTGTCTTAGGAATGAGACAAAAACAAAAAAAATATCCATGAATTCATGTCTCCATGGGGTGACTAATCCATTGAAACAAAGTTTTTTTTGGGTGAAGTGTCCTTTTAATACTTTAACTGGGTCAGATGATATTTCCCCTTCACTCCATACTTGCATAGGAATCTTTTTTGGACGTTTAGGACCAAGATTCTTTATCTCATTCCAAAATTGTTGTGGGTTCTGTGTATGTAATTGCTCCATTTGTATAATTTGTCCTCTTTGATATCTACGTTTGTAGAACCTACGTTTTTTGTCAAAACTATGTTGTTTATGCTTATAAGTAACTTTACGCTGCTTTCTTAAATCTGGATTTTTACATTAAAAAAAAGACGTTCAGCACTGCACATATCTGACGATAAAACGTCCAATTCCCTATCCAATAGGGATTGTTCTGATTAGATTTTCTAAATTTGGGTTTGTCCACATTTTTTTTCAATTCAGAATGTACTAAACACAGAACTCCTTGAACCAGTTATCAACTCCTCTTGATGTTTATTTAGAGTCTGTAATCTCTCAATTAAATTTAACATAGCAGTACGTCCCATATCAGAATTTAGAAAAGTGTCTGGTACATCTCAGAGAATATAGTACTCACAACCTGTCAGATTGACCCATCAAATGACGTCACAGCTAAGTCCCGCCCCTTCTTAACCGGAAGTCCCGCCCCCTTTTAACCGGAAGTCCCGCCTCTATTTTAGAACATGCCCAGCGGGAAAATTTGAATTTTCAAAAAGGGCGGTAAAAAAAAAGAGCGGGGAGGATTTTAATTGGGCGTGGTAAATTAATAATTAACAATAATTAATATGACAATTAATAATTATTTGAAATGTTACAAATAATTAAACTAATTACATTTAAATGGCGTTTTTTGACAACAAAGTAGGTGAGATGAGGTCAGAGGGCTGTTGCATAATTATGAACACACAGCGTCTGTGGACGTCTGGGGTCGGCTGGAGGGGTGGGTCTGCAGCAGCATGCTGAATGTGTTTGTGCTTGGGTCATCTCAGAGAAGTATGACAACACCCTTTCCAAGTCATATGGTGTTCAAACAAGAGAGCGGTAGATGTGATAAGAAACCGATAGTTAGGCCTGAGCCTATTTTAAGAAACAAACAGTTGAACTTGACACACTTCTCATCCACACACACACACACACACACACGCACACGCGCGCGCACACACACACACACACACACACACACACCACACACACACACACACACACACACACACACACACACACACACACACACACACACACACACACACACACACACAGAGTTCTGCATCCTAACCAGAGAGTTCTAGTGCGTAACCTAATTTGTGACAGTAAAACATACATCACAAGTTACTGACAGATGGACTCATAGGAGCAAAAAAACATAATCTGTCGCTTTTTAGCCGTTCCAGGCTCCTGTTAGGGATACAAGGTGTGTGTGACTATGAAATAAGAATATCATGTTATGGTCACTAATACCACAGAGAGAATCCATTCAACTGTTACACTTCCAGGTGACCGACATGTGCTCTACAATTAAATGAAGTTATAACAAAGAATAAAATGAAATAAATCCTGAACATGTATGTATTTTAGTCACTGTCATTTCTATTGACAGAAATGTATACATATAGAATTATATTTGTATATACCTGTTAAAAGTACAAAACATCAGGAGGGGGAAAAAGCAGAGAGCTTATCTCCATACATACTATAATGATCCAAAAGCAAAAACTCAGAATGTTTGTAGATTGGCTATGTTTGCTCCAATTTGTTTGCTTGTTTGTTTGTGTGTTTGTTTGTCTACGACCCAGCATCATCCTGTCTGTTCAACCTATGTAGCAGTAGGATATGCTTCGCACATACAGTAGGCACATGGTCATGGTTTGATTTCCTGTCCTAGGGGCTATACCCATATGTCAATACCGAGATAATGATATAATACCATTACAACCTTTACACAACTATACAACGCCAACACAATTCAACACACATCAACATAACTACACAGCCACTCAACTACACAGCACCCTTTGTAGTACTACTACTACCACCACTACTACTACTACACCAGTAGGTACTAGCCCTACATGCACTTCTATCGGAATTTGTTGACATTGCTTTGGTGGAAACATCATTGTGTTGCCTGTCAGTAAAACACCATTGAACTGGATTGAATTAACCCATTAAGACCTGAGAAGATTCTAGAAATGTCTTCTAAATCCTAACAGTTTTTTGGAAAAAATCTAAAAAAAATATTTTCGAGATTTTTCAAAAATAGCAGATATACAAGCTCGTAGCGCGGCACTCGGTGCCGCGCTATGAGCTTGTATATCTGCTATTTTTGAATAGCCTAAAGAAATCTAAAAGTGACACAGATGCGTTCCAGGTATCAATGGGTTAACTCAAAGCACTGTGCAGCATACAGCTTGTGCTAGTAATATAATTTGTAATGTGCTAAAAAAGACTAATGATCACACTGGTCATATTCTAGGTTGTAGGCTATACTGGCCTTATCCACAGACAATAGGCCATATCCGGCTATTTTGAGTGATAAGAACAACGGCTTGCTGTGTTGCTCTGCTTGATGACAGTGCAGTGTATGTCTGTGTAGGAAAACAGAAGAGATAATTAAACAGGTGTAAACCATTCATAAAATGCATGTCTGACAGCATATGTAGTTTTCCTTGTTGGCATCAGTATCAACAGATAAATGATCCGTCATGACAGTAATGCCATACATAGGATCACATGTATCTCTTAGATTGACCATTCCATAAGTGCTGGGTCTGGGAAGGTTGAATAGTTCTAGGCAAGTGGACACCTGTCACATTTGAATCATGTTGTGTATCCTGACTCTCAAATTTAATTGATATTGTAAATTATGTCATTTAGGGTAAACCTGATATGATAGGCTAATGTATACCGTTGTCACACACTCTGACAAGGCGGAAAGTATATACTGACTGACACAAATTAATATATATTTATTTCTGTGTTCACTTAACCGTATACACTAAAATCCTGCAGAGGGCTATTTTGATAAGCTTGTAGTTTTACCATGCACATGACCACCCATCTCAATAGTAGCCTAGAAATGTGGTGATGCATCTGTTTTGTATTTCTTTCTTCATAATTGTCAATCTCTATCACAAGCTATCTTATATGTGGGAACAATTTGAAAATTATTGACTCCAATGGAGGTACAGTGTATGACATAGGTGCCATGTAACATGGTGGATCAACTATTTAATTCAAAAACACTGGCAATTTTTCTGTCTGTATTGTCCCCGAGATACAACTCAAACACGACATCATCCCAGCTACATAATACCATCACAAAATTAACCCTATTGCAACTACATTACACAAATTCAAACCAGGACCACACCATATCAACACAACTACACAACATCAACACAACTGCTATCTCATCAACACACTACTGCTGCAACACTACGACAGCAACACAAAAACTAAAAGCACATGATACACCAACACATAAAAACATAAGACATATTAAGACATATTATAAAGATAAAACACACCCAACCAAAGACCAAAATATGAAAACATGGAAACTTCATCAAACACCAAGAAACACAAGATACAAATCATAAAACACCTACAAAACTTGACAAGATAAAATACACACGTGTCCAGATGTACATATTCTGATATTCACATTACAAATACATTTACAATTATAAGCCTGATACTTGACTATTAAGATGTGTATGTACTGTATGTAAATGTCTCCAATGTAATATTTTTTATCATTGGAAATCATAGATGTTATAGATTGTCTGAATCTGCTTAACATAGACACCTGGTGCATGGAGGATCAGCTATGCAATGCATCATGCCTTGTGTCTATTGTCCCATGCAATTTTAAACCCACACAAATATATAGCAGCAGGACTAAACATCAACCAACATCAGCAATACTATGCAATACCTACACAACGGTAATTGTTCACCACAGCTATGCATGTCCAATAAAAAACTAAACTGACCCAATACCAAAACAACTCCCCATATTCACCACAACAGCATCAACACCATACACAAGTCATGTATCACCTTATTTTTGTTTTTTGTGCTAAAATACACTGGACTCTATAATAAGGCATATGTCACATTACAAAGGACAGATAACATTAAATAGTCAACAAATAGCTAGAAATGCTGTTAGTCTAAAACACTGTCTAGATAATAATACCTAATAAAGGTATGTTTAAACACAGTTCAACTATTGTATAGTTAAAAAGGTCATGTCATGCTAATACGTATCTAAATATTTTGATATCCACATAGAAAAATATAAAACACCAATAACATCAACACATCAAAATAATTACCGCTGACCCAGGCAGGCGGGTCCTAAGGGGGAGGGGGAGAGGGGGTGGATAGGGGGTGGGGGTTAGGGGGTTATACTTACAGTGATAAGGGGGCCATCGTACATGGCTTTTTCATGACTCCACCTCTTTTTTATGATACAGTATAAGAGACTCATTACTGTTTAGAAAAGCAGACATCTTACCTTTTCAAATGGATAACATACAAGTAGGACTACTAGAACAGGATTCTGTTAAACCAACAGCCAATGCATTTTCCCCCTTCACGAAAGATGTAAAATCCTTCCACTATAGCGAGGAAGGTGGCAAGCCCACAATCTTTGACAGAATATTTTTTAAAGATGGACAATACGTGGCCACTGGCCTAGATCCCTATTTTGATAGACTTATGGAAGGTCGAATTAAATGGATGAACGATACAGACGGAGGCAAATATATTCCACCCGATGACCATTCATTTTATGCCCGTGAAGCCACATTGTGTATGCTACCTTCACAGCACAATGAGCCCAGCAGCAAATCAAACACTGATACTGGTTTTAAATCGAAATCGTCACATTTTGCATGGTTAGGTGACCCCTGTAACATGGAACACACTGGGGTTGATGATAATCACAGGTGTGCAGCTTGCAAACTTGTCCTTTCAAAGTTTTTGCCGGGTGATACACTTTTAAATCAACATGCTTACTTCACCAGAGGAGAATGTCCGTATCTCAAAGCTAACTATACACCAGAGCGGCTAGAAATTGAAATTGGACAGGAAAGGTTTCGCAGAGGGTTTATTGCACATCCAAACGTGACCACTGCCCCGGATGCGTGGAAACTATCTGGAGTGAAATTAACAAACAGGATATATGTGACGCTGGCTACCCAGGAGTGGTGTTACTTATGTGGACGTTCACCCGGGGATCATGTGCAGGGCTGTTACCAAAAAATGACAGAGCTGATACACAGACTTATAACAATGGCCTTCTCGAATTAAAGTTATAGTTATATCAGATCTAACAACTGTGATCATAAAGGAAATGAATGATGGTGGTTGTAATGAGTTTCAAGTTCATTTTATTGAAGGGGATGCATAGTGATACAATTTTAAGCTTTTCGTTTATTGCTGCAGAAGTTAGTTAAACATTGTTTCTCAACTATGAGATATGTATTGAACTCTGTCTGACAGTATCTTACGTATGTCTCTCTATCTTATTCTTGCTTGATTCTGCTTATAATATGACAATTTGAATGATCTTCAAAAAACATTTTATGATGATATATTCTATGCTCACAAATAGCTTCTATCTAATATCTAACTACTGGTACTTCTCTGAAAAACCACATGCATGATTGGAATCTAAGTAGCTTGGTTATTGTAGGTTGTGGTTTAGGGGGGTGGAGTGTCAGAGAGAGATACTGTAGTGTCTTAAATGTGTCAGGGGGGCATGTCCCTCTGACATGTCTGAGCCCGGAAGGGAGGGGGTGTGGTGATGGTATCACTCAGGATGAAGTAGAGGAACCTGTTTAAACCTAGATCTATACACATAGGCGAGGATACTTATCCACAACAGGGGGACATCTACCCTGCACCAGAACGTATATATCCCGAAAACAAGACATTTTTCAGCCCCATAATATTCAATTTGTCAAGGATATTTTGGGTTAAGGACATACCCTTAAGGAGTCATCTTTCCGGGGGGTGCAGAAGGGGTCATCGACAGGGGCTATGGACAATGACCTGTCAAACAGGCATATGGCTAGAGGTGACGAGGATAATAAGAACAGACTAATCATCACGGGCGAGGAGTATTTTAATTACATATATCACCTACGGAAGCCTTGGAGCACCAGGTATTCTGAGGACGAGGAGCAGGAGGCGTGCTGCCGAGGACATATATTATTATTATTATGATTACGAGGGTCAGTCGATCTTTCATTAGACTTCCAGATTCATTGTTTAACCCTCTTTTTGGTGTTTTTGGCCATTTTTGCGTACATGTGAAAGATTTTAGGCATAATGAAAAATGTGCTTTCACCACTCATCATGGAGGATTCTACTTTTTCAGTGGGAGAAGTGACCTCCAGTGTAGGATACGACCCATGGCAGGGTGACCCCCCCTGCTAATGCCACAGTTTCTGACCAGGAATTATTTGAGAAGAACTAAAATACCCCACAACCAGCAGTCATACATTGTATGTACTGTATTGAGAAAAATATATTACAGTGATATTGTACAGTCTAAGTATTGTGTTCATTCTTGAATATGTGTAATGCCAAATTGTATAATGTGTTATAATGTTCTACTATATGTATGTAAAATATAATAATAGTAATGTTTTCTTGTCAAATAAAAATATAGGACACCCATAGCAATTTTAACTTCTTTCTACTAGAGGGGCTATATAGTGTACTAGCTAGAATATAATGTGACCAAACATATTGCTTGCTAAAAAGAAGAGTTAGTTTCATACATGGTATAATCGATATAATAATTTCTTACATGATAAAGTTGATAATAGTAACAATAGAAGCAATCCGCTTTTTTGTAGAGGTAACCAAAACATCCAGGAATAATTTACATATACATATAAGTAATTGATAAGTATACAAACACACTGTTTTGAGTTTTGTCATGATAATGTCGCAATGTATATTATTTATAATCACCAACAATAACAACAACAACAACAAGGTTGTGATGGTAGTACAGGCAATAAGGATTTAGGATCATTTAATTTAATGTGTCTATGTACTTATAATATACCCGTGATGTAGGTAATGTTGAACTTCATCTAGTTATGCATGTTTAAACTAGTGGCTAGGGGTATATGTGGGTACAAATTGTACATGATAAAACACATGATTGAGAAAGATGAAGCACTATGCTCAAAGTATTTGGACATCTTTGAGGCAGCTGTGTTTTTATTTTATTTTTTTAATATTGTGATAGTGTTTTTTCTTTACAATGGACACTAACAAACTTAAAATGTTAGTCCAGATGAAAAAAAGAACTGTGGGGGTAATTGCCTTAACATTTGGTGTAGTAATATGTACAATGGTAATGTTAAGAATACACAATGTGAATTAATGACAGCTATAGCCCTACATACTACAATAATTTAGCATTAGCTGGATTTTTGACAAAATGCCATTCTATGAATTGACCATCATTTATATGGTATAGCAAACAGTGCAAGATTACTACTTCTTACTACTACTAATTTCAGTATTGCTGAATCACAGAATTATTAAATGGTTGGTAATGGTTTTCTGTTTATATATGATTAAAACATAATTAGGTGAATGATGTACTAACCATACCCTATTACTGGATGGTTTACATGCTATATGCTTTTGAGATAAATAATAATAATAATATTTAAAATTGAGTGTGCAGTGTGGAGAGCGATTGAGAGAGGGAGAGAGAAAGAGAGAGAGAAAGAGAGAGAGAGAGAGAGAGAGAGAGAGAGAGAGAGAATGCTAGAAAAAATAGCACTGACCACTAGAAATGTGTTTTGACAAAAGTATCTGCAACGATCACAGTAAACATAATGTAACAGCATCAATATGCTGACCGTGCAACACTAATTGGTATAGGATTTAATCTATTTGGTTCAGTTTCAATAGTTTATGTTTACAGACGTTTCTAAAACGTATGTAAACTTAAACTACTGTTATATGGCCATGTTAAATGTGTATTTTGATGTGTTGATGTTATTGGTGTTATTTATAGGACCGCGTATGTTTTTTCTATGTGGATATCAAAATATTTAGATACGTATTAGCATGACATGACCTTTTTAACTATACAATAGTTGAACTGTGTTTAAACATACCTTTATTAGGTATTATTATCTAGACAGTGTTTTAGACTAACAGCATTTCTAGCTATTTGTTGACTATTTAATGTTATCTGTCCTTTGTAATGTGACATATGCCTTATTATAGAGTCCAGTGTATTTTAGCACAAAAAACAAAAATAAGGTGATACATGACTTGTGTATGGTGTTGATGCTGTTGTGGTGAATATGGGGAGTTGTTTTGGTATTGGGTCAGTTTAGTTTTTTATTGGACATGCATAGCTGTGGTGAACAATTACCGTTGTGTAGGTATTGCATAGTATTGCTGATGTTGGTTGATGTTTAGTCCTGCTGCTATATATTTGTGTGGGTTTAAAATTGCATGGGACAATAGACACAAGGCATGATGCATTGCATAGCTGATCCTCCATGCACCAGGTGTCTATGTTAAGCAGATTCAGACAATCTATAACATCTATGATTTCCAATGATAAAAAATATTACATTGGAGACATTTACATACAGTACATACACATCTTAATAGTCAAGTATCAGGCTTATAATTGTAAATGTATTTGTAATGTGAATATCAGAATATGTACATCTGGACACGTGTGTATTTTATCTTGTCAAGTTTTGTAGGTGTTTTATGATTTGTATCTTGTGTTTCTTGGTGTTTGATGAAGTTTCCATGTTTTCATATTTTGGTCTTTGGTTGGGTGTGTTTTATCTTTATAATATGTCTTAATATGTCTTATGTTTTTATGTGTTGGTGTATCATGTGCTTTTAGTTTTTGTGTTGCTGTCGTAGTGTTGCAGCAGTAGTGTGTTGATGAGATAGCAGTTGTGTTGATGTTGTGTAGTTGTGTTGATATGGTGTGGTCCTGGTTTGAATTTGTGTAATGTAGTTGCAATAGGGTTAATTTTGTGATGGTATTATGTAGCTGGGATGATGTCGTGTTTGAGTTGTATCTCGGGGACAATACAGACAGAAAAATTGCCAGTGTTTTTGAATTAAATAGTTGATCCACCATGTTACATGGCACCTATGTCATACACTGTACCTCCATTGGAGTCAATAATTTTCAAATTGTTCCCACATATAAGATAGCTTGTGATAGAGATTGACAATTATGAAGAAAGAAATACAAAACAGATGCATCACCACATTTCTAGGCTACTATTGAGATGGGTGGTCATGTGCATGGTAAAACTACAAGCTTATCAAAATAGCCCTCTGCAGGATTTTAGTGTATACGGTTAAGTGAACACAGAAATAAATATATATTAATTTGTGTCAGTCAGTATATACTTTCCGCCTTGTCAGAGTGTGTGACAACGGTATACATTAGCCTATCATATCAGGTTTACCCTAAAGGCCACCGGCCTTGACAATATCCCCACCAGATTCCTCAGAGACGCAGCTACTGCTATTGCCCCCATAGTAGCCCAAATCACAAACCTATCCATCAGCCAGTGTCACGTCCCACAGGATTTCAAGTTGGCAAGAGTAATCCCTCTGCATAAAAAAGGAAGCAAATTAGAACCTGGCAACTATAGGCCTGTTTCCATCCTTTGTTCCATCTCAAAGGTTGTAGAGCGATTAATTCAAGAACAAATCAACAGCTACCTCAGCGAGCATAAACTGTTGTTTGAATTCCAATCGGGCTTCAGAACCTCCCATTCCACTGACACATGCCTACTGTATCTGACCGACTACATCAAACGTGAGGTAGACGCGGGCAAATACTGCGGCATGGTCATGTTGGACCTCCAAAAAGCGTTCGACACTGTAAACCACTCAATTTTACTTGATAAGCTGAGGGCGATTGGTTTTGACTGCACATCACTAAACTGGATGAGATCTTACCTGGAGGGAAGAGAACAAGTGGTTGACATCAACGGAACCATGTCCTCATCCCTCCCGGTGAGCTGTGGGGTTCCTCAGGGCAGCATTCTAGGGCCGTTACTGTTTCTTCTATACATTAACGACATGAGTGCTGCCTGTAACTGCAAATTGTTCCTGTTTGCTGATGACTCGGCACTCCTGATCTCGGGAGAGGACAAGTTGCAAGTTGAGGAGGCGCTCAGCTCCGAACTCTCAAAAATCCGTACTTGGCTTACCGATAACAAACTGTCACTACACCTTGGGAAAACTGAATCCATTCTCTTTGGGACCAAACATTCCCTCAGACAGATGGATGTAAATGATTTCAAGGTCAAAGTCGATGACACAATTATCTCTAGCAAAGAAGAGATTACCTATTTGGGTTGTGTACTTGACAAATACCTGACAGGTGATAGCATGGCTACAAAGGTGGTCAAAAGAGTAAACCAGAGAACCAAATTTATGGGCAGAGTTTCCTCTTTTGTCAACCCTCAGGCCCTCAGGACCCTCTCTGGGGCCCTGATTCAACCACTTTTTGACTATGCTTGCACCTCCTGGTACTCCAACACCTCAGTGTCACTGAAGACTAAGCTTCAAACCTCCCAAAACAAACTGATTCGGCTACTCCTCGGATTGGGGCCCATGACCCACCTTTCTCCCACCCATTTTGCCAGCCTAGGCTGGCTCAGGGTGGAAGACAGGGTTAAACAACTAAAAATGGGACTGGCCTTCAAAATTGTAAATGCAAATTTGCCCGATATGCCCCCAATTCCCGCATATCTGAGTAAATACCTCCAAAAGGTTAGCGACACCCACAGTCACAATACCAGAGGGAGCGTTAACAACAATTTGGTACCACCCACCCATAAATCAAACATGGGCAAATTCTCCTTCTACAGCACTGCCACCCAGGATTGGAATAGTCTAACTCCATCCCTCAAAAAATGCAGTTCGCTGGGCTCATTTAAAAGAGCCTTAAAAAATCACCTTTCAGGAGGCCAAAGGTGGAGGTAGTACCATTTTCCCGTTAGACAGCAGACCCCCCCCCCCTGTTCTTGTACATATTTTTTTTCCCCCTCTTTTTTATTTTTTTTGTTGTACATAGTGTTATATATTGTTTTTGGCTGGTTATTTTGTAATGATATTTGAACTGTGGTGCCACTATATATGCCTATGAATTAAATACCAAGGCCCTCATTGGAAACAAGTCCGCAAGGACTTTTATGAACGGACCTGTTAGACAAAGTATTTTAAATGTAACTGTGCTGTTTTACATTTTTTGCCTAATAAAATATTCAATCAATCAAAAAAACAATATCAATTAAATTTGAGAGTCAGGATACACAACATGATTCAAATGTGACAGGTGTCCACTTGCCTAGAACTATTCAACCTTCCCAGACCCAGCACTTATGGAATGGTCAATCTAAGAGATACATGTGATCCTATGTATGGCATTACTGTCATGATGGATCATTTATCTGTTGATACTGATGCCAACAAGGAAAACTACATATGCTGTCAGACATGCATTTTATGAATGGTTTACACCTGTTTAATTATCTCTTCTGTTTTCCTACACAGACATACACTGCACTGTCATCAAGCAGAGCAACACAGCAAGCCGTTGTTCTTATCACTCAAAATAGCCGGATATGGCCTGTTGTCTGTGGATAAGGCCAGTATAGCCTACAACCTAGAATATGACCAGTGTGATCATTAGTCTTTTTTAGCACATTACAAATTATATTACTAGCACAAGCTGTATGCTGCACAGTGCTTTGAGTTAATTCAATCCAGTTCAATGGTGTTTTACTGACAGGCAACACAATGATGTTTCCACCAAAGCAATGTCAACAAATTCCGATAGAAGTGCATGTAGGGCTAGTACCTACTGGTGTAGTAGTAGTAGTGGTGGTAGTAGTAGTACTACAAAGGGTGCTGTGTAGTTGAGTGGCTGTGTAGTTATGTTGATGTGTGTTGAATTGTGTTGGCGTTGTATAGTTGTGTAAAGGTTGTAATGGTATTATATCATTATCTCGGTATTGACATATGGGTATAGCCCCTAGGACAGGAAATCAAACCATGACCATGTGCCTACTGTATGTGCGAAGCATATCCTACTGCTACATAGGTTGAACAGACAGGATGATGCTGGGTCGTAGACAAACAAACACACAAACAAACAAGCAAACAAATTGGAGCAAACATAGCCAATCTACAAACATTCTGAGTTTTTGCTTTTGGATCATTATAGTATGTATGGAGATAAGCTCTCTGCTTTTTCCCCCTCCTGATGTTTTGTACTTTTAACAGGTATATACAAATATAATTCTATATGTATACATTTCTGTCAATAGAAATGACAGTGACTAAAATACATACATGTTCAGGATTTATTTCATTTTATTCATTTTATTCATTTTATTCATTTTATTCTTTGTTATAACTTCATTTAATTGTAGAGCACATGTCGGTCACCTGGAAGTGTAACAGTTGAATGGATTCTCTCTGTGGTAAGTGACCATAACATGATATTCTTATTTCATAGTCACACACACCTTGTATCCCTAACAGGAGCCTGGAACGGCTAAAAAGCGACAGATTATGTTTTTTTGCTCCTATGAGTCCATCTGTCAGTAACTTGTGATGTATGTTTTACTGTCACAAATTAGGTTACGCACTAGAACTCTCTGGTTAGGATGCAGAACTCTGTGTGTGTGTGTGTGTGTGTGTGTGTGTGTGTGTGTGTGTGTGTGTGTGTGTGTGTGTGTGTGTGTGTGTGTGTGTGTGTGTGTGTGTGCGCGTGCGTGTGTGTGTGTGTGTGTGTGTGTGTGGATGAGATAAGTGTGTCAACTGTTTGTTTCTTAAAATAGGCTCAGGCCTAACTATCGGTTTCTTATCACATCTACCGCTCTCTTGTTTGAACACCATATGACTTGGAAAGGGTGTTGTCATACTTCGTGTTCTCTGAGGGCGGTTTCAGACTGGATCCGTTTGAATCGAAGCGTTCCCGAGTACGCTTGGCTTCTCCCAGCTGGTCAGCATTCACACTGGCCAAAATCCTTTCGTACTCGACCATTTAATTTAGCAGTAATGGTAAATATGTGCCTCATGGGGGCGCTGTTGACTATGGGGCTTTGGAAGAGAGAATGTCATTTACAGAAGAAAAGTCACTCTAGAGTGAATAATAAAGTTTGACTGTGTTCCTGACGCTGTCTTGAGTTATAATAACAACAGATCAACAATACACAACCAAAGCAGTGTGTGCACTGGTCTTTGAAACCTCGAAATGTAACGTCGTCTGTTAATATGATATTAGCGTCACGGACGCATCCTTGGTATGACGTCACGGACTAACCCTTGGTGTATTTATCCTTATAAATACGTTCGCCACACATGTGTTTTTTGTTTATTATTTTTCACGGCTCGCGCTACTCAAACACTAGCGGGATTATTATTTCTTGTCAACATTCAAGTAGAACAATGAGAAGGTATAACCCAGCTAAAATAATGCGTCATTATAACAAATATATAAATGATATATGATTAGCAGTCCAGTCTGTCCACTTCCTTCTCTTGGTACGGATGGATTCACACTGCCGCGTTCCGTTCCCGACTCCGCAGCAATCGGACCCGAGACTACCTCCCCAGGTGGTTTCGAGTACGGTACGGTGATGCGTTACGGGGAACGGTTCGCTACGTTCACACTACCACAACATCTGCCATGTGGTCTGGAGTGCGCACCCGGGACCCGAGTGTGAAACGGCTCTGAGATGACCCAAGCACAAACACATTCAGCATGCTGCTGCAGACCCACCCCTCCAGCCGACCCCAGACGTCCACAGACGCTGTGTGTTCATAATTATGCAACAGCCCTCTGACCTCATCTCACCTACTTTGTTGTCAAAAAACGCCATTTAAATGTAATTAGTTTAATTATTTGTAAAATTTCAAATAATTATTAATTGTCATATTAATTATTGTTAATTATTAATTTACCACGCCCAATTAAAATCCTCCCCGCTCTTTTTTTTTACCGCCCTTTTTCAAAATTCAAATTTTCCCGCTGGGCGTGTTCTAAAATAGAGGCGGGACTTCCGGTTAAAAGGGGGCGGGACTTCCGGTTAAGAAGGGGCGGGACTTAGCTGTGACGTCATTTGATGGGTCAATCTGACAGGTTGTGAGTACTATATTCTCTCATCTCGAACCACTCGCTTTTTAGAGTGTCCAGCTGTAACAGGAACTTCTCTACGTTGGGGCATTTCATAGCCAGCCCTAAACTTAAGCCACAACATAGAGTGATCAGGACAGTTATCTCCAATCAAATTAAATAGAGCTCTATCCTCTACTATTTGTGAGGTGAGCAATACCTTAAATTCCAAACAGTTTTCTAAACAGTCAAAAGGCGCGACCATATAATCAACCACAGCTTTACCCTTTGGCGACACTGATGTATTATTATCACATAGTGGGTCGATCCTACCATTAAGTACACACATTCTCGAATCTCTTAGGAATTCTAGGAATGTTTCCCCATGTTTATTAACATAATCATCAATTGCAACTCTTCGGGCAATAGAGTCAATAGGGATAAAATCTTCCATATTTCCAATTCTAGCGTTCACGTCCCCACCAATATAAATTGCATCCACTGATAGATCAAACTTGATAAACGATAAACGACAGGAATTTTCAGGTGGGAGGTAACAGGAAAATATGACAAAACTATACTCTGATCATTTATGTTGAAATTATAAACCTATAATCCCATCATCTTTTTCAGCAGTTTCAATCTGGTAATCTTGAAATAAACTCAACCTAACTAACATCCCCACTCCACCAGATGCTCTACATGCTTTAATGTGCGTCTTCCTATTTAACCCAAACCATACATACCCAAATGTTCAATAACATTTTCCCCTTGAAGATGAGTCTCATTTAAAAAGACAATGTCTGCATTCAAAGACTGTAGAATAGATAACCTAAGGTCACAGTTTGCTTGTGTCCATCCATTTATATTCCAATGTAAGAATGCTATGTGCTCACGTGGGCTATATGAGGATGGGAAACCTCATTTTGTAGTTTAGGGTTTCATCTTAAATTACAATTTTAAGGCTATTGATTATAATTTCGTTGCAGAAAGGGCAAGGCGGTCAGTTGTTCCATCCTATCCATTATAGGTCTTTGCGGTTGTTAGCATATGGTACAATGTTACCTTGTCTTGTGAAACGGTTGATAATTTGCCAATGTCTGGGTGAAGAGAAGGAAGCAACAGAAGCATCAAACTGAAAACATTTCTAACAGCAGTCAGCAGGGTTCGGGGGGGGTGTGCACCTTTTGACTGGCATCAGAGAGACCAGACATTGGCAGCACTACTGTGTCTCCGTTCTAGAGACAGTTTACACTTCACACAGGAAACACACACTCACACAAGCATGCATGCACGCATGGCATGTGCCCATGTGCGGGTAAATGTGCACGTACACATACGCACGCACGCAAGCACATACACTCACTCACCAACAAATGTTTTGAGATATCAGTTTAGGGTTGCTTGAGATTAAAGATCATGTTAAATGAGGAAACCAGATACTCAGAACAGGACAGTATGGCACTGGTTCAGCTGCTTTTTGTAATACATCATCATGGTCTGCAGAAACAGACTGCTCACGGATGAGTCCCCTCTAGGCACTAAAACACTGCTTTCAGTAAGGTTTTATTGCGCGCAGTAGGCCTGTGACATTGCAGTAAATATTGCAGTCCAAGCAGCAAAACTAAAAACATTAATTAACATTAGATCCTTGTCTGGATATGTAAGTGCGCAAATGAATTAAATGATTTGTTGTGCCAAATCCTTCGTAAATACACACAGGGCACCTTGCTGCTTTTCTTAAGGTCCGCCACACCCTCGTAAGTGTCTATTTTATGCAATGATTTAAGTACATCCATGTTTTCAAAGAGAACAAAAGCATCAACCTGTATGAATGGGTCATCACAAAATTGTTTCATCACGTGAAATACATGAGGTAACGTTAGATATTGGCAACCAGTCAACCCTTATTCGAGGTGTATTTTTCATAGGTTAAATAAAGTAAAATCCTGAGTGCTAATTTA
Source organism: Gymnoscopelus braueri (assembly GCF_963280865.1). NCBI lineage: Eukaryota > Metazoa > Chordata > Actinopteri > Myctophiformes > Myctophidae > Gymnoscopelus > Gymnoscopelus braueri. Next base: position 38,120,734 of record NC_137609.1, read on the forward strand.
ACTCTGATACTGTACAAATGGAATTAAATAGGGTTTGTGCACGATTCTGCATCAATGCAGTGACGTGACATAATCGATTAGACCAAGGGTATTCAACTAGATTAGACAGGGGGCCAAAATTGTTAAATAAATCAGGGGTATTCAACTAGATTAGACAGGGGGGGGGGCAAAATTGTTAAATGAAATGAGGTCGGGGGTCACAGGCCTATAACATAAAAAATAACCAAATGTTCATGGTTAACCATTTAACCAGGGGCGGACTGCCATTTGGCATACTGGGCATATGCCCGCTGGGCCGCTGGGCCGCTGGGCCGCTGGGCCGCTGGGCCGCTGGGCCGCTAGGCCACCCAGCAGTGGCGTAAAACCCTTATTTTGTTTTTTTAGGCTGCCCCCCCCCCCCCCCCCCCCCGTTGACAAAACGGTTTGGGGAGGAGGTGGGTGCCAGGGCTGTGGAAACAGTATCCGGAAGATTGAATACCGCCGAAAGGCATGGCGAGAGAGTATGTTTTACCCCCTGTCCGTCCGTCCGTCCTTCCGTCCGTGTGTGTGTCCTGTCCGTGTGTTACCAGCTAATCTCCGGCACCGTTGGCCCGCTCGCTGCGAAACTGTGCACACACACTCCCTGGATGCCAATTCAGAACCTCTGTCCCATTTTTCACATGGGCCTGTTATGAGGCCGATTTGTGCAAAACAAATTCTTTGACATTACTCCTACAGATTTTATCCAAACGTCATGCAAATTGGTACACAGTATCTCTATAGTCATGTGATCAACCCGGATCTGTCCGAGTTCCCATATTCCATCCTGATTGGCTAAGGTTGGCTTCCAAAGTTTGCAGGATGGTCCGTTTTTAACAAAATGCCTCAAATCATGAACGCAGCTTGCAATTTCCGTGAAATTTCACATGCAGATTCCCACTAGGCCGAGGAAGAAATGCTTGCGCTTTGTTGGATTATATTGTAACCTGTGTTCCTCTGTGATGTCCTGTAGTTCAGTGTTTTGGATATTAAACCCCTGTAAAGCCTGATTTTGTCTTGAGTCTGCATTTGGGTCCTATAGTGCTGCCGTAGCCTATATACTGTACGTCAGGGGTGTCCAAAACGTTTTTCAAAGGGGGGCATATTTGAAAATATGACAATACCTTAATGCAGACTACATCTCCTGTCACACGTAACAAAGTCACATACAAATGCATTACAACAACTTTATTACGCTACAGTACAATATCAATGTGAGTGTGTGTGCGTGTGCGTGCGTGTGTGTGAGTTATGTGACGCTGTTTGCGTGCTTGTCGCGTGGTTGTGTCGGGGACAGGGCCCGACTTGGCAGACAAGCAGCGTTGAGATTGAGGAAGTGGCAGTGTGCGTGCGTGCGTACGAGCACACGCGCGCATGTGTGTGTGTGTGTGTGTGTGTGTGTGTGTGTGTGTGTGTGTGGGCAGCATGCCAGTGAAGCGACTCCCAGGTGAATTGAGAGAGAGCAGAGCGTCAGTCAGAACATGTTATAAAATGCACCTAGTAAACAGAACAAAAACATACAACACAACATGGCTTGAAGAGAAAACACAGAAAAGGAGTAGGCTACATCTTTTTGGCAAAGAGTAACAATACAACAAGGCGCTCTTTGGTACAAGGGTGAAAGTTGAATGACAAAAAAGGGGGGGGGGGGGGAACCATTAAAAAGCCTTTATTGAATTGGCTACTGCATGGCAAGAATTTTGTGTTGTGTGTTGTGAAACACAGCCTTCATCAGGATGACTAAACATGAATGTACAAACACGGCTTTTATAGGAAATGGCACCATACATAGTATCATTAACATACAACATTGATGACCCCAGAGATAATGTGTACCAATTTGTGTGAGTTTTGAATAATCTAGAGTAGTAGAAAAAAAAAAGTGTGTTTTTAAGATAACACAAAATGGCGGGGAAAAACACAAGTCCCTCTTTTGACATGTACAGAATAACTTTTTAGACAATTATAATGATCTCACCAATTAAAAAAAGTATTCAATAGTTATTGAATTACAAGTGTATTTATTTATTTATTCGTTTTTCCACACACATTAAAGTTGACTAAAATGATGAGGGTTGTGCATGATAGTGGTAGATATGAAACTGTGGGGGTGTAGAGAAGAGAACAGCACTATGGCAGAGGATGTGGTCACAGAGAGAAAGCTGTACATAATGTTTAGCAATGAGAAAAAAACACATATGTGAAACCCTCAACCTGACCACAAGCCTGTGCCTTGCAAACAACATCTGCCTGGGTGCCTCTCTGTAACCACCATCTCTGCAGGTCTCCGTACAAACACACACTGAACACAATGTTCTGCTTTCTATGTCAACTGTAGATGCAGTGTGAGCATCATTATTGTCTCCGCCAGGCCGAAAGGCATGGCGAGAGAGTATGTTTTGCCCCCTGTCCGTCTGTGTGTCTGTCCGTCCGTCCGTCCGTCCTTCTGTCTGTGACCAGTTAATCTCCACCACCATTGGCCCGGTCGCTGTGAAACTGCGCACACACACTCACTGGATGCAACAGCAGAACCTCTGCCCCAAATTTTTCAGATCAGCCTGTCATAGCGCCACCATGAGGCAGACTTTTGCAAAAACATTTTTTTTGTTATTGTCACCAGATGTTACTTATAATCTGGTGAACAAAAAAAAACTTGCAATGAACATGTTGAGGAGTACATACATGTCTATGGAAATATCACATACTTTGTTGTTGTCCGGCAGAAACTTTTTTGTTAACTATTTACTTGTTAAGTAAATAAAGCATTCATACTTTGGAACTCATACAACCCCTGGTAAGTGACACCGCTGTGCTCTGCTGTGTGTCCGCTACAACTGTTTAGATCCCATAGCCTGAGAGGATGGCGAGCGCTCAATGAGGAGAAAGTGTTGACTAGTTGTTTGCAAGCCAACCCAAGCTAACCTGTAATAAGGATGTTTTCCCCCCCTTTTGTTCAACACACAGATGAGTGCCTTACATTTGGCTACAGTGGCAAAAAACAAAACAACGATTGATATTGCACTGTAGCTATATAACATTTTTGTAATGTGATGCATTTATATGTGACCTTGTTACGGTCCAAAAGTATGACATGCAGGAGATTCAGTTGACCCTAAATTATTTTCATATTTTCAAATACAGTATCCTTTGGAAATGGTTTGGACACCCCTGTTAGAGTAGAGTAGGGTATGCAAGCTTAATGTGTGTGTGTGTGTGTGTGTGTGTGTGTGTGTGTGTGTGTGTGTGTGTGTATGCTATGTGCTCACGTGGGCTATATGAGGATGGGAAACCTCATTTTGTAGTTTAGGGTTTCATCTTAAATTACAATTTTAAGGCTATTGATTATAATTTAGTTGCAGAAAGGGCAAGGCGGTCAGTTGTTCCATCCTATCCATTATAGGTCTTTGCGGTTGTTAGCATATGGTACAATGTTACCTTGTCTTGTGAAACGGTTGATAATTTGCCAATGTCTGGGTGAAGAGAAGGAAGCAACAGAAGCATCAAACTGAAAACATTTCTAACAGCAGTCAGCAGGGTTCGGGGGGGGTGTGCACCTTTTGACTGGCATCAGAGAGACCAGACATTGGCAGCACTACTGTGTCTCCGTTCTAGAGACAGTTTACACTTCACACAGGAAACACACACTCACACAAGCATGCATGCACGCATGGCATGTGCCCATGTGCGGGTAAATGTGCACGTACACATACGCACGCACGCAAGCACATACACTCACTCACCAACAAATGTTTTGAGATATCAGTTTAGGGTTGCTTGAGATTAAAGATCATGTTAAATGAGGAAACCAGATACTCAGAACAGGACAGTATGGCACTGGTTCAGCTGCTTTTTGTAATACATCATCATGGTCTGCAGAAACAGACTGCTCACGGATGAGTCCCCTCTAGGCACTAAAACACTGCTTTCAGTAAGGTTTTATTGCGCGCAGTAGGCCTGTGACATTGCAGTAAATATTGCAGTCCAAGCAGCAAAACTAAAAACATTAATTAACATTAGATCCTTGTCTGGATATGTAAGTGCGCAAATGAATTAAATGATTTGTTGTGCCAAATCCTTCGTAAATACACACAGGGCACCTTGCTGCTTTTCTTAAGGTCCGCCACACCCTCGTAAGTGTCTATTTTATGCAATGATTTAAGTACATCCATGTTTTCAAAGAGAACAAAAGCATCAACCTGTATGAATGGGTCATCACAAAATTGTTTCATCACGTGAAATACATGAGGTAACGTTAGATATTGGCAACCAGTCAACCCTTATTCGAGGTGTATTTTTCATAGGTTAAATAAAGTAAAATCCTGAGTGCTAATTTAACTCTGATACTGTACAAATGGAATTAAATAGGGTTTGTGCACGATTCTGCATCAATGCAGTGACGTGACATAATCGATTAGACCAAGGGTATTCAACTAGATTAGACAGGGGGCCAAAATTGTTAAATAAATCAGGGGTATTCAACTAGATTAGACAGGGGGGGGGGCAAAATTGTTAAATGAAATGAGGTCGGGGGTCACAGGCCTATAACATAAAAAATAACCAAATGTTCATGGTTAACCATTTAACCAGGGGCGGACTGCCATTTGGCATACTGGGCATATGCCCGCTGGGCCGCTGGGCCGCTGGGCCGCTGGGCCGCTGGGCCGCTAGGCCACCCAGCAGTGGCGTAAAACCCTTATTTTGTTTTTTTAGGCTGCCCCCCCCCCCCCCCCCCCCGTTGACAAAACGGTTTGGGGAGGAGGTGGGTGCCAGGGCTGTGGAAACAGTATCCGGAAGATTGAATACCGCCGAAAGGCATGGCGAGAGAGTATGTTTTACCCCCTGTCCGTCCGTCCGTCCTTCCGTCCGTGTGTGTGTCCTGTCCGTGTGTTACCAGCTAATCTCCGGCACCGTTGGCCCGCTCGCTGCGAAACTGTGCACACACACTCCCTGGATGCCAATTCAGAACCTCTGTCCCATTTTTCACATGGGCCTGTTATGAGGCCGATTTGTGCAAAACAAATTCTTTGACATTACTCCTACAGATTTTATCCAAACGTCATGCAAATTGGTACACAGTATCTCTATAGTCATGTGATCAACCCGGATCTGTCCGAGTTCCCATATTCCATCCTGATTGGCTAAGGTTGGCTTCCAAAGTTTGCAGGATGGTCCGTTTTTAACAAAATGCCTCAAATCATGAACGCAGCTTGCAATTTCCGTGAAATTTCACATGCAGATTCCCACTAGGCCGAGGAAGAAATGCTTGCGCTTTGTTGGATTATATTGTAACCTGTGTTCCTCTGTGATGTCCTGTAGTTCAGTGTTTTGGATATTAAACCCCTGTAAAGCCTGATTTTGTCTTGAGTCTGCATTTGGGTCCTATAGTGCTGCCGTAGCCTATATACTGTACGTCAGGGGTGTCCAAAACGTTTTTCAAAGGGGGGCATATTTGAAAATATGACAATACCTTAATGCAGACTACATCTCCTGTCACACGTAACAAAGTCACATACAAATGCATTACAACAACTTTATTACGCTACAGTACAATATCAATGTGAGTGTGTGTGCGTGTGCGTGCGTGTGTGTGAGTTATGTGACGCTGTTTGCGTGCTTGTCGCGTGGTTGTGTCGGGGACAGGGCCCGACTTGGCAGACAAGCAGCGTTGAGATTGAGGAAGTGGCAGTGTGCGTGCGTGCGTACGAGCACACGCGCGCATGTGTGTGTGTGTGTGTGTGTGTGTGTGTGTGTGTGTGTGTGTGGGCAGCATGCCAGTGAAGCGACTCCCAGGTGAATTGAGAGAGAGCAGAGCGTCAGTCAGAACATGTTATAAAATGCACCTAGTAAACAGAACAAAAACATACAACACAACATGGCTTGAAGAGAAAACACAGAAAAGGAGTAGGCTACATCTTTTTGGCAAAGAGTAACAATACAACAAGGCGCTCTTTGGTACAAGGGTGAAAGTTGAATGACAAAAAAGGGGGGGGGGGGGGGAACCATTAAAAAGCCTTTATTGAATTGGCTACTGCATGGCAAGAATTTTGTGTTGTGTGTTGTGAAACACAGCCTTCATCAGGATGACTAAACATGAATGTACAAACACGGCTTTTATAGGAAATGGCACCATACATAGTATCATTAACATACAACATTGATGACCCCAGAGATAATGTGTACCAATTTGTGTGAGTTTTGAATAATCTAGAGTAGTAGAAAAAAAAAAGTGTGTTTTTAAGATAACACAAAATGGCGGGGAAAAACACAAGTCCCTCTTTTGACATGTACAGAATAACTTTTTAGACAATTATAATGATCTCACCAATTAAAAAAAGTATTCAATAGTTATTGAATTACAAGTGTATTTATTTATTTATTCGTTTTTCCACACACATTAAAGTTGACTAAAATGATGAGGGTTGTGCATGATAGTGGTAGATATGAAACTGTGGGGGTGTAGAGAAGAGAACAGCACTATGGCAGAGGATGTGGTCACAGAGAGAAAGCTGTACATAATGTTTAGCAATGAGAAAAAAACACATATGTGAAACCCTCAACCTGACCACAAGCCTGTGCCTTGCAAACAACATCTGCCTGGGTGCCTCTCTGTAACCACCATCTCTGCAGGTCTCCGTACAAACACACACTGAACACAATGTTCTGCTTTCTATGTCAACTGTAGATGCAGTGTGAGCATCATTATTGTCTCCGCCAGGCCGAAAGGCATGGCGAGAGAGTATGTTTTGCCCCCTGTCCGTCTGTGTGTCTGTCCGTCCGTCCGTCCGTCCTTCTGTCTGTGACCAGTTAATCTCCACCACCATTGGCCCGGTCGCTGTGAAACTGCGCACACACACTCACTGGATGCAACAGCAGAACCTCTGCCCCAAATTTTTCAGATCAGCCTGTCATAGCGCCACCATGAGGCAGACTTTTGCAAAAACATTTTTTTTGTTATTGTCACCAGATGTTACTTATAATCTGGTGAACAAAAAAAAACTTGCAATGAACATGTTGAGGAGTACATACATGTCTATGGAAATATCACATACTTTGTTGTTGTCCGGCAGAAACTTTTTTGTTAACTATTTACTTGTTAAGTAAATAAAGCATTCATACTTTGGAACTCATACAACCCCTGGTAAGTGACACCGCTGTGCTCTGCTGTGTGTCCGCTACAACTGTTTAGATCCCATAGCCTGAGAGGATGGCGAGCGCTCAATGAGGAGAAAGTGTTGACTAGTTGTTTGCAAGCCAACCCAAGCTAACCTGTAATAAGGATGTTTTCCCCCCCTTTTGTTCAACACACAGATGAGTGCCTTACATTTGGCTACAGTGGCAAAAAACAAAACAACGATTGATATTGCACTGTAGCTATATAACATTTTTGTAATGTGATGCATTTATATGTGACCTTGTTACGGTCCAAAAGTATGACATGCAGGAGATTCAGTTGACCCTAAATTATTTTCATATTTTCAAATACAGTATCCTTTGGAAATGGTTTGGACACCCCTGTTAGAGTAGAGTAGGGTATGCAAGCTTAATGTGTGTGTGTGTGTGTGTGTGTGTGTGTGTGTGTGTGTGTGTGTGTGTGTGTGTGTGTGTGTGTGTGTGTGTGTGTGTGTGTGTGTGTGTGTGTGTGTGTGTGTGTGTGTGTGGGTGGTACAGGTACATCCTGTCTAGACATTATTATCTATGCCACTGGCATTGGTGTAATGTTAAGCGCCTTCCGCAAAAGTGTGCTAGTCTGACATGAATACTTCACATTTGTGTTTAGGTGTGTCTTTGTATAAGAGGTATTAAAGTGCATGAACGTCTGTTTGGATTTCATCAGCTTTTGTTCCTCAGATAAAGCATATCACAAATAATCAAAGGTAAGAGAATCTTGCTTGAAATGGCTCATTCTTTAATGTAGATATCTGCTTCTTGAGATATGCGACAAAACATGCTTCAAATCTCATGCGTATATATATATATGAATGAATGTTTTATTTCCGTGTCCGGACAATTTATTTCTCGTCCTACATGGGATTATCAGACACATAAATTTTAAAACAAAAAAACAAAAACAAAATTACAAACATTCCAGTGTACAGCCAACCAGCAACTCATAGTACAGCCTGATTTGAAACAAGCCATATACAGTACATACATTTATATATACCTGCACATAGAATACATACATACACATTTATAAAGGAATTCATCTATTAAAAGTCACCCTTCTCCTTCTATCCCACGCTTTATAAAGATATTCTGAAAATGCAAAAATATGAAGAAAAATAAATTCAATTAAAGCACCATTCTCATAATCTATCAGGTTTAGATCAGGGGTTGGATTTTTTTAAACAGTATATCTCTCAGGTCATTATACAAAGGACAAAATAAAATAAAATGGATTTCATTCTCCACCTCATTCAAATCTTCCGCAGCTATGCCTCTATGTCTTCCTGTTTCAATATGTAATGGCAGAATGCCACATCTTATCTGCGCACAAAGTGACCTCCGACTTTTTGCCAAATTATACAAAACATAATTTTCACATTTTTAAAAAAGACAATATGTTCTTAATTTTGGCTTTTGCCAAATTTCTTCTGACCAGGTTTGTATGCATTTTGCACGGATTCTGTTTTTAAACTCCTCCACATTCACAGTTGTTCTTTGGAAATAATGTTCTTCCAGACCACATTCCCGCAATACATCAAAGATCTCAGAGACCCATTCCCCTTCTCCAGACAGATCCCAGTAAAAAATGTGACTAGCCACCCTATTGGATGGCAGACACAGCAACCTGTTCCAGAGCCCACACTAAACTTGAAGCTACTTCTTTCTGTACCTGGGTTTCTAAAATGCATTACTTGTGTTTTCTTTTGATTAATACACATTCTCCACTTCTTGCACCATTCATTAACACAAGTCAACATTTTTTGTAAATCCTCTTCACTTTCTGAAAGTAAAATAATATCGTCAGCATAAAAGCGTCTGCTAAATGACTGTAATGTAATGTAATGTAAAAGATATCACTCAACATTAATCTTAATCTTGGCATCAAATGTAGAGGCTGATGTTATTATAGTTTTTTTTCATGTAGCATTGTGGTCAAATGTTTTTAAAACCAAATCAAGGCAGGGTTGTTCATGCCTCAAAATAGGTCTTAGGTAGTGAATTTGCATGGCAGCAACTGTGGTATCTCGTAGTTCTTATGTTTACATTAATATTAAGAAATCCTTATTATTAAAGTTTTTGTTCTATTACTTCATTCCAGACCAGTCTTCGGAGTCCAGCTTGCAGGGGAAGATGAGTTCTCTAGAGTCAGCCAGCACAGTTTCTAATAAACAGGAGCCTGAGCCTGTAGCTGAGATTGAAGAAGACCACCTGGACCGTAAGTTTCATGCAATCAATTTGTCTTTATCTTTATTCTGCACACACACATACACACACACACACACACACACACACACACACACACACACACACACACACACACACACACACACACACACACACACACACACACACACACACACACACACACACACACACACACAGTCAGGGACCGACCTGAAACAATCTCCCCCTGTCTCCACCACCCTTACCTCACCTGTCCAGTGGCGACATCAGAGGGAGAGACCAACCAACCTCCTCCACAAGTGGACACATCCGAGTCAGTGACAGAAATCACCTCCAACAGCTTCGTCATCTCCTGGGTGTCGGCCTCCGACACCCTTTCCGGCTTCAGGGTGAAATACGAGCTCAGCGAAGACGGGGCTACGCCCAGAGTGCTGGGTGAGATGTACTACACAGAAAACTGATTTAGGAGTTTTAGTTTAGTCTATTTGAAAAGCAATAACAAGCAGGTTAGAACATTTCGAGAATGATACACAATAAAGTCCAGGACTCATTTCCATTGTGGTCCTCATACATGACAGATCACATGAGTGATAGTCTTGTAAAATATATAAAACCAATTTTCGTAACAAAAAAAAAAAAACATTACAAAATAAATGTAAATAAATTCAAGCACTTTAACCGATTTGTTTATAATTAGAAGTTCAGTAATTTGTTACGCTGTCGGTAGCAGTAATCAGGCGTATTAACCTGCGCACCGCCCTCTGATCTCACAGACCTGCCTCGCTCCACCATGTCTGTCAATATCACTGACCTGCTGCCAGGACGCAGGTACAACGTCAACGTGTACGAGCTCCCCACCGACGGAGAGCCCAACCTCATCCTGACCACCTCACAGACCACAGGTAGGAAGGAACCTTTCTCCATATCGTTGCAGTCTGGTAGAAACCTCCTACTGTATCTCCATATACTTTTAACACAGGGGTTTTTGCCGAAGTTTTTCAGGCCAAGGACCCCTTAGATGAGAGAGAGACGAAGCAGGGACCCCAACTACATATATTTTATTAAACTGGTTTGCATATTGTTATTCATACTTATTGTCTCCGCCAGGCCGAAAGGCATGGTGAGAGAGTATGTTTTGCCCCCTGTCCGTCCGTCCGTCCGTCCATCCGTCCGTCCGTCCGTCCGTCCGTCCGTCCGTGTGTCCGTGTGTCCGTGTGTCCGTCATTCTGTCTGTATACAGCTATTCTCCGGCACCGTTGGCTTGCTTGCAGCGAAACTGTGCACACACACTCCCTGGATGCCACAGCAGAACCTCTGCCCCAAATTTTTCACATGGGCCTTTTATAGCGCCACCAGGAGGCCGATTTGCGCAAAACATATTTTTTGACAGTACTCCTACAGATTTTGTCCAAAAAATATAAATCGGTACACAGTATCTCTATAGTCATTAAACAAAATGTGTCTTTCAGATTTTTCATATTCCATCCTGATTGGCTAAAAATGGCTTCCAAAGTTTGCAGGAGTGCTCCGTTTTGAACAAAATGCCTCAAATCATGAACACAGCATGCAATTTCCTTGAAATTTTGCACACGTATTTCCATTATGCCGAGGAAGAAATGCCACTTGAAAATTTTCAAATCAGCCTCATGGTGGCGCTATAACAGGCCGATTCGTGTTTTTACCTCTAACTGCACCGATCGGTGTAAAACTTTGTAAGCACACTCCCTAGAGGTCAAAGAAAAACCTTTGCCCTGCATTTTTCACATCTGCCTTTTATAGCGCCACCAGGAGGCCGACTTATGTAAAACATTTTTTTGAACAAAATGCCTCAAATCATGAATGCAGTGTCCGATTGCCAGGGTTGGGAGTTACTTTTAAAAAGGAATCCCCTACAGTTACAAGTTACTTGCTAAAAAATGTAGTCAGTAACGTAATCCCGATTACTCCATTTAAAAAGTAACTACTAGTCACTTTCAGTTACTTTTGGATTACTTTTAAGTAAAACTCTATTTAATTAGATAATACAAGTTTTACCATTGATAGACAAGAATGTTGAGCCTATGAAATTAAGATAAGGACAACAGAAATATGGTTAAGGTTATTTAATTGTTAAGATTTGACCTCTCTGAACAGTTACATTACTGTAGAGTCATTGTGTCAACTAATAACAGATCATAAGAAAATGCATCTTGACCTACAGTACCATTTTGATTGTTTGACAACCAACACTAGCTCATTTTAAATAACACAACCGTCCCATATGGGATCTAAACTCCATCCATGTGTGGTCGAAGTGGCAAATAAAATCTCTTTTTGACATTTTGACATTCCTGGCTGACACTCATTTAGATAGACATGGCATGAGTTTAAAACATTGACAAGACAGTAAAGACTCAAAGAACTCAGCTCTATACAATTTTATTTATACCGTAGGCTACTCTTTAAATAGAAATCCTCATTTTATTTGACCTTTACAAAAAATAAATAAAACCTAATAAAATGCATATCCTTTAATAAAAAGACACTAAATGCCTACTAGGCTACTCTTTAAATAGAAATCCTCATTTTATTTGACCTTTACAAAAAAAAAAAAAAACCTAATAAAATGCATATCCTTTAATAAAAATACACTAACAGCCTATATTCCCTAAGGCTATGCATAGGCTAGATCAAGTAAATAGAATAGACCAGGTTAGCATGCCTTTACAGCCTCTGTTCTCTTCCCTAAGGCTATACATAGGCCTATAGGCTAGATAAAATAAATAAAATTACAGGCACAAACTATATTCCCTAAGGCTATACATAGACTAGATAAAATAAACAGAATATACCAAGTTACTATCAGAACCTAGTAACAATCAGAACCTAATAGATTATTGTCCCTTTAACCAAACCATCTGATCAGTTTAAGGTTAAGAGTAAAGGCTTCTATGCAGGAACATCACTGCAAAGAGGACGAAAAAGAGAGCCATGAATAACATCTGAAAGAGAGTCAATCAAAAGTAAGCCGTGGCCCGTGGGCAGTGCTGTATTTCCGAATATCGCTCTGTCTGCAGTGTTGCCTGGTCTGATTATTATAAGCCACATTGGGCAGATTTTTCTGAAGTTGCTTGTAAATAATGGTAGAACGGTTGTGAGCTTGTAGATCGTCTATTTTCAAATAGCCAACATATATAAATATGCACATTGTTTAATGGACGACATATATAGCTTTGAAGTGCTCATGTGGCCTTTTATAGTCGCTTCTTTTGGGCTTGTTTTCATGGACCTGGTAGCTTATTTCTCTCGCAAAGTCTGGCAACACCGCTGCTGACGCAGCAGTAGCCTCCACTGTGAGGATTTGACACAGAGAGGTGCGCGCTGTGCTCAATTCCAATCCATTGCTGTCTGTGTGGAGTGTGCACTCTTGCAGGTGGTTGTTTGGTGTTATAATACTTTATAACTTGTTTGTAAAATTAATGAGGGGAAGGGGAGAATGTAATCCTCCTGTAACGCCCCGTTACTGTAATCCAAAGACGTTACCTTTACGTTTTTTTTTACTCTGATTACGTAACGAAGTTACATGTAATCCGTTACTTCCCAACCCTGCCGATTGCCGTGCAAGGCCTAAGAACAAATGGCACCCTTTTCACATTGGCCTATTATAGCGCCACCAGGAGGCCACATTAACATACCTGACCTGGCGGACACCTGTGCTCCGAGGAGCACTTTTTCTAGTTTATTTTATTTTAGAAAGCCATCCATGCAACTTGATAAGTACATTTACTCAAGTACTATACAAGTGCTTACAATGCACAGTACAATTTTGAGGTACTTTTACTTCACTTTCCATTTTTGTTACTTCTACTCCACGACAATGACAGCATATGACAGCTTTAGTTACTTGTTACTTTGCAGATTTTATTTTTAATACAAAACCTACAGTAACCACATACAGCCGATCTACAATATGACACTTTGTGAGCTTGTAGATCTGCTATTTTCTAAAAAAATTAGTACTTTTACTTTGGTACTCAAAGTATATTTTGATGCTAAAACGTTTGTACAATTCAAGCTCCAACCCCCCCCCCCCCCCCACACACACACACCCCATACTCCACCGCCACCCCACCCCACCCCACCCCACCTCCCACACCACATGACATACCCCCTTCTGTCATACTTTGACTATTTGAAAACAAGAATTAATTGGATAACATATTATCCAATGTGAGAGTTTGTGACACGTTGTGGGCTTGTAGATCTGCTATTTTCCAAAAAAAAAGACAAAATGTGAAAAACGTGGAATGTTTTTGCAAACATTTTTAGACCACAAATGTTATTTGATGGTCCCTGGCACTAACCTCGTGGTTGGACATGGACATACAGTCAGTAGTAAAAGTATCAATACTGCAATGTAGAAAATCTAGAAATACTCTGTACAAGTAAAAGTCCGCACACACACACACACACACACACACACACACACACACACACACACACACACACACACACACACACACACACACACACACACACACACACACACACACACACACACACACACACACACACACACTCTGTCAGGGACCGACCTGAAACAATCTCCCCCCTGTCTCCACCACCCTTACCTCACCTGTCCAGTGGCGACATCAGAGGGAGAGACCAACCAACCTCCTCCACAAGTGGACACATCCGAGTCAGTGACAGAAATCACCTCCAACAGCTTCGTCATCTCCTGGGTGTCGGCCTCCGACACCCTTTCCGGCTTCAGGGTGAAATACGAGCTCAGCGAAGACGGGGCTACGCCCAGAGTGCTGGGTGAGATGTACTACACAGAAAACTGATCTAGGAGTTTTAGTTTAGTCTATTTGAAAAGCAATAACAAACAGGTTAGAACATTTTGAGAATGATACACAATAAAGTCCAGGACTCATTTCCATTGTGGTCCTCATACATGACAGATCACATGAGTGATAGTCTTGTAAAATATATAAAACCAATTTTCGTAACAAAAAAAAAAAAAATTACAAAATAAATGTAAATAAATTCAAGCACTTTAACCGATTTGTTTATAATTAGAAGTTCAGTAATTTGTTACGCTGTCGGTAGCAGTAATCAGGCGTATTAACCTGCGCACCGCCCTCTGATCTCACAGACCTGCCTCGCTCCACCATGTCTGTCAATATCACTGACCTGCTGCCAGGACGCAGGTACAACGTCAACGTGTACGAGCTCCCCACCGACGGAGAGCCCAACCTCATCCTGACCACCTCACAGACCACAGGTAGGAAGGAACCTTTCTCCATATCGTTGCAGTCTGGTAGAAACCTCCTACTGTATCTCCATATACTTTTAACACAGGGGTTTTTGCCGAAGTTTTTCAGGCCAAGGACCCCTTAGATGAGAGAGAGACGAAGCAGGGACCCCAACTACATATATTTTATTAAACTGGGTTGCATATTGTTATTCATACTTATTGTCTCCGCCAGGCCGAAAGGCATGGCGAGAGAGTACGTTTTGCCCGCTGTCCGTCCGTCCGTCCGTCCGTGTGTCCGTGTGTCCGTCATTCTGTGTTATACAGTACAGCTAATCTCCGGCACCGTTGGCTTGCACGCAGCGAAACTGTGCACACACACTCCCTGGATGCCACAGCAGAACCCCTGCCCCAAATTTTTCACATGGGCCTTTGACAGTACTCCTACAGATTTTGTCCAAAAATCCCGTAAATCAGTACACAGTATCTCTATAGTCATTAAACGAAATGTGTTTTTCAGATTTTTCAGATTCCATCCTGATTGGCTAAAAATGGCTTCCAAAGTTTGCAGGAGTGCTCCGTTTTGAACAAAATGCCTCAAATCATGAACACAGCATGCAATTTCCTTGAAATGTTGCACACGTATTTCCAGTATGCTGAGGAAGAAATGCCACTTGAACATTTTCAAATCAGCCTCATGGTGGCGCTATAACAGGCCGATTCGTGTTTTTACCTATATCTGCACCGATCGGTGTAAAACTTTGTAAGCACACTCCCTAGAGGTCAAAGAAAAACCCTTGCCCTGCATTTTTCACATCTGCCTTTATAGCGCCACCAGGAGGCCGACTTATGTAAAACATTTTTTTAATGTTACTCCTTCCGATTTTATCCAAATTTCACGCAAATCGGTACACATGATCTCAATAGTCATGTGATCAAGATGGATGGATGTGTTTGCTTTTTCATATTTCATCCTGATTGGCTATAAGATTGACATCTAAAGTTTGCAGTAGTGGCTTGTTTTGAACAAAATGCCGCAAATCATGAACGCAACATCCGATTGCGGTCAAACTTTGCACGCCCATTCACACTATGTTGAGGAGCAAATGCCATTCTTTTAACATTGGCCTGTTATAGCGCCACCAGCAGGTCTAATTTAGCTAAACTAATTTTTTGAACAAAATGCCTCAAATCATGAATGCAGTGGCCTAAGAACAAATGGCAACCTTTTCACATTGGCCTATTATAGCGCCACCAGGAGGCCACATTAACCTACCTGACCTGGCGGAGACCTGTGCTCCGAGGAGCACTTTTTCTAGTTTATTTTATTGTAGAAAGCCATCCATTCAACTTGATAAGTACATTTACTCAAGTACTATACAAGTGCTTACAATGCACAGTACAATTTTGAGGTACTTTTACTTCACTTTCCATTTTTGTTACTTCTACTCCACGACAATGACAGCATATGACAGCTTTAGTTACTTGTTACTTTGCAGATTTTATTTTTAATACAAAACCTACAGTAACCACATACAGCCGATCTACAATATGACACTTTGTGAGCTTGTAGATCTGCTATTTTCTAAAAAAAATAGTACTTTTACTTTGGTACTCAAAGTATATTTTGATGCTAAAACGTTTGTACAATTCAAGCTCCAACCCCCCCCCCCCCCCCCCCCCACACACACACACACACCCCATGCTCCACCCCACCCCACCCCACCTCCCACACCACATGACATACCCCCTCTGTCATACTTTGACTATTTGAAAACAAGAATTAATTGGATAACATATTATCCAATGTGAGAGTTTGTGACACGTTATGGGCTTGTAGATCTGCTATTTTCAAAACTAATTGACAAAATGTGAAAATTTTGCAAACATTTTTAGACCACAAATGTTATTTGATGGTCCCTGGCACTAACCTCGTGGTTGGACATGGACATACAGTCAGTGGAAAAAGCATTCAAATTTTTTACTTTAGTAAAAGTATCAATACTGCAATGTAGAAAATCTAGAAATACTCTGTTACAAGTAAAAGTCCGGGATTAAAAATGTACTTGAGTAAAAGTACAAAAGTATTGGTATGTAAATGTACTTAAAGTACCAAAACTAGAAAGTAGGCTACTCATTATGCAGAATGTCCCATTTCACAAGTTTTCAAATGTATGACATATTTCGAAAAGAGTAGATCTACAAGATCTGTGACCTTGTAGATCGGCTATTTTCGAAATGGACGAAATGTATATGGGGTGAAGCAGTAGCATCCCCAGGAATTACATTTAGGGCAAGCAAGATTTTTTTTGCACCCCCCCCCAATCGGTGATCGAAAACCGGTGAAAGTGTCCGTTTTCAAGATGTTTTGGCCATTATCTCTGGAACGGAAGGTCATTTGTCAGGTTATTTGGGTTTTCTAGGGGAGAAGAGATCTTAGTTGGGCAGGCGACCGCCTGCCCTGCCTCTACAGTGGGTACGCCACTGGGGTGAAGTGGTTAATGTAAGTTTTGTAATAATAATTGAAATCTACAAAGTAACTAGTAACTGAAGTTGTCAAATAATTGTAGTAATAATAATAATGATAATAATATCAATAATAATGAGAACATTTTCTTTTCAATGCCACTGTATATCAAGCAAATGCTCACCTATACAATAAACCACAACACAGTGAAAGTGCTTTGAAAAAGGCTACAAGTATATATATATATATACATTTGTATATGTATATGTATATGTGTATATATATATATATATATATATATATATATATATATATATATATATATATATATATATATATATATATATATATATATATAAGCATATATAAAAAAGCATAATAAAGCATGGGAATAAACCAGTGTTGTGTTCTAGTTTTTTTATGAAGGTATACTATGTTTATTCCCTGCGTCCCACACGCACGGCATGCGCGCGTCTATAATGAATTAAATGTAAAAAACGCTGTTTTGAACAGTTTTGAAGGTGTACGGTGGCGACGAAAAAAAATCTCAAGGTATACGGCGTACACAGCATCTGACGGTAGAACCCACCACTGGCATAAACGTATTTAGGCCTGAGCCCTAAAAACTCAGCTCACCTGAGACTTGGACGTACTGTATTTTGGATCGCTGATCAGGTTTTGAAAAACAGTTCTTTATACCCTCTGTTTGCTGTGTTTTACATTCAGCCTTCATCTACAATGCTTTTGACATCACAGTACTTATTCAATGACTTAATTCCAGACCAGTCTGTGGAGTCCAGTTTAGAGGACAAGATGAGTTCTCCAGTGCCAGCCATCACTGCTTCTAATAAACAGGAGCCTGAGCCTGAAGCTGAGACTGAGGAAGGCCATCTGGACCTCAGTAAGTTTCATGTGATCACTCTTGCTTTATTTAGATCTGTTAAGTTGTAGGGTTATCACCTTATCGATTCAGTATTATCATGGCATCTTGTCAATAATGACAAGACCATAAAATCTATAGTCATCATTAAAATATATCACTCAACATTAATCTTAATCTTGGCATCAAATGTAGAGGCTGATGTTATTATAGTTTTTTTCATGTAGCATTGTGGTCAAATGTTTTTAAAACCAAATCAAGGCAGGGTTGTTCATGCCTCAAAATAGGTCTTAGGTGGTGAATTTGCATGGCAGCAACTGCGGTATCTCGTAGTCCTTATGTTTACATTAATATTAAGAAATCCTTATTATTAAAGTTTTTGTTCTATTACTTCATTCCAGACCAGTCTTCGGAGTCCAGCTTGCAGGGGAAGATGAGTTCTCCAGAGTCAGCCAGCACAGTTTCTAATAAACAGGAGCCTGAGCCTGTAGCTGAGATTGAAGAAGACCACCTGGACCGTAAGTTTCATGCAATCAATTTGTCTTTATTTTGATTCTGCATGCTCAAAATACACACACACACACACACACACACACACACACACACACACACACACACACACACACACACACACACACACACACACCACACACACAAACTCTGTCAGGGACCGACCTGAAACAATCTCCCCCCTGTCTCCACCACCCTTACCTCACCTGTCCAGTGGCGACATCAGAGGGAGAGACCAACCAACCTCCTCCACAAGTGGACACATCCGAGTCAGTGACAGAAATCACCTCCAACAGCTTCGTCATCTCCTGGGTGTCGGCCTCCGACACCCTTTCCGGCTTCAGGGTGAAATACGAGCTCAGCGAAGACGGGGCTACGCCCAGAGTGCTGGGTGAGATGTACTACACAGAAAACTGATTTAGGAGTTTTAGTTTAGTCTATTTGAAAAGCAATAACAAACAGGTTAGAACATTTTGAGAATGATACACAATAAAGTCCAGGACTCATTTCCATTGTGGTCCTCATACATGACAGATCACATGAGTGATAGTCTTGTAAAATATATAAAACCCATTTTCGTAAAAAAAAAAAAAAACATTACAAAATAAATGTAAGTAAATTCAAGCACTTTAACCGATTTGTTTATAATTAGAAGTTCAGTAATTTGTTACGCTGTCTGTAGCAGTAATCAGGCGTATTAACCTGCGCACCGCCCTCTGATCTCACAGACCTGCCTCGCTCCACCATGTCTGTCAGTATCACTGACCTGCTGCCAGGACGCAGGTACAACGTCAACGTGTACGAGCTCCCCACCGACGGAGAGCCCAACCTCATCCTGACCACCTCACAGACCACAGGTAGGAAGGAACCTTTCTCCATATCGTTGCAGTCTGGTAGAAACCTCCTACTGTATCTCCATATACTTTTAACACAGGGGTTTTTGCCGAAGTTTTTCAGGCCAAGGACCCCTTAGATGAGAGAGAGACGAAGCAAGGACCCCCACTACGTATATTTTATTAAATTGGGTTGCATATTGTTATTCATACTTATTTATTTTATTTTAGAAAGCCATCCATGCAACTTGATAAGTACATTTACTCAAGTACTATACAAGTGCTTACAATGCACAGTACAATTTTGAGGTACTTTTACTTCACTTTCCATTTTTGTTACTTCTACTCCACGACAATGACAGCATATGACAGCTTTAGTTACTTGTTACTTTGCAGATTTACTTTGCAAAGTGAAATCTACAAAGTAACTAGTAACTGAAGTTGTCAAATAATTGTAGTAATAATAATAATGATAATAATATCAATAATAATGAGTACATTTTCTTTTCAATGCCACTGTATATCAAGCAAATGCTCACCTATACAATAAACCACAACACAGAGAAAGTGCTTTGAAAAAGGCTACAAGTATATATATATATACATTTGTATATGTATATGTATATGTGTATATATATATATATATATATATATATATATATATATATATATATATATATATATATATATATATATATATATATATATATATATATAAGCATATATAAAAAAGCATAATAAAGCATGGGCATAAACGTATTTAGGCCTGAGCCCTAAAAACTCAGCTCACCTGAGACTTGGACGTACTGTATTTTGGATCGCTGATCAGGTTTTGAAAAACAGTTCTTTATACCCTCTGTTTGCTGTGTTTTACATTCAGCCTTCATCTACAATGCTTTTGACATCACAGTACTTATTCAATGACTTAATTCCAGACCAGTCTGTGGAGTCCAGTTTAGAGGACAAGATGAGTTCTCCAGTGCCAGCCATCACTGCTTCTAATAAACAGGAGCCTGAGCCTGAAGCTGAGACTGAGGAAGGCCATCTGGACCTCAGTAAGTTTCATGTGATCACTCTTGCTTTATTTAGATCTGTTAAGTTGTAGGGTTATCACCTTATCGATTCAGTATTATCATGGCATCTTGTCAATAATGACAAGACCATAAAATCTATAGTCATCATTAAAAGATATCACTCAACATTAATCTTAATCTTGGCATCAAATGTAGAGGCTGATGTTATTATAGTTTTTTTCATGTAGCATTGTGGTCAAATGTTTTTAAAACCAAATCAAGGCAGGGTTGTTCATGCCTCAAAATAGGTCTTAGGTGGTGAATTTGCATGGCAGCAACTGCGGTATCTCGTAGTCCTTATGTTTACATTAATATTAAGAAATCCTTATTATTAAAGTTTTTGTTCTATTACTCCATTCCAGACCAGTCTTCGGAGTCCAGCCTGCAGGGGAAGATGAGTTCTCCAGAGTCAGCCAGCACAGTTTCTAATAAACAGGAGCCTGAGCCTGTAGCTGAGATTGAAGAAGACCACCTGGACCGTAAGTTTCATGCAATCAATTTGTCTTAATTTTGATTCTGCATGCTCAAAATACACACACACACACACACACACACACACACACACACACACACACACACACACACACACACACACACACACACACACACACACACACACACACACACACACACTCTGTCAGGGACCGACCTGAAACAATCTCCCCCCTATCTCCACCACCCTTACCTCACCTGTCCAGTGGCGACATCAGAGGGAGAGACCAACCAACCTCCTCCACAAGTGGACACATCCGAGTCAGTGACAGAAATCACCTCCAACAGCTTCGTCATCTCCTGGGTGTCGGCCGACACCCTTTCCGGCTTCAGGGTGAAATACGAGCTCAGCGAAGACGGGGCTACGCCCAGAGTGCTGGGTGAGATGTACTACACAGAAAACTGATTTAGGAGTTTTAGTTTAGTCTATTTGAAAAGCAATAACAAACAGGTTAGAACATTTTGAGAATGATACACAATAAAGTCCAGGACTCATTTCCATTGTGGTCCTCATACATGACAGATCACATGAGTGATAGTCTTGTAAAATAATTATATAAAACCAATTTTCGTAACAAAAAAAAAAAAACGTACAAAATAAATGTAAATAAATTCAAGCACTTTAACCGATTTGTTTATAATTAGAAGTTCAGTAATTTGTTACGCTGTCGGTAGCAGTAATCAGGCGTATTAACCTGCGCACCGCCCTCTGATCTCACAGACCTGCCTCGCTCCACCATGTCTGTCAATATCACTGACCTGCTGCCAGGACGCAGGTACAACGTCAACGTGTACGAGCTCCCCACCGACGGAGAGCCCAACCTCATCCTGACCACCTCACAGACCACAGGTAGGAAGGAACCTTTCTCCATATCGTTGCAGTCTGGTAGAAACCTCCTACTGTATCTCCATATACTTTTAACACAGGGGTTTTTGCCCTTAGATGAGAGAGAGACGAAGCAGGGACCCCAACTACATATATTTTATTAAACTGGGTTGCATATTGTTATTCATACTTATTGTCTGGCATGGCGAGAGAGTACGTTTTGCCCGCTGTCCGTCCGTCCGTCCGTGTGTCCGTGTGTCCGTGTGTCCGTCATTCTGTCTGTGTACAGCTAATCTCCGGCACCGTTGGCTTGCTCGCAGCGAAACTGTGCACACACACTCCCTAGATGCCACAGCAGAACCTCTGCCCCAAATTTTTCACATGGGCCTTTTATAGCGCCACCAGGAGGCCGATTTGTTCAAAACATATTTTTTGACAGTACTCCTACAGATTTTGTCCAAAAATCCCGTAAAACGGTACACAGTATCTCTATAGTCATTAAAAGTGTTTTTCAGATTTTTCATATTCCATCCTGATTGGCTAAAAATGGCTTCCAAAGTTTGCAGGAGTGCTCCGTTTTGAACAAAATGCCTCAAATCATGAACACAGCATGCAATTTCCTTGAAATTTTGCACACGTATTTCCAGTATGCTGAGGAAGAAATGCCACTTGAAAATTTTCAAATCAGCCTCATGGTGAAGCTATAACAGGCCGATTCGTGTTTTTACCTATAACTGCACCGATCGGTGTAAAACTTTGTAAGCACACTCCCTAGAGGTCAAAGAAAAACCCTTGCCCTGCATTTTTTACATCTGCCTTTATAGCGCCACCAGGAGGCCGACTTATGTAAAAAAAAAAATTAATGTTACTCCTTCCGATTTGATCCAAATTTCACGCAAATCGGTTCACATGATCTCAATAGTCATGTGATCAAGATGGATGGATGTGTTTGCTTTTTCATATTCATCCTGATTGGCTAAGATTGACATCTAAAGTTTGCAGTAGTGGCTTGTTTTGAACAAAATGCCGAAAATCATGAACGCAGCATCCGATTGTGGTCAAACTTTGCACGCCCATTCACACTATGTTGAGGAGCAAATGCAATTATTTTAACATTGGCCTGTTATAGCGCCACCAGCAGGTCTAATTTAGCTAAACTAATTTTTTGAACAAAATGCCTCAAATCATGAATGCAGTGTCCGATTGACGTGCAAGGCCTAAGAACAAATGGCAACCTTTTCACATTGGCCTATTATAGCGCCACCAGGAGGCCACATTAACCTACCTGACCTGGCGGAGACCTGTGCTCCGAGGAACACTTTTTCTAGTTTATTTTATTGTAGAAAGCCATCCATTCAACTTGATAAGTACATTTACTCAAGTACTATACAAGTGCTTACAATGCACAGTACAATTTTGAGGTACTTTTACTTCACTTTCCATTTTTGTTACTTCTACTCCACGACAATGACAGCATATGACAGCTTTAGTTACTTGTTACTTTGCAGATTTTATTTTTAATACAAAACCTACAGTAACCACATACAGCCGATCTACAATATGACACTTTGTGAGCTTGTAGATCTGCTATTTTCTAAAAAATGTAGTACTTTTACTTTGGTACTCAAAGTATATTTTGATGCTAAAACGTTTGTACAATTCAAGCTCCAAACCCCCCCCCACACACACACACACACACCCCATGCTCCACCGCCACCCCACACCACATGACATACCCCCTTCTGTCATACTTTGACTATTTGAAAACAAGAATTAATTGGATAACATATTATCCAATGTGAGAGTTTGTGACACGTTATGGGCTTGTAGATCTGCTATTTTCAAAAAAAAAATACAAAATGTGAAAAACATGGAATGTTTTTGCAAACATTTTTAGACCACAAATGTTATTTGATGGTCCCTGGCACTAACCTCGTGGTTGGACATGGACATACAGTCAGTGGAAAAAGCATTCAAATTTTTTACTTTAGTAAAAGTATCAATACTGCAATGTAGAAAATCTAGAAATACTCTGTTACAAGTAAAAGTCCGGGATTAAAAATGTACTTGAGTAAAAGTACAAAAGTATTGGTATGTAAATGTACTTAAAGTACCAAAACTAGAAAGTAGGCTATACTCATTATGCAGAATGTCCCATTTCACAAGTTGTCAAATGTATGACATATTTCGAAAAGAGTAGATCTGTGACTTTGTAGATCGGCTATTTTCGAAATGGACGAAATGTATATGGGGTGAAGCAGTAGCATCCCCAGGAATTACATTTAGGGCAAGCAAGATTTTTTTTGCACCCCCCCCAAATCGGTGATCGAAAACCGGTGAAAGTGTCCGTTTTCAAGATGTTTTGGCCATTATCTCTGGAACGGAAGGTCATTTGTCAGGTTATTTGGGTTTTCTAGGGGAGAAGAGATCTTAGTTGGGCAGGCGACCGCCTGCCCTGCCTCTACAGTGGGTACGCCACTGGGGTGAAGTGGTTAATGTAAGTTTTGTAATAATAATCTAAATCTACAAAGTAACTAGTAACTGAAGTTGTCAAATAATTGTAGTAATAATAATAATGATAATAATATCAATAATAAATATAGCTGCAAGCAGCGATAAGCGGGGCCAGGGAATAGAGAGAGAGAGAGAGGGAGAGAGAGAGAGAGAGAGAGAGAGAGAGGGGGAGAGAGAGGGAGAGAGAGAGAGAGAGAGAGAGAAAGAGAAAGAGAAAGAGAAAGAGAAAGAGATAGAGAGAGAGAGAGACGGAATAGATTGAAGAGAGAGAGAGAGAGACGGAATAGATTGAAGAGAGAGAGAGATAAACGGAATAGATTGAAGAGAAAGAGAGAGAGAGAGAGAAACGGAATAGATTGAAGAGAAAGAGAGAGAGAGAAACGGAATAGATTGAAGAGAAAGAGAGAGAGAGAGAAACGGAATAGATTGAAGAGAAAGAGAGAGAGAGAATCGGAATAGATTGAAGAGAGAGAGAGAGAGAGAAACGGAATAGATTGAAGAGAAAGAGAGAGAGAGAGAAACTGAATAGATTGAAGAGAAAGAGAGAGAGAGACTTGGAAAAGGAATAGATTGAAGAGAGAGAGAGAGACATGGAAACGGAATAGATTGAAGAGAGAGAGAGCGAGAGAGACATGGAAACGGAATAGATTGAATAGAGAGAGAGAGACATGGAAACATAATAGACTGAAGAGAGATGGAAGCAGAACGGATTGAATGGACATCTCAACCTATTGCCATTAACAGGAATCGAACCCTCAACCTTTGGATTAACAGGCTGCAACACTACCTATAGTGCTATAGCTTTGTACAGATTGAGGTTGTCTGTTGAAGATAAAAGTGAACCAGTGAAAGCAGCCGACCTACAAGCTCAGAAACACGTTGCTATCTGAAAAATTGTGAGATTGTAGATCGGAGAGAGAGAGAGAGACATGGAAACGGAATAGATAAGGATAATTGCTTTAACAGGTCCGTTCATGAAAGTCCTTGCGGTCTTGTTTCCAATGAGGGCCTGTGAGCAATTAGGGGTTAAGAGTCTTGCTCAGGGACAAATTTCATTTGCTGGCCTGGCCTGGAATCGTACCTGGGGCAACTAGGGCCTCTGGCTCCCTAGGCTGGCTCACTAACCACTCAGCTATGGCCACCCCTCAAAAGAGAGAGAGAGAGAGAGAGACATGGAAACGGAATAGATTGAAGAGGGAGACATGGAAACGGAATAGATTGAAGAGAGAGAGAGAGAGAGAGACATGGATACAGAATAGATTGAAGAGAGAGAGAGACATGGAAACATAATAGATTGAAGAGAGAGAGAGAGATGGAAGCAGAATGGATTGATTGGACATCTCAACCTATTGCCATTAACAGGAATCGAACCCTCAACCTTCGGATTGACAGGATGCAACACTACCTATAGTGCTATAGCTTTGACCAGGCTGAGGTTGTCTGTTGAAGATAAAACTGAACCAGTGAAAGCAGCCGATCTACAAGCTCAGAAACACGTTGCTATCTGAAAAGTTTTGAGATTGTAGATCGGCTATTTTCAGAATGAAGTATGTCATACATTGCAAAAACATACCTTCTCAGATAAGCATTTCATGTTATCTTTATCAATTGGATATGTATTCATTAATACAGTCTTGTTGTTTGCAATGCACTTTAAATGAAGTCTCCACCAAGTGAGGCTTGAACCGGCAACCTTGATGTTATGAAACATTCACTTAAGCGGGAAGCCATTGGACCAACAGACCTGATCCAGTGAAAACGGAGGTCAGACAGATGATACCATTTCACGCAAACAACTGAAAAATCCTGGGTTTAAGTGTTTTTCAAACTGCTCAAAATTGCGGACAATCTAAGGGCGGAGAGAGAGACATGGAAACGGAATAGATTGAAGAGAGAGAGACATGGAAACAATAGATTGAAGAGAGAGAAAGATGGAAGCAGAATGGATTGATTGGACGTGTCAACCTACAGTATTGCCATTAACAGGAATCGAACCCTCAACCTTAGGATTGACAGGCTGCAACACTACCTATAGTGCTATAGCTTTGACCAGGCTGAGGTTGTCTGTTGAAGATAAAACTGAACCAGTGAAAGCAGCCGATCTACAAGCTCAGAAACACGTTGCTATCTGAAAAGTTTTGAGATTGTAGATCGGCTATTTTCAGAATGAAGTATGTCATACATTGCAAAAACAGACCTTCTCAGATAAGCATTTCATGTTATCTTTATCAATTGCATATGTATTCATTAATACAGTCTTGTAGTTTGCAATGCACTTTAAATGAAGTCTCCACCAAGTGAGGCTTGAACCGGCAACCTTGATGTTGTGAAACATTCACTTAAGCGGGAAGCCATTGGACCAACAGACCTGATACAGTGAAAACGGAGGTCAGACAGATTATACCATTTCACGCAAATAACTGAAAAATCCTGGGTTTAAGTGTTTTTCAAACTGCTCAAAATTGCGAACAATCTAAGGGCGGAGAGAGAGACATGGAAACGGAATAGATTGAAGAGAGAGAGACTAGGAAACAATAGATTGAAGAGAGAGAAGGATGGAAGCGGAATGGATTGATTGGACGTGTCAACCTATTGCCATTAACAGGAATCGAACCCTCAACCTTCGGATTGACGGGCTGCAACATTACCTATAGTGCTATAGCTTTGACCAGGCTGAGGTTGTCTGTTGAAGATAAAAGTGAACCAGTGAAAGCAGCCGATCTACAAACTCAGAAACACGTTGCTATCTGAAAAGTTTTGAGATTGTAGATCGGCTATTTTCAGAATGAAGTATGTCATACATTGCAAAAACATACCCTCTCAAATAAGTATTTCAGGTTATGTTTAACAATTGCACATGTATTAATTGACACAATCATGTTGTGTGCAATGCAACTTTAATGAAGTCCGCATCAAGTGAGGCTTGAACTGGCAACCTTCAGGTTGTGAGCCACACGTTTAAGGGAGAAGCCATTGGACCAACAGACAAGAACCTGTGAAAAAGGAGATCACACAGATGATACAGTTTCACGCAAATAGCTGAAAAATCCTGGGTTTAAGTGTTTTTCAAACTGCTCAAAATTGCGGACAATCTAAGGGGGGAGCTTACTGGTCAACGTGATACATGTGTTCCTCATGAGTCAAGGCACATGTGTAAGCAGGTTTAATGGCTGTCGGCCAAACGAGGCATGACTTTTGCCTGTTTAAAGTTTGCACTTTCAAAAAATCGCTATAGCGCCCCCCTTTGACCAATTGGAGTAAGATTGGTTTCAGTAATATTTGGAATGACCCTCAACATTAACGCAAAGTTTCAAAGAAATGTGAGTCTGCATGTATGTGTTAGGGGCAGATGAATAATTGTCATAAAACTGCAATATTCATTGGCTCATTAAAGCTTCATTTTTTCACTTATGGAAAATCTTTTGCACAGGTTTGTCGGCATAGTACCAAAGTTCATGTGTAAAACGTTTCGTGCAGATTACTCAAAAATCCCAGGAGGAGATTTAACTGTTTTTCATATAATTCAAAATGGTGGGAGATCTAAAGGTCAGAGGTCAAAAGTCAGAGGGTTAAAGTTGTTCATCATGAGTAGACGCATGTGTGTATTGAAGTTTTATGGCTGTAGGTCAAACAGGGCATGAGTTGTACCTGTTCAAAGTTGACATTTTCAATTGAGTGCTATAGCGCCACCTTTTGACGAAAGATTGTGAGATTTATTTCTTGATAGTTTTTCATGACCATCTACCATATGGCCGAGTTTCGTAAAAAGCGACAGCACGGTTCAGCCAGAACTGCGAAAAGTGGCAGAAACAGAATACGTACAATAATAAGACAGGTCCAGAGCTGAGCTCTGGCCCCGTAATGAATACATTTTCTTTTCAATGCCACTGTACATCAAGCAAATGCTCACCTATACAATAAACCACAACACAGTGAAAGTGCTTTGAAAAAGGCTACAAGTATATATATATAAATTTGTATATGTATATGTATATATATATATATATATATATATATATATATATATATATATATATATACATATATATATATATATATATATATATATATATATATATATATATATATAAAGCATGTATAATAAAGCATATATAAAGCATGGGCATAAACGTATTTAGGCCTGAGCCCTAAAAACTCAGCTCACCTGAGACTTGGACGTACTGTATTTTGGATCGCTGATCAGGTTTTGAAAAACAGTTCTTTATACCCTCTGTTTGTTGTGTTTTACATTCAGCCTTCATCTACAATGCTTTTGACATCACAGTACTTATTCAATGACTTAATTCCAGACCAGTCTGTGGAGTCCAGTTTAGAGGACAAGATGAGTTCTCCAGTGCCAGCCATCACTGCTTCTAATAAACAGGAGCCTGAGCCTGAAGCTGAGACTGAGGAAGGCCATCTGGACCTCAGTAAGTTTCATGTGATCACTCTTGCTTTATTTAGATCTGTTAAGTTGTAGGGTTATCACCTTATCGATTCAGTATTATCATGGCATCTTGTCAATAATGACAAGACCATAAAATCTTTAGTCATCATTAAAATATATCACTCAACATTAATCTTAATCTTGGCATCAAATGTAGAGGCTGATGTTATTATAGTTTTTTTCATGTAGCATTGTGGTCAAATGTTTTTAAAACCAAATCAAGGCAGGGTTGTTCATGCCTCAAAATAGGTCTTAGGTGGTGAATTTGCATGGCAGCAACTGTGGTATCTCGTAGTTCTTATGTTTACATTAATATTAATAAATCCTTATTATTAAAGTTTTTGTTCTATTACTCCATTCCAGACCAGTCTTCGGAGTCCAGCCTGCAGGGGAAGATGAGTTCTCCAGAGTCAGCCAGCACA
The DNA here is from genome assembly GCF_963280865.1 of Gymnoscopelus braueri. Classification (NCBI taxonomy): domain Eukaryota; kingdom Metazoa; phylum Chordata; class Actinopteri; order Myctophiformes; family Myctophidae; genus Gymnoscopelus; species Gymnoscopelus braueri. Next base: position 38,149,803 of record NC_137609.1, read on the forward strand.
GTTTCTAATAAACAGGAGCCTGAGCCTGTAGCTGAGATTGAAGAAGACCACCTGGACCGTAAGTTTCATGCAATCAATTTGTCTTTATTTTGATTCTGCATGCTCAAAATACACACACACACACACACACACACACACACACACACACACACACACACACACACACACACACACACACACACACACACACACACACACACACACACACACACACACTCTGTCAGGGACCGACCTGAAACAATCTCCCCCCTATCTCCACCACCCTTACCTCACCTGTCCAGTGGCGACATCAGAGGGAGAGACCAACCAACCTCCTCCACAAGTGGACACATCCGAGTCAGTGACAGAAATCACCTCCAACAGCTTCGTCATCTCCTGGGTGTCGGCCGACACCCTTTCCGGCTTCAGGGTGAAATACGAGCTCAGCGAAGACGGGGCTACGCCCAGAGTGCTGGGTGAGATGTACTACACAGAAAACTGATTTAGGAGTTTTAGTTTAGTCTATTTGAAAAGCAATAACAAACAGGTTAGAACATTTTGAGAATGATACACAATAAAGTCCAGGACTCATTTCCATTGTGGTCCTCATACATGACAGATCACATGAGTGATAGTCTTGTAAAATAATTATATAAAACCAATTTTCGTAACAAAAAAAAAAAAACGTACAAAATAAATGTAAATAAATTCAAGCACTTTAACCGATTTGTTTATAATTAGAAGTTCAGTAATTTGTTACGCTGTCGGTAGCAGTAATCAGGCGTATTAACCTGCGCACCGCCCTCTGATCTCACAGACCTGCCTCGCTCCACCATGTCTGTCAATATCACTGACCTGCTGCCAGGACGCAGGTACAACGTCAACGTGTACGAGCTCCCCACCGACGGAGAGCCCAACCTCATCCTGACCACCTCACAGACCACAGGTAGGAAGGAACCTTTCTCCATATCGTTGCAGTCTGGTAGAAACCTCCTACTGTATCTCCATATACTTTTAACACAGGGGTTTTTGCCGAAGTTTTTCAGGCCAAGGACCCCTTAGATGAGAGAGAGACGAAGCAGGGACCCCAACTACATGTATTTTATTAAACTGGGTTGCATATTGTTATTCATACTTATTGTCTCCGCCAGGCCGAAAGGCATGGCGAGAGAGTAAGTTTTGCCCGCTGTCCGTCCGTCCGTCCGTCCGTCCGTCCGTCCGTCCGTCCGTCCGTCCGTGTGTCCGTCATTCTGTCTGTGTACAGCTAATCTCCGGCACCGTTGGCTTGCTCGCAGCGAAACTGTGCACACACACTCCCTGGATGCCACAGCAGAACCTCTGCCCCAAATTTTTCACATGGGCCTTTGACAGTACTCCTACAGATTTTGTCCAAAAATCCCGTAAATCAGTACACAGTATCTCTATAGTCATTAAACGAAATGTGTTTTTCAGATTTTTCATATTCCATCCTGATTGGCTAAAAATGGCTTCCAAAGTTTGCAGGAGTGCTCCGTTTTGAACAAAATGCCTCAAATCATGAACACAGCATGCAATTTCCTTGAAATTTTGCACACGTATTTCCAGTATGCTGAGGAAGAAATGCCACTTGAAAATTTTCAAATCAGCCTCATGGTGGCGCTATAACAGGCCGATTCGTGTTTTTACCTATAACTGCACCGATCGGTGTAAAACTTTGTAAGCACACTCCCTAGAGGTCAAAGAAAAACCCTTGCCCTGCATTTTTCACATCTGCCTTTATAGCGCCACCAGGAGGCCGACTTATGTAAAACATTTTTTTAATGTTACTCCTTCCGATTTTATCCAAATTTCACGCAAATCGGTACACATGATCTCAATAGTCATGTGATCAAGACGGATGGATGTGTTTGCTTTTTCATATTTCATCCTGATTGGCTAAGATTGACATCTAAAGTTTGCAGTAGTGGCTTGTTTTGAACAAAATGCCGCAAATCATGAACGCAGCATCCGATTGCGGTCAAACTTTGCACGCCCATTCACACTATGTTGAGGAGCAAATGCCATTCTTTTAACATTGGCCTGTTATAGCGCCACCAGCAGGTCTAATTTAGCTAAACTCATTTTTTGAACAAAATGCCTCAAATCATGAATGCAGTGTCCGATTGACGTGCAAGGCCTAAGAACAAATGGCAACCTTTTCACATTGGCCTATTATAGCGCCACCAGGAGGCCACATTAACCTACCTGACCTGGCGGAGACCTGTGCTCCGAGGAGCACTTTTTCTAGTTTATTTTATTGTAGAAAGCCATCCATTCAACTTGATAAGTACATTTACTCAAGTACTATACAAGTGCTTACAATGCACAGTACAATTTTGAGGTACTTTTACGTCACTTTCCATTTTTGTTACTTCTACTCCACGACAATGACAGCATATGACAGCTTTAGTTACTTGTTACTTTGCAGATTTTATTTTTAATACAAAACCTACAGTAACCACATACAGCCGATCTACAATGTGACACTTTATGAGCTTGTAGATCTGCTATTTTCTAAAAATGTGAGTACTTTTACTTTGGTACTCAAAGTATATTTTGATGCTAAAACGTTTGTACAATTCAAGCTCCAAACCCCCCCCCACACACACACACACCCCATACTCCACCGCCACCCCACACCACATGACATACCCCCTTCTGTCATACTTTGACTATTTGAAAACAAGAATTAATTGGATAACATATTATCCAATGTGAGAGTTTGTGACACGTTGTGGGCTTGTAGATCTGCCATTTAAAAAACTAATTGACAAAATGTGAAAAAAGTGGAATGTTTTTGCAAACATTTTTAGACCACAAATGTTATATGATGGTCCCTGGCACTAACCTCGTGGTTGGACATGGACATACAGTCAGTGTTAAAAGCATTCAAATGTTTTACTTTAGTAAAAGTATCAATACTGCAATGTAGAAAATCTAGAAATACTCTGTTACAAGTAAAAGTCCGGAATTAAAAATGTACTTGAGTAAAAGTACAAAAATATTGGTATGTAAATGTACTTAAAGTACCAAAACTAGAAAGTAGGCTATACTCATTATGCAGAATGTCCCATTTCACAAGTTGTCAAATGTATGACATATTTCGAAAAGAGCAGATCTACAAGATCTGTGACTTTGTAGATCGGCTATTTTCGAAACGGACGAAATGTATATGGGGTGAAGCAGTAGCGTCCCCAGGAATTACATTGAGGGCAAGCGAGATTTTTTTTGCACCCCCCCGCCCCCCCAATCGGCGATCGAAAACCAGTGAAAATGTCCGTTTTCAAGATGTTTTGGCCATTATCTCTGGAACGGAAGGTCATTTGTCAGGTTATTTGGGTTTTCTAGGGGAGAAGAGATCTTAGTTGGACCTCCACAGTGGGTACGCCACTGGGGTGAAGTGGTTAATTTAAGTTTTGTAATAATGATCGAAATCTACAAAGTAACTAGTAACTGAAGTTGTCAAATAATTGTAGTAATAATAATAATGATAATAATACCAATAATAATGAGTATATTTTCTTTTCAATACCACTGTATATCAAGCAAATGCTCACCTATACAATAAACCACAACACAGTGAAAGTGCTTTGAAAAAGGCTACAAGTATATATATATATATATATATATATATATATATATATATATATATATATATATAAAGCATGTATAAAAAAGCATATATAAAGCATGGGCATAAACGTATTTAGGCCTGAGCCCTAAAAACTCAGCTCACCTGAGACTTGGACGTACTGTATTTTGGATCGCTGATCAGGTTTTGAAAAACAGTTCTTTATACCCTCTGTTTGCTGTGTTTTACGTTCAGCCTTCATCTACAATGCTTTTCACATCAAAGTCCTTATTCAATTACTTCATTCCAGACCAGTCTGTGGAGTCCAGTTTAGAGGACAAGATGAGTTCTCCAGTGCCAGCCAGCAGCGCTTCTAATAAACAGGAGCCTGAACCTGAAGCTGGGACTGAGGAAGGCCATCTGGACCTCAGTAAGTTTCATGTGATCACTCTTGCTTTATTTAGATCTGTTAAGTTGTAAGGGTTATCACCTTATCGATTCAGTATTATCATGGCAAACACATCTTGTAAATAATGACAAGACCATTAAATCTATAGTCATCATTAAAAGATATCACTCAACATTAATCTTAATCTTGGCATCAAATGTAGAGGCTGATGTTGTTATAGTTTTTTTCATGTAGCATTGTGGTCAAATGTTTTTAAAACCAAATCAAGGCAGGGTTGTTCATGCCTCAAAATAGGTCTTAGGTGGTGAATTTGCATGGCAGCAACTGCGGTATCTCGTAGTCCTTATGTTTACATTAATATTAAGAAATCCTTATTATTAAAGTTTTTGTTCTATTACTCCATTCCAGACCAGTCTTCGGAGTCCAGCCTGCAGGGGAAGATGAGTTCTCCAGAGTCAGCCAGCACAGTTTCTAATAAACAGGAGCCTGAGCCTGTAGCTGAGATTGAAGAAGACCACCTGGACCGTAAGTTTCATGCAATCAATTTGTCTTTATTTTTATTCTGCATGCTCAAAATACACACACACACACACACACACACACACACACACACACACACACACACACACACACACACACACACACACACACACACACACACACAGTCAGGGACCGACCTGAAACAATCTCCCCCCTGTCTCCATCACCTTTACCTCACCTGTCCAGTGGCGACATCAGAGGGAGAGACCAACCAACCTCCTCCACAAGTGGACACATCCGAGTCAGTGACAGAAATCACCTCCAACAGCTTCGTCATCTCCTGGGTGTCGGCCTCGGACACCCTTTCCGGCTTCAGGGTGAAATACGAGCTCAGCGAAGACGGGGCTACGCCCAGAGTGCTGGGTGAGATGTACTACACAGAAAACTGATTTAGGAGTTTTAGTTTAGTCTATTTGAAAAGCAATAACAAACAGGTTAGAACATTTTGAGAATGATACACAATAAAGTCCAGGACTCATTTCCATTGTGGTCCTCATACATGACAGATCACATGAGTGATAGTCTTGTAAAATATATAAAACCAATTTTCGTAACAAAAAAAAAAAATATTACAAAATAAATGTAAGTAAATTCAAGCACTTTAACCGATTTGTTTATAATTAGAAGTTCAGTAATTTGTTACGCTGTCTGTAGCAGTAATCAGGCGTATTAACCTGCGCACCGCCCTCTGATCTCACAGACCTGCCTCGCTCCACCATGTCTGTCAGTATCACTGACCTGCTGCCAGGACGCAGGTACAACGTCAACGTGTACGAGCTCCCCACCGACGGAGAGCCCAACCTCATCCTGACCACCTCACAGACCACAGGTAGGAAGGAACCTTTCTCCATATCGTTGCTGTCTGGTAGAAACCTCCTACTGTATCTCCATACTTTTAACACAGGGGTTTTTGCCGAAGTTTTTCAGGCCAAGGACCCCTTAGATGAGAGAGAGACGAAGCAAGGACCCCCACTACGTATATTTTATTAAATTGGGTTGCATATTGTTATTCATACTTATTTATTTTATTTTAGAAAGCCATCCATGCAACTTGATAAGTACATTTACTCAAGTACTATACAAGTGCTTACAATGCACAGTACAATTTTGAGGTACTTTTACTTCTTTTTCCATTTTTGTTACTTCTACTCCACGACAATGACAGCATATGACAGCTTTAGTTACTTGTTACTTTGCAGATTGTATTTTTGCAAAATCCCGCCCCCCCCCCCCCCACCCCACCCCACCTCCCACACCACATGACATACCCCCTTCTGTCATACTTTGACTATTTGAAAACAAGAATTAATTGGATAAAATATTATCCAATGTGAGAGTTTGTGACACGTTGTGGGCTTGTAGATCTGCTATTTTCAAAAATAATTGACAAAATGTGAAAAACGTGGAATGTTTTTGCAAACATTTTTAGACCACAAATGTTATTTGATGGTCCCTGGCACTAACCTCGTGTTTGGACATGGACATACAGTCAGTGGAGAAAGCATTCAAATGTTTTACTTTAGTAAAAGTATCAATACTGCAATGTAGAAAATCTAGAAATACTCTGTTACAAGTAATAGTCCGGAATTAAAAATGTACTTGAGTAAAAGTACAAAAATATTGGTATGTAAATGTACTTAAAGTACCAAAAACTAGAAAGTAGGCTACTCATTATGCAGAATGTCCCATTTCACAAGTTGTCAAATGTATGACATATTTCGAAAAGAGCAGATCTACAAGATCTGTGACTTTGTAGATCGGCTATTTTCGAAACGGACGAAATGTATATGGGGTGAAGCAGTAGCATCCCCAGGAATTACATTGAGGGCAAGCGAGATTTTTTTTGCCCCCCCCCCCCCCCCCCAATCGGCGATCGAAAACCAGTGAAAGTGTCCGTTTTCTAGATGTTTTGGCCATTATCTCTGGAACGGAAGGTCATTTGTCAGGTTATTTGGGTTTTCTAGGGGAGAAGAGATCTTAGTTGGGCAGGCGACCGCCTGCCCTGCCTCTACAGTGGGTACGCCACTGGGGTGAAGTGGTTAATGTAAGTTTTGTAATAATAATCGAAATCTACAAAGTAACTAGTAACTGAAGTTGTCAAATAATTGTAGTAATAATAATAATGATAATAATACCAATAATAATGAGTATATTTTCTTTTCAATACCACTGTATATCAAGCAAATGCTCACCTATACAATAAACCACAACACAGTGAAAGTGCTTTGAAAAAGGCTACAAATATATATATATATATATATATATATATATATATATATATATATATATATATATATATATATATATATATATATAAAGCATGTATAAAAAAGCATATATAAAGCATGGGCATAAACATATTTAGGCCTGAGCCTTAAAAACTCAGCTCACCTGAGACTTGGACGTACTGTATTTTGGATCGCTGATCAGGTTTTGAAAAACAGTTCTTTATACCCTCTGTTTGCTGTGTTTTATGTTCAGCCTTCATCTACAATGCTTTTCACATCAAAGTCCTTATTCAATGACTTCTTTCCAGACCAGTCTGTGGAGTCCAGTTTAGAGGACAAGATGAGTTCTCCAGTGCCAGCCAGCAGCGCTTCTAATAAACAGGAGCCTGAACCTGAAGCTGAGACTGAGGAAGGCCATCTGGACCTCAGTAAGTTTCATGTGATCACTCTTGCTTTATTTAGATCTGTTAAGTTGTAGGGTTATCACCTTATCGATTCAGTAATATTATGGCAAACACATCTTGTCACTAATGACAAGACCATAAAATCTTTAGTCATCATTTAAAGATATCACTCAACATTAATCTTAAGCTTGGCATCAAATGTAGAGGCTGATGTTATTATAGTTTTTTTCATGTAGCATTGTGGTCAAATGTTTTTAAAACCAAATCAAGGCAGGGTTGTTCATGCCTCAAAATAGGTCTTAGGTGGTGAATTTGCATGGCAGCAACCGTGGTATCTCGTAGTCCTTATGTTTACATTAATATTAAGAAATCCTTATTATTAAAGTTTTTGTTCTATTACTTCATTCCAGACCAGTCTTCGGAGTCCAGCCTGCAGGGGAAGATGAGTTCTCCAGAGTCAGCCAGCACAGTTTCTAATAAACAGGAGCCTGAGCCTGTAGCTGAGATTGAAGAAGACCTTTTTTATGACAGCTTTTGTTACCGTAAGTTTCATGCAATCAATTTGTCTTAATTTTTATTCTGCTTGCTCAAAATACACACACACACACACACACACACACACACACACACACACACACACACACACACACACACACACACACACACACACTCTGTCAGGGGCCGACCTGAAACAATCTCCCCCCTGTGTCCACCACCTTTACCTCACCTGTCCAGTGGCGACATCAGAGGGAGAGACCAACCAACCTCCTCCACAAGTGGACACATCCGAGTCAGTGACAGAAATCACCTCCAACAGCTTCGTCATCTCCTGGGTGTCGGCCTCCGACACTCTTTCCAGCTTCAGGGTGAAATACGAGCTCAGCGAAGACGGGGCTACGCCCAGAGTGCTGGGTGAGATGTACTACACAGAAAACTGATTTAGGAGTTTTAGTTTAGTCTATTTGAAAAGCAATAACAAACAGGTTAGAACATTTCGAGAATGATACACAATAAAGTCCAGGACTCATTTCCATTGTGGTCCTCATACATGACAGATCACATGAGTGATAGTCTTGTAAAATATATAAAACCAATTTTCGTAACAAAAAAATAAACATTACAAAATAAATGTAAATAAATAAAAGCACTTTAACCGATTTGTTTATAATTAGAAGTTCAGTCATTTGTTACGCTGTCGGTAGCAGTAATCAGGCGTATTAACCTGCGCACCGCCCTCTGATCTCACAGACCTGCCTCGCTCCACCATGTTTGTCAGTATCACTGACCTGCTGCCAGGACGCAGGTACAACGTCAACGTGTACGAGCTCCCCACCGACGGAGAGCCCAACCTCATCCTGACCACCTCACAGACCACGGGTAGGAAGGAACCTTTCTCCATATCGTTGCTGTCTGGTAGAAACCTCCTACTGTATCTCCATATACTTTTAACACAGGGGTTTTTGCCGTAGTTTTTCAGGCCAAGGACCCCTTAGATGAGAGAGAGACGAAGCAGGGACCCCCACTACATATATTTTATTAAATTGGGTTGCATAATGTTATTCATACCTATTTATTTTATTTTAGAAAGCCATCTATGCAACTTGATAAGTACATTTACTCAAGTACTATACAAGTGCTTACAATGCACAGTACAATGTTGAGGTACTTTTACTTCACTTTCCATTTTTGTTACTTCTACTCCACGACAATGACAGCATATGACAGCTTTAGTTACTTGTTACTTTGCAGATTTTATTATTAATACAAAACCTACAGTAACCACATACAGCCGATCTACAATGTGACACTTCACACTTTATGAGCTTGTAGATCTGCTATTTTCCAAAAAAAATTGTACTTTTACTTTGGTACTCAAAGTATATTTTGATGCTAAAACGTTTGTACAATTCAAGCTCTTAACCCCCCCCCCCAACACACACACACACACAGACACCCCATACTCCACCGCCACCCCACCTCCCACACCACATGACATACCGCCTTGTCATACTTTAACTATTCGAAAACAAGAATTCATTGGATAACATATTATCCAATGTGAGAGTTTGTGACACGTTGTGGGCTAGATCTGCTATTTTCAAAAAATGTTGACAAAATGTGAAAAACGTGGAATGTTTTTGCAAACATTTTTAGACCACAAATTTTATATGATGGTCCCTGGCACTAACCTCGTGGTTGGACATGGACATACAGTCAGTGGAAAAAGCATTCAAAATGTTTACTTTAGTAAAAGTATCAATAGCCTACTGCAATGTAGAAAATCTAGAAATACTCTGTTACAAGTAAACGTCCGGAATTAAAAATGTACTTGAGTAAAATTACAAAAATATTGGTATGTAAATGTACTTAATGTAGCAAAACTAGAAAGTAGGCTACTCATTATGCAAAATGTCCCATTTCACAAGTTGTCAAATGTATGACATATTTCGAAAAGAGCAGATCTACAAGATCTGTGACTTTTTAGATCGGCTATTTTCGAAATGGACGAAATGTATATGGGGTGAAGCAGTAGCGTCCCCAGGAATTACATTGAGGGCAAGCGAGATATTTTTTGCACCCCCCCCCCAATCGGCGATCAAAAACCGGTGAAAGTGTCCGTTTTCAAGATGTTTTGGCCATTATCTCTGGAACGGAAGGTCATTTGTCAGGTTATTTGGGTTTTCTAGAGGAGGCGAGATCTTAGTTGGGCAGGCGACCGCCTGCCCTGCCTCTACAGTGGGTACGCCACTGGGGTGAAGTGGTTAATGTAAGTTTTGTAATAATAATCGAAATCTACAAAGTAACTAGTAACTGAAGTTGTCAAATAATTGTAGTAATAATAATAATGATAATAATACCAATAATAATTGGTACATTTTCTTTTCAATACCACTGTATATCAATCAAATGCTCACCTATACAATAAACCACAACACAGTGAAAGTGCTTTTAAAAAGGCTACAAGTATATATATATATATATATATATATATAAAGCATGTATAAAAAAGCATATATAAAGCATGTGCATAAACGTATTTAGGCCTGAGCCCTAAAAACTCAGCTCACCTGAGACTTGGACGTACTGTATTTTGGATCGCTGATCAGGTTTTGAAAAACAGTTCTTTATACCCTCTGTTCGCTGTGTTTTACGTTCAGCCTTCATCTACAATGCTTTTCACATCAAAGTCCTTATTCAATGACTTCATTCCAGACCAGTCTGTGGAGTCTAGTTTAGAGGACAAGATGAGTTCTCCAGTGCCAGCCATCACTGCTTCTAATAAACAGGAGCCTGAACATGAAGCTGAGACTGTGGAAGGCCATCTGGACCTCAGTAAGTTTCATGTGATCACTCTTGCTTTATTTAGATCTGTTAAGTTGTAGGGTTATCACCTTATCGATTCAGTATTATCATGGCAAACACATCTTGTCAATAATGACAAGACCATAAAATCTATAGTCATCATTAAAAGATATCACTCAACATTAATCTTAATCTTGGCATCAAATGTAGAGGCTGATGTTATTATAGTTTTTTTCATGTAGCATTGTGGTCAAATGTTTTTAAAACCAAATCAAGGCAGGGTTGTTAATGCCTCAAAATAGGTCTTAGGTGGTGAATTTGCATGGCAGCAACTGTGGTATCTCGTAGTCCTTATGTTTACATTAATATTAAGAATCAAGTTTTTGTTCTATTACTTCATTCCAGACCAGTCTTTGGAGTCCAGCCTGCAGGGGAAGATGAGTTCTCCAGAGTCAGCCAGCACAGTTTCTAATAAACAGGAGCCTGAGCCTGTAGCTGAGATTGAAGAAGACCACCTGGACCGTAAGTTTCATGCAATCAATTTGTCTTAATTTTTATTCTGCATGCTCAAAATACACACACACACACACACACACACACACACACACACACACACACACACACACACACACACACACACACACACACACACACACACACACACACACACTCTGTCAGGGGCCGACCTGAAACAATCTCCCCCCTGTCTCCACCACCCTTACCTCACCTGTCCAGTGGCGACATCAGAGGGAGAGACCAACCAACCTCCTCCACAAGTGGACACATCCGAGTCAGTGACAGAAATCACCTCCAACAGCTTCGTCATCTCCTGGGTGTCGGCCTCCGACACCCTTTCTGGCTTCAGGGTGAAATACGAGCTCAGCGAAGACGGGGCTACGCCCAGAGTGCTGGGTGAGATGTACTACACAGAAAACTGATTTAGGAGTTTTAGTTTAGTCTATTTGAAAAGCAATAACAAACAGGTTCGAACATTTCGAGAATGATACACAATAAAGTCCAGGACTCATTTCCATTGTGGTCCTCATACATGACAGATCACATGAGTGATAGTCTTGTAAAATATATAAAACCAATTTTCGTAACAAAAAAATAAACATTACAAAATAAATGTAAATAAATAAAAGCACTTTAACCGATTTGTTTATAATTAGAAGTTCAGTCATTTGTTACGCTGTCGGTAGCAGTAATCAGGCGTATTAACCTGCGCACCGCCCTCTGATCTCACAGACCTGCCTCGCTCCACCATGTTTGTCAGTATCACTGACCTGCTGCCAGGACGCAGGTACAACGTCAACGTGTACGAGCTCCCCACCGACGGAGAGCCCAACCTCATCCTGACCACCTCACAGACCACAGGTAGGAAGGAACCTTTCTCCATATCGTTGCTGTCTGGTAGAAACCTCCTACTGTATCTCCATATACTTTTAACACAGGGGTTTTTGCCGTAGTTTTTCAGGCCAAGGACCCCTTAGATGAGAGAGAGACGAAGCAGGGACCCCCACTACATATATTTTATTAAATTGGGTTGCATAATGTTATTCATACCTATTTATTTTATTTTAGAAAGCCATCCATGCAACTTGATAAGTGCATTTACTCAAGTACTATACAAGTGCTTACAATGCACAGTACAATGTTGAGGTACTTTTACTTCACTTTCCATTTTTGTTACTTCTACTCCACGACAATGACAGCATATGACAGCTTTAGTTACTTGTTACTTTGCAGATTTTATTATTAATACAAAACCTACAGTAACCACATACAGCCGATCTACAATGTGACACTTCACACTTTATGAGCTTGTAGATCTGCTATTTTCCAAAAATTTGAGTACTTTTACTTTGGTACTCAAAGTATATTTTGATGCTAAAACGTTTGTACAATTCAAGCTCCAACCCCCCCCCCCCACACACACACACAAACACACACACCCCATACTCCACTGATGTTATTATAGTTTTTTTCATGTAGCATTGTGGTCAAATGTTTTTAAAACCAAATTAAGGCAGGGTTGTTCATGCCTCAAAATAGGTCTTAGGTGGTGAATTTGCATGGCAGCAACTGTGGTATCTTGTAGTCCTTATGTTTACATTAATATTAAGAAATCCTTATTATTCAAGTTTTTGTTCTATTACTTCATTCCAGACCAGTCTTTGGAGTCCAGCCTGCAGGGGAAGATGAGTTCTCCAGAGTCAGCCAGCACAGTTTCTAATAAACAAGAGCCTGAGCCTGTAGCTGAGATTGAAGGAGACCACCTGGACCGTAAGTTTCATGCAATCAATTTGTCTTTATTTTTATTCTGCATGCTCAAAATACACACACACACACACACACACACACACACACACACACACACACACACACACACACACACACACACACACTCTGTCAGGGACCGACCTGAAACAATCTCCCCCCTGTCTCCACCACCCTTACCTCAACTGTCCATTGGCGACATCAGAGGGAGAGACCAACCAACCTCCTCCACAAGTGGACACATCCGAGTCAGTGACAGAAATCACCTCCAACAGCTTCGTCATCTCCTGGGTGTCGGCCTCCGACACCCTTTCCGGCTTCAGGGTGAAATACGAGCTCAGCGAAGACGGGGCTACGCCCACAGTGCTGGGTGAGATGTACTACACAGAAAACTGATTTAGGAGTTTTAGTTTAGTCTAACTGAAAGTCAATAACAAACAGGTTAGAACATTTCGAGAATGATACACAATAAAGTCCAGGACTCATTTCCATTGTGGTCCTCATACATGACAGATCACATGAGTGATAGTCTGGTAAAATATATAAAACCAATTTTCGTAACAAAAAAAAAAAACGTTACAAAATAAGTGTAAATAAATTCAAGCACTTTAACCGATTTGTTTATAATTAGAAGTTCAGTAATTTGTTTCGCTGTCGGTAGCAGTAATCAGGCGTATTAATCTGCGCACCGCCCTCTGATCTCACAGACCTGCCTCGCTCCACCATGTCTGTCAGTATCACTGACCTGCTGCCAGGACGCAGGTACAACGTCAACGTGTACGAGCTCCCCACCGACGGAGAGCCCAACCTCATCCTGACCACCTCACAGACCACAGGTAGGAAGGAACCTTTCTCCATATCGTTGCTGTCTGGTAGAAACCTCCTACTGTATCTCCATATACTTTTAACACAGGGGTTTTTGCCGAAGTTTTTCAGGCCAAGGACCCCTTAGATGAGAGAGAGACGAAGCAGGGACCCCAACTACATATATTTTATTAAACTGGGTTGCATATTGTTATTCATACTTATTTATTTTATGTTAGAAAGCCATCCATGCAACTTGATAAGTACATTTACTCAAGTACTATACAAGTGCTTACAATGCACAGTACAATTTTGAGGTACTTTTACTTCACTTTCCATTTTTGTAACTTCTACTCCACGACAATGACAGCATATGACAGCTTTAGTTACTTGTTACTTTGCAGATTTTATTATTAATACAAAACCTACAGTAACCACATACAGCCGATCTACAATGTGACACTTCACACTTTATGAGCTTGTAGATCTGCTATTTTCCAAAAATTTGAGTACTTTTACTTTGGTACTCAAAGTATATTTTGATGCTAAAACGTTTGTACAATTCAAGCTCCAACCCCCCCCCCCCCACACACACACACACACACACACCCCATACTCCACTGATGTTATTATAGTTTTTTTCATGTAGCATTGTGGTCAAATGTTTTTAAAACCAAATTAAGGCAGGGTTGTTCATGCCTCAAAATAGGTCTTAGGTGGTGAATTTGCATGGCAGCAACTGTGGTATCTTGTAGTCCTTATGTTTACATTAATATTAAGAAATCCTTATTATTCAAGTTTTTGTTCTATTACTTCATTCCAGACCAGTCTTTGGAGTCCAGCCTGCAGGGGAAGATGAGTTCTCCAGAGTCAGCCAGCACAGTTTCTAATAAACAAGAGCCTGAGCCTGTAGCTGAGATTGAAGGAGACCACCTGGACCGTAAGTTTCATGCAATCAATTTGTCTTTATTTTTATTCTGCATGCTCAAAATACACACACACACACACACACACACACACACACACACACACACACACACACACACACACACACACACATCACGGTATTCGACGATGTTCGATATATTGCGATATCACGATATTTGATATATATTGCAAGAAATTTCACCAACGATATATCACGATATCTGAAAATATCGATATATTGCGATATCACGATATATTGCATGAAATCACGATAGTCCTTGTATTCAATTCATAAACACATAAATTAGCACCAAACAGTTCAAAATCATCATTACACAAATACAGAGTAGGAAAACAACGTATCACAAACTTAAAAAAAAAAAAAAAAACTTTTTTTTTTATTTTATTTTTTTAATATTGATATTTTCCGGCTGTATATCGATTATTTATCGCGGGAGAAAGTATCGCGATATATCGATATATCAATATATCGTCCCACCCCTAATCTCTTAACACAGGGGTTTTCAAAGTTTTTCAGGCCAAGGACCCCTTAGATGAGAGAGAGACGAAGCAGGGACCCCCACTACATATATTTTATTAAATTGGGTTGCATATTCTTATTCATACTTATTTATTTTATTTTAGAAAGCCATCCATGCAAGTACATTTACTCAAGTACTATACAAGTGCTTACAATGCACAGTACAATTTTGAGGTACTTTTACTTCTTTTTCCATTTTTGTTACTTCTACTCCACGATGACAGCTGATCTACAATGTGATGCGTTGTGAGCTTGTAGATCTGCTATTTTGGAAAAGGTTTGATAGTCTTTAGAAAGTGTGAGTACTCGGTACAGTGGGGGCGGCAGTGGCTCAAGGGTAGAGTGGCCGGTAGAGCAGCCGGATGGCAACTGCAAGGTTCCCAGTTCGATCCCGGGCTCCCCCAGAATTAGTGTCGAAGTGTCCTTGAGCAAGACACTTAACTCCTAATTGCTCCCGATGAATAGGTGCCTTGCATGGTTTGGTGGAATTTTAACGGCAATAATTTTATAAATTTCAAGCTCCAATTTAACACTAATGTTGAGTATTGGTCAACATAACCCCACACAACTCCCCCGACCCTAACACCCCATACCCCCCTCTCACTAGCAGGTGTGTAACTGATGACAATTAGAAGAATGATAACAGGTGCTCTCAATCTGATCAACCAGAGGCAAGTCTTAACACACACACAACACAGACAGAGATAATGTGTACTTTTTTATAACTACAATGTTTTGGCTTTAAAGCAAGCCCATATTGTTTCTTTAGGAACAATATTTTCTAGTTATTATTGCCATACTTTAGATAACTAGACATAGTTGCAACACAACACACAACATTCTTCAGATAGCTAAGCAATCATTCTGAAACCTTTTGTGATAGAATCTTTTTTAAACTTTGTTTGGAAGCCTACATTCACAAAGTGAAGCGATAATGCGTCGCTATTTTGTGCTTATCCATGCTTGATGTTGGATAAGGAAGGCATAGTCCTAATGTCCAAATCACCTCCTTTCTTCACATGGTAAACTGTCCTCTACAAGTGTGAGCCAGCCGTCCGGTAGATGCTTTTTCTCCCTCTCTCTCTGCTCACAGACTCATGTCATGTCTAATGTATTCCTCGTCGTACAACGATGTTGTGCGCTGAACATAGAACATCTGCAAGCCCATAACACGTCGAGTCAGCGACGTGTTATGGGCTTCTAGATCAGCTGTAATAGGATTGGGTGGAACTCCTGGGCCACGCCACTGTAGCCTGTGATTGGGCCACTGGGCTGTTATTGGGCCACTAGCCAGTGGGCTAATGTGATGTCTATGTGCTCTGTGGGCCGGTGCTACCCAAGGATTGGCCATTTCAGATGAGTGATAAGCCAGTGGGCCAATTACATGAGTTCTCTTTACTTTATGGGCCACCCAGCCCTAAATGTGGAACGATACCAGCGGCCGGCGCAAGCAAACAAGACCAGGAGACCTGGTATTGCCAGACCCAATATGAAGTCCTAGTATGTAACACACCTACAAACCACTTTATAACTGAAGTTCATGATGTCATGAATAGTTTGTGACGAAAGGGGACGTCACAAACTTTTTTTGGCTGGGGCCGGAGGACAAATGGCCCCTGCCCATGTATGGACGAAACAGGTACAAAGCCTCATGTAAGCCCGACCCCTTGGGTCTGGCAAAAAAAAGGGGGCAAAAAAACACTGGCCCATTTATTGGTCGGCCCACCAGGCATATGCATATAGTAAATCCACCACTGATGTGAGTGATGTGGTTAGATGTTTTATACCAAAAGGTATACAGTAGGCCTAGCGCACACAAACGTTGACTAATCTCAAATGTACTTATTTATTCTGGAATTGTTAAAGGACAACGTCACCCATTTTCAACCAATCTTCATATAATTGGTCCTCGCTAATGCTGATGATAATATGGTACAATTTTTGTCTACTCTGTGTCTCAAAGGAGAACGCCGTGGACAGTTCAGAAACCCGCCTACCAGTGACATCATCGATGGGGAATCCAAGCTAATAGAAACTGCAGGATTTCTATTACTGGAAAGTTAGCAGGCTAAAATGAAAGCCATTACTCTCACGTTAATAAAAATCAAAATAAAACATTTAAAATCGTTCATCCTAATGATGATCCTAATGATGATGTCACTGGTAGCCAGGTATCTGAAGTGTTCACAGCCCTCCTATGAGACAAGGACCAAGTAGAAGATAATTGTACCATTTTATCATGAACATTAGTGAGGACCAACTGTACGAAGATATGTTGAAAATGGGTGAAGTCGTCCTTTAACAAACATGCTAATGTTTCACCCTAGTGGTGTTCGTCCGAGCTCTGATGGAGACCACTATGCTGAAAAGTTTAAAAAAAAACGCAAAATATATTCGAATTGTTATAATGTTATATATGTTGTTATAATTATATTACTGACTTAATTCATTATTAATTTAATTAATCCCTCACCTCATTTCCAAGGTTCTTCTGCAAATTTTACAAAAGACATCCAGGAAGCAGACAATTGGCTGTCTTCTGTGAGGGCAGAGTTCATTAAAAGAGTCTCAGGGCCCATCCTGAATACCATACTGGACAAACTCCTGGTTAAGAAAGTCATCATTGATGAAGAAAACGAGTCAGTCACAGGGGAAAGACTCAGGACCGAGAAAGCACGACACATTATCGACATGGTGCGGAACAAGGGACACGAGGCAAGTTCAGCGATGATTGACATCCTTTGTCAGCTGGACCCTAGCCTTAGTAAACTGCTGCATGAGTATTACAGCAAGATCAGTGAGATAAAGGGAAGTATTCTGGAGAAGAAGAGACACACAGAGGAGCAAGAGATAAGGGACAGGAATGATACAGAGTTTAATAACTCTATGGAGAAGATAGAGGGATCCATCCAAAAGTACAAGGAGGACATCGAGAAGAGCGACGACAAAATATGTAAACTGCAGAGCCAAATGGAGAAGACCGATGAAGAGAAGAAAAAAGAGTTGGAACAAGAGCTGGAACAAGAGCAGAGGCTGGAATCTGAGATTGAGAAAAGTCTGAATACGTTCAGGGAAGAAAAAAAGAACAAGGAGAGCGAAAGGGAGACGAGTTACAGACAGGACATTGAGCGGATGAAAAACATTTACGATATAGAAAAGGACAATATTACCCTCCTTGAGATAATCAACTACTCAGAAACAAAGATGCAGGGACAACTGGAGGAAATTAATAAAATATTGGTAGAAAAAGACCAACAACTGAAGCAGAAAGATGAAGAGCTGAGGGAGATGAAGAAGAAGTGTGATGATGTCATTATAAGCACACAGTCTGGTAAGAATTTCATTATTAATAACCTTATTTAGTTAGATTAGGGGTCCCCAACTTTTTTGCATGTAGAACAACTTTCAAAGTCATTGAATATGCAGGACTATTAATTATTAACCGAAAATATAAAGTGTGTTTTTATACTTGCATAATGGACTTACTTCATATTGCTGTCTTCTTATCTGGCTGTTTCCTTTGTTTCCGCTCTCTATTCATTTTGTAACTATAAAGTGAAGTGTGAAGTGAGTGAGTTCATTGAGCAGAAACTGTTGCACAGTTAAAGGAGAAATTTTGGGGTAAATAACATGTGCTCTCCTCTTTACCTGCCTATTATGACATCCCTAAATCATAGGTTTTTTTTTTTCACGGCAGTAAGTGGACGACTCTCTAGTTCCGGCTCCAAACAAAATTTTTCTTTTAAATATATTTGTATTATTGCATGATAGAACTCACCCATACTCTGTATGTCTCTTTTGAGCCACCTTAGTATCAAATTCAGCATTTGCACAAACTCCCTGTGTTTACATTCTCTAGTCTACCGAGTGCTATTCATTCTTATCAGCTTTTCCTACGATTGATTTATTAGCAGAAATAATATTAAAAATCACACCCTGTGTGAAGTGGGCGGTGTCTTGCTAGCTAATCACAATACTGAATGGAGTCAACCAATCATGTACAAAAAATAAATACATTTATCTTTATGATGGACGAAACCATAACTTGAAAAAAACCAATTTAAGTTTTTTTTAAAGTTATGGTTTCTTATATAGGGCTATACACATGTGTCATGTGACACTGGCCAATCACAGTCCTGAATAGACTGTGATTGGCCAATCACGGTGCAGGGTTAGGCGGGGTACTTTTTGGCCAATCACAGCGCAGGATAATTGTACAAATATCCAAACCTCACTTATAGGGGCGGTTTCACCGCCCAAAAATATAGCTGCAAGCATTGATACAGGGGCCAAGGAATGAAATAGAATAGGCAATATGAAAAAGGCAATACAATACGCACAATAAGCCATAGAAACAGAATAGATTGAACTTGAGACAAAGCAGCCCATGCAATTAACATTCTGAACAGCTGAGCAGAGGACTGACTGATTGTGGATATTGTAATGTATCTCTGTATTGTGTTGCTTATAATGCAGATTTCAAACTCGTGTCACAAATTCTGTTATCATGACAAAAGTTTGCAATTTTGCAACACAGATGGATTGTAGTATTCTAATTAGGCTTATACATTTTGTCACCTTAGCGACAATATGTGGTTAGTCAGCTTCATATTCCAACATTTCCGTGGATGTCAGGGGTGCCCTTCTGCCACTTTAAGAAGTTAACTTTAAACCTAAAATATAAAATAAGCTACGTAGCGCCGGCATTATGTTTTCAAAAGTCAATATGGTGTTTATAATAATAATAATAATAATAATAATAATAATAATAATAATAATAATAATAATAATAATAATAAAGACCTTAAATGATTCCAACTGGGAAAAGTACTTTTCAGCTTGACCCAGCTGAGGTGGTCATATTTAGCACTACTTGTGTCTGTTGATGAGCATAAACTCTTACCTTCAGTCATGAACCAAGTCCCTGTTTCACTAACACTACTCTAGATCAGTGGTTCACAAACAATTTACCAATTTGATGTCTCCTCGGAACCAAAACTAGTGAAAATATCTACAAGCTCACAATGCGTTGCTATCCGAAAACTTGTGAGCTTGTAGATCGGCTGATAGAGCTGATAAGGGAATGAAAATCCTGCTCTATGTTGATAAAAACACTTTCTAGTTAAAGAGGTGGTGCCATGGTTTTGCACCTTTTCTGTTTTTTATGTGTCTATGAGGTTGATAGAACTTCATTAAGCCCCCTGGTGGTGTTTTTATGGTGTTTTATGTCTTCTCTGACTATTTTGAGTTTCTTCCTGGAGGCTGAAACCTTGAGGGTCAAACGTGCCAATAGAAAAACAGCACTTTAATGTACAGTAAAATGATACCCTCCCCCTCATTATCATAACACAACACAACAGGTGTGGGCATGAGGAGGAGGAGGGACTAGGACAGGTGGGTGGTGCTAAGGTGGTGGAGGAGGTGCTAAGGTAAGAACCAGGTATACTTAATGAACTGGAGGCGTGTCCACATAAAACATAATTTTAACACTTTCTGCACACTTTTTTGAAAAAAATCTTCCTCCTATAACCATAATACCTGATGATTATGTTTTAGGTGGGGAAAACATCACTGAAAATCACGGCACCCCGTCTTTAAACAGCTGAAAACCCAGAGTAAAAAAGATGAGACGGAATGAAGCAGACACAGGCTAGTTCTCAAGTTAAAAAGTTGACATTGTATTAAGAGGGAGAATCTATACATGAGGCACCGTACAGCAAAATATCTCTCTGATGGTACAATCACTGATCACAATAGTTATACACAAAGGCTCGAACAACACTTTGACCTCGGCTCTGACCGGCGTCGCTGGGGGTGTTGTTGGTTTGTCATAGATGGTCAAGTTAAATCCAATGAGCTGTTATCGTATTCCTCAAGAGATAATCAGTGACCTTGCATGCGTTTCTTTTGAGCTCAAAACGCAAGCCTGGTTGCTGGATGAAAGGTGACAGATTGGTTACACGATGCCTTAGAGACAGGAAAAGTTATATGATTTGGGCTTAATTGACTTGTTACACCTACAGGCAGTGGTGTAAATGGCCTGGATTCGCTTTGGGAACCCTACTGGTGCATGTGTGACCAGTTTGCGCGCGCATAACCGCGTTTTTCGCGGTTATTCCCTTTATTTCGCGTTTTTTCGCGGTTATTCCCCTTTTATTTCCGTTTTTTATTACTTTAATTCGGTTAATTCGGTACAAAAAAATGTACTTAAAAAAAAAAAAAAAAGTTGGACACTCTGAAGAGCGTTCCCACACGTGTTCACACCGTTCCCCCGCAACGGTTGCTATGGGAACGCCGTTCCCAAGCGTGCAACGCCATTTACACCACTGCCTACAGGTCACTATTCATTGATAAAGGAGATAAAAACAGACCTATCATCGGCTATTTTTACAAGGAACATGAAAATAAATACCCTCAAAGTAGCATTTCATGTTATCTTTAAAAAGTGTGTATGCATTAACTCATTAATTGCCAGACTGTCCTTGCCAGTGATTTCCAAGTGTTTTCACTAACCTTTGAAAAATCATAGAATATTATTCTTCACAACGATCCACCCGCCGATCGCTTTAAAAGACATAATCCATTCCATAGATATGGGCAGTTGAATGAGGGGTGGTTTTCGACCCAAAACAACAGAAAGCAGAGAAAAGCCATCGAATAACATGGAAGTGAACGGGCTGTTTTTTTTACGATCACGTGATTTGCTGCTGCTTTGCTTCCCTGGGAGTCGAATCAAATCAAATCAAATCAAAGTTTATTTATATAGCACATTTCACATGACAGAATCAAACAAAGTGCTGTACGAATGGTGACTCCCAGGTTAGCGAACAGCGCCATCTAGTGGAAAACCACTGAAAACACCAAAACCCGTCAAACCTGTGATTGGCGGTGTGGGCTTTGGAAAAAAACACGTCAAGCACGTCAATGGCAGAGAATTAGTTAATTAATACGGTCAGGATTTGTGCGCGGCAATTTAAACAAAGCCTGCATAAGGTAACGCTCGAACCAGGGACCTTGTGACCTACAGACAGTCATCAATCAATCAATCAAACTTTATTTATATAGCACATTTTACACAACGTTAGTTGACCAAAGTGCTGCACAGGTAAAAAGCAGAAAAAAAAGAAAAGCAACAATACATCAAATCAGAAAAAAAAGAACACAAAAAACACATAATAAAGTGTAAAAAACGCATAGCATATTGTATGTTGTACAATTGCACGTATGTAGGTTAATACAGAGGGTAGGGAGGCGATTTGATGAGAGTTAAAAACAGGAACATTTATGATTGGATGTGGTTAAAGGCCAGAGAGAAGAGGTGAGTTTTAAGTAGGGTCTTAAAGATCTGGATGGACTGAGCAGATCTGATGTGGAGGGGGAGATTGTTCCACAGCTGTGGGGCTGCCACCGCAAAAGAGCGATCCCCTCTGGTTTTGAGGGTTAGGTTTGATGGCACAGTCAGCAACGACTGGTCAGCAGACCTTAGTGCTCTGGGTGGGTTATGGGGTGTTAGAAGTTCAGCCATATATGGGGGGGCCAGACCATTTATGGATTTAAAAGCAAATAATACAATTTTAAAATCAATTCTGTATTTTACCGGAAGCCAGTGGAGAGAGGCCAACACTGGAGTGATGTGGTCATATTTTTTGATACCTCTGAGAAGGCGAGCAGCAGCGTTTTGGACTAGTTGCAAACGCCTGAGTAGGGAGAGGTCGATGCCATAATATAGTGCATTACAGTAGTCAATCCTAGTTGAGATAAAGGCATGGATTACTAATTCAAATTGTTTGAGGGGGAGATATGGTTTGATTTTGGCCAGGAGTCGTAAATGAAAAAAGCTGTTTTTTATGACTGCGCTAATCTGTTTATCAAATTTGAAGTTGCTGTCAAAAATAACACCTAGGTTTTTTGCATTATTGTGGATATTTGAGGTGAGGGGGCCCAGGGTGTTGACAGGTGAGGTGGGGTGGTGTCCAAAGATGATGATTTCGGTTTTATTATTGTTGAGGTGTAGGAAATTAGCATTCATCCAGGATTTAATGTCATCTAGGCAGTTGATCAAGGTTATGAAGGAATTATTGTTATTAGACGCAAGTGGCATGTATATTTCGACGTCGTCTGCGTAGCAGTGGAAGGCAATATTATGTTTCGAGAGGATAGATCCGAGGGGCAACATATATAATAAGAACAGTAGGGGGGCCAGAATAGAGCCCTGGGGAACCCCACAGGTGAGAGGGGCTGCAGGAGAGGAGAACTCGCCCAGCTGGACAGAGAAAGTCCTGTCGGTTAGATAGGATCTGAACCAATCTAGGGCCGTGCCCGAGATGCCAACCTGATTTTCCAGTCGTGAGAGCAGGATTCTGTGGTCCACCGTATCAAAAGCGGCCGAGAGGTCCAGCAGAACCAAAATGGCGGGGCTACCAGAATCCACAGTTAAAATTAGGTAATTAAAAACTTTTAAAAGGGCTGTTTCCGTGCTATGGCCCGGTTTAAAACCTGATTGAAATTTTTCATGTAGGCCATTGTTGGTTAGAAATGATTGTAGTTGGGTGTAGACTGTTTTTTCGAGGACTTTAGATAGAAAAGGTAGCTGGGAGATAGGTCTGAAGTTGGAGAGAATAGATGGATCTAGGTTTTTCTTTTTGATTAATGGATGGACAACAGCATGTTTGAAAGTGGCTGGGACATGTCCTGAGAGAAGGGATATATTTACTATTGATACGAGGCTTGGGCCGACTGAGCAGAACACTTCTTTGAGAAAACGGGGGGGGATGCTATCTGTAGGGCAGCTTGTGGGCCGGAGATGAGAGACTATGTCGGAGAGTGAGGAGATAGATTCGAAGTTCGAAGTGATCGAAAGCAGCAGGGCAGTGTGAAGGTGCAGAGGGTGGAGCAGTGAAGGTATGCAATGACCTAAGATCTGATATTTTTTCAGTGAAGAATTTTTGAAAATTGTCGCAGAGAGTGAGTGATGGGGTGAGAGGAGAGATATCACGAGGATTGATAAGGGAGTTAAAAATATCAAAAAGCACCTGGGGTTTGTGACTATTGTTTGAGACTGTGTTGGAGATGAAGGCCGATTTTGCCGTTTTAACGGCTCGCTGGTAAGTAACCTGCAGGCATCCGCGCAGGATTTCCAAATTTACATGGAGTCTGTCATTTTTCCACCGTCTCTCCGCGCGCCTGCAGGTGCGCCTGAGGCCTCTGGTGGTGTCGTTTAGCCATGGCTCGGAAAGTGTCTTAGTGCGTGTTTTTCTGAGTGGAGCAATCGTGTCTAAAATGCGAGTGCATGTGGAATAAAAATTCAAGAGGAGTGCCTCCGCAGTGGGGATGTAATTTGTGCCCATGACAGTAGGCACAGAATCATTAAAAATATCGGAGAATTTTGATGCAGTGGATGGGTTTATCGCGCGTGTGCGACGCACAGGGACATTAGGTTTGGCTAATGAGCAAGGAATTGTTGAAGTGAATCAAATTGGAAAATGATCTGATGTGCATGGAGGAGTACAAATATCGGTAATAATGACGGATAGTCCCTTAGTTAAAACAAGATCTAAAATATGGCCCTTTTCGTGAGTAGGGTTGGATACAGATTGTGTGAGACTAAAAGAATCAATAAGAATTAAAAAGTCCTTGACGAGGGGTTTTGATTTAGAGCAGACCTGGATGTTAAAATCTCCAGTAATTATGCAGTGGTCGTATTTGATCATAGTTTCTGACAGAAAATCGGCAAATTCATTTATAAAGTCCTTGCTTTTTGGCGGGCGGTATATGATTGCGCAGAAAACTGGCGGGGACATCTTTAGCTCAAACGATTGTAGCTCAAAGCTTAAGTAGGTGGTTACAGGTTGAATCAGATTGCAATTCATGTTATTTTTAAAGATTGAAGCTAAGCCCCCTCCAGTGCTAGTGGTTCGGGGGGTGCTGAAAAAAGTTAGATCTGGGGGGAGTAGTTCAGAAAAGGATGTAGAGTCGCCAGCAGGGGCCCATGTTTCAGTTAAAAACCAAAAATCAAGGTCGTGAGTGGTGATACAATTATGTAATAAAAAAGTTTTTTCCTTTATGGATCTTGTGTTGAATAGGGCCATGTGAAAGTTAATACCAGGGCTGGGTGATGTTGTGGTGCGTTTTAGCGGGCGGAGATAGATGGGCCCAACGCTGCGCCTGGAGCTGTGGCCAGGTTTGTGCTGTCTCGGTCTGATCAGAGCTGGGATATGGGAAACAAGTGGAGCTATATTTATACAAGGAGTCCTATTTTTAGACGTGGTGATA
The DNA here is from genome assembly GCF_963280865.1 of Gymnoscopelus braueri. NCBI lineage: Eukaryota > Metazoa > Chordata > Actinopteri > Myctophiformes > Myctophidae > Gymnoscopelus > Gymnoscopelus braueri. The sequence goes on from NC_137609.1 coordinate 38,175,079, forward strand.
GTGGAATTGATATGATTAAAAACAGTGATAGCAGCTTGTGAGGGTTGTGGTTGTGGTCCTAGCCCGTTAGGGTGCCGGGAGGAGAGCACTGTGGAACGGGCTTAGGGCTAGAACCAAATTGTGGCACACAGATCAGTGCGCGTGTTGGCAGGGGGGTTGGTCTGCTCTAGAGCGTGGTGTAAACAATAGGAAATATTTGCCGATAGCGCCTGGCATCCCTGCTTGCTAGGGTGTAAGCCATCATGGGCGAAAAAAGAGGGACGGGCCCAGAACAGGTTAAAATTGTCAATAAAATTCAGGTGGTGATTAAAACAGTGTGACTTGAGCCAGGTGTTCAGGCTCAGGAGTCTACTAAACCGCTCGTCACCGCGTCCGAGCGTCGGGATCAGGCCAGAGAGGAAGACAGACTTTCCGCTGCTTTTTAGGATGTCAATCAGGTGGATGAAATAGTACTTTGTCAATTCTGATAGATTACAGGCGGAGTCATTTGTACCGATGTGCAGCACAATCTTTGAAATGGACGTGGGGAGCGTGTCTAAAAGTCCTGAGAGTTTTTGGAGGAGAGTAAACGTTGTGGCGCCTGGAAAGCAGTGTGTTATGGCATTTATGGGGCGGATATTTCTGACCATGGAGTCGCCGATAATCATCACTGTGGGAGCTATGAGAGGGATCACAGTGGGAGCAATTTTTGGAGCTGGCGGTGAAGCAATGTTTGGAGCTGGGGGAGGTGGCTGAGTGGATCCAGTGGGCGTCGGTGCTGCTTTCTCAGCACCAGGCTTGAGGGGAGGGGGACCCCCGACCTGTCTGTTTACAGCTGATAGCAACATTCTTCGTCGAGCAGAGGGGGGCTGTTCCCTTTGCCTAGTACCTAGTTCACAGGTGGCCTGTGCAGCCGCTGGCACCAGCACGGAACCGAGTCTGGGGGACTGAATATGCACCTGAGAGCGGAGATCAGCGACCGGGGCGGACGGGTTGGACATCACTGCGGGGTCGGGGGGTGCATGGGAAGTGACACTACCACCTGAACTACTGCTAATTTCCGTGAAATTGTCGCACATTCACATACCGAGGAAGAAATGCCACTTGAAAATGTTCAAATCAGCCTCATGGTGGCGCTAAAACTGGCCAATTCGCATTTTTACCTATAACTGCACCGAACTGCGTAAAAATGTGTATGCGCAATCCCTAGAAGCCAAGGCAAAACCATTGCCCGGCATTTTTCACATCTGCCTTTGGTAGCGCCACCATGAAGCCGACTTTATAAAAAATATATACATATCAAAATTTCACGCAAAACGGTACACATGATCTCTATGGTCATGTAATCAAGACGGATCTGTTTGATTTGTCATATTCCATCTTGATTGAGGCTCCATTTGGTTATTTAATTTTTATCTCTGAATTATAGACCTAGAACCGCTCAATAACCAATGGGCATAGCCAAACCTCAATTTGAAACTCAATATATTATGGCAATTTGTTTTACACTTAAAAATTTAATAAATGAACAAACAAACAAACAAACAAATAAATAAATGTCCTCACCTGTGCTACGTATCAAATATCATGTTCAGTCGTCATTCAGTAAAGTTGAGTGGGAGTGGAAAATTCCTTTGTTATTCTCTCTGAGTTAAATGCTCAATGACCTTTGGGGTTCCACAGACCCCAGTTTGATGCTTTAAATCCAAATAAAAGTCCTCACCTGGGCTACTCCTGCACATCTTAATCAGTCATCATTTGCGAGGAGAATGACTGGAAGTCAATTCCTTGAACATAAAAACATTTGCGTTGGGTAGTATGTTTTATGATCTTTGATCTTTGTGGCAGAGGATTATGGATAAATATATATTGTCCAAAACTGTTACTGATCTTCAAGCTCAAAAACGTGTCCCATCGTTATGCGTTTTGAGCTTGTAGTTCTGCTATTTTTATTACTTATGTGTGACACTGTAGTATAACGAAGAAGTAAAATATGGACATACTGTAAGACGTTTCTGTCCCTCAACAAGGATATCATTTATTCCACCTTTTTAATGTTACAAAAAGTAATAAAAAACAATAATAACAACTTTGTTATAGTTAGTAGCCTAGTAAAAAATTAATTTAAAAACTGCGTTTTTATGTGAAGTGAATTATGTCTTAACATTCCTACAGGAAAGCTACTAGTTTGTTAGCACTATTTGTTAGTTGCAATGTGGACAGAGATTCCTAAAAGTCTGTAACTGAGTGAAGAGGGAGGGGAAGTCATGTAGCATGGCTCTATACAAAAGGGTTGGACATCACGACAGACAAAGGGTTGAGACCAGCATTATGGGCCAGATCTGTCAGCTTTTGGATTTTTTAGGAATAGGAATAACAATGACATAGAACCACATACAGTAGGCTATATTATTGTGTAAAAGAATCATACAGTATAATAACATGAAATATTTGTACACAAATGTTCAGAGAATGCTACCGTGTTGGTTGTGAAAGCTTCACCTTCACCCCTACATCATGGGTTGCATTGCAAGTAAAGCAAGAATATAGACAAACATTATAAAAAAAAAAGAGGGAACAAATAAATACAAGTTATGCTAATGTTACCTCTGGATTTGGAGTCCTTGGAACTGCATTTTTCTTTTTTTTAAATCTTTCTTAGGCCATCTCTCTTCTTTGGCAAGGCATCAGGTTCAAAATGGTCGCTGCAAACTAGAAATCCTTTCATCTGATCAGCCACAGCAGTAGTATTGGGATCAATTTGTAGCACTGTTAGCACAGCCATAGTTTCTTCAACTCTTCATCCATAAAAGGTATTCTATGAAAGGTGTCCGTCGTCCTTTTTGGACAGTGAGGATTTACACACTGCGACATTGTGTTATATCCAAATAAAGATTGATAAACTAGAATCAAATGTACTCTTTTTGCTAATAAAACCATTGCAAAAGCTGGTAAGAATAAATGGTGCACGGCAAACTAGAGAATGTAAACAAATGGACCGTAAATCTCGTTCCGGCGAGAGTTCGTTCGAATGCTGAATTTGATACTATGGTGACTCAAGATCGACATACGGGGCGTGGGTGTGTTCTGTCACCTGGCAGTAGGATACAACAACAGTGATAACACACACAAATGTGTGTGTGGCATAACGATTAAATTGGGAGAAAGGGGGTAAAAAAGCATCCACAAATGGCTGAAACTGGCCTGAATGACCAGGGGTTAGGGAGCTTATGTTTGTTACAGTGAATAAAAGTGAAAGATATATGAGAAAAAAATATGATTCATTGAGATGTTAAAATATATGCGGTTAATGTAAACGTACATGTATTCTGTCTGCATGTTCTATAAAAGAGAGACAACTGGATATGACACCACAAATTAGAGAACAAGAGGGAAAAATGCCAAACACCAGCAAAGATATGGAGAAGAGCAAGAGAAAGCAACAGCAACTGACCAGGGATCTACAGGACAAGAGCAACGAGGTTGAGAATCTCAAAGTTACCATGAAGGAGAAAGAACAACAGAACACTGTAAAAGAGATACAGAACACAATAGAACAGATGGAGGAAAGCAAGAGAAAGGAACAGCATCTGACCCAAGGTCTGCAGGACATGAAGAACGAGGTAGATAAGCTCAATGGTAAGAACACAATGGAAAAGATGGAGGAAAGCAAGAGAAAGCAACAGCAAATGACTCGGAATCTACAGGACAAGAGCAACGAGGTTGAGAATCTCAAAGTTACCATGAAGGAGAAAGAACAACAGAACACCGTCAAAGTGATGGAGGAGAGTAAAAGAGAGGAACAGCTGACCCAGAGTCTGCAGGACAAGAAGAAAGAGGTAGATACGCTCAATTTTACCCTGGATAAAACAAAGAGAGAACTGCAGAAAACAATGGAAAAGATGGAGGAAAGCAAGAGAAAGCAACAGAAAATGACTCTGGATCTACAGGACAAGAGCAACAAGTTTGAGAATCTCAAAGTTACCATGAAGGAGAAAGAACAAGAGAACACCGTCAAAGTGAATCAGAACACAATAGAACAGATGGAGGAAAGCAAGAGAAAGGAACAGCATCTGATCCAAGGTCTGCAGGACATGAAGAACGAGGTAGATAAGCTCAATGGTAACTTTGAGCTTTTGGATCAAGGTCTGCAGGACATGAAGGACATGAAGAACGAGGTAGATAAGCTCAAAGTTACCATTGAGGAAAGAGAGAAAACAGAGCAACATAAGCTGACCCAGAGTCTGCAGGACGAGAAGAAAGAGGTAGATACGCTCAATGTTACCCTGGATAAAACAAAGAGAGAACTGCAGAACACAATGGAAAAGATGGAGGAAAGCAAGAGAAAGCAACAGCAAATGACTCGGAATCTACAGGACAAGAGCAACGAGGTTGAGATTCTCATCAAAGTTACCATGAAGGAGAAAGAACAACAGAACACCGTCAAAGTGATGGAGGAGAGTAAAAGAGAGGAACAGCTGACCCAGAGTCTGCAGGACAAGAAGAAAGAGGTAGATACGCTCAATGTTACCCTGGATAAAGCAAAGAGAGAACTGCAGAACACAATGGAAAAGATGGAGGAAAGCAAGAAAAGGCAACAGCAAATGACTCGGGATCTACGGGACAAGAACATCGAGGTTGAGAATCTCAAAGTTACCATGAAGGAGAAAGAACAACAGAACACCGTCAAATTGATGGAGGAGAGTAAAAGAGAGGAACAGCTGACCCAGAGTCTGCAGGACAAGAAGAAAGAGGTAGATACGCTCAATGTTACCCTGGATAAAACAAAGAGAGAACTGCAGAACACAATGGAAAAGATGGAGGAAAGCAAGAAAAGGCAACAGCAAATGACTCGGGATCTACGGGACAAGAACATCGAGGTTGAGAATCTCAAAGTTACCATGAAGGAGAAAGAACAACAGAACACCGTCAAAGTGATGGAGGAGAGTAAAAGAGAGGAACAGCTGACCCAGAGTCTGCAGGACAAGAAGAAAGAGGTAGATACGCTCAATGTTACCCTGGATAAAACAAAGAGAGAACTGCAGAACACAATGGAAAAGATGGAGGAAAGCAAGAAAAGGCAACAGCAAATGCCTCGGGATCTACGGGACAAGAACATCGAGGTTGAGAATCTCAAAGTTACCATGAAGGAGAAAGAACAACAGAACACCGTCAAAGTGATGGAGGAGAGTAAAAGAGAGGAACAGCTGACCCAGAGTCTGCAGGACAAGAAGAAAGAGGTAGATACGCTCAATGTTACCCTGGATAACACAATGGAAAAGATGGAGGAAAGCAAGAAAAGGCAACAGAAACTGACCCAAGGCCTGCATGACAAGAGCAACGAGGAGAAGCCCGGTAAGTAAGAATACAAATAGTAGCACTTTAATCAACTGTACATTGCTATGTGATTTGTGTTGAACTTCAACTGACCAACCTCAAGAGTCGTTTTGAAAGTCAGTGACTGTCTTCATCACAAATACACTGATATCAAAAATATAAATGGGTGAATGTATGTGTAAACATAATCATGAATCTAATACAGTGATTCAGGATGCACCATGCTTTGGACAAAATCTGTAGGAGGAGAAGAAAAAAGGGTGTCTTAAACCAAAACATCTAAATGGGGGAAAATCTAGTTAGAAACGAACTACGGCTCAATACTTTTAGGCCAAAAGGCTGACTGATGTCATGTGTTTGGGGAGCCCTGCTTCCCTTCCCAGTAGCTGCTACCCTCCTCTGCTTCAAAATAAAAGTTTTTGTCTAACTCTCCCCACGATCTCAGACGGTTGCTACTGGGAATCCTTGATCTAAAACACGCCCTTGTGACTATTCTACAAATCTGTCTGTTATGTCATCCTTAGTCTACCAGTATAGCCTACTAAGATTTTGGTATGTGATTGAATATTAATAAATATGATAATGTGAACATTTATACATGTATTAAACACAATAAAAAATTTAGCCAATAAATTAATTTGAATAAATAAAATAAATAAAATAAATAAAATAAATAAAATAAATAAAATAAATAAAATAAATAAAATAAATAAAATAAAATTAAATAAAATTAAATAAAATAAAATAAAATAAAATAAAATAAAATAAAATAAAATAAAATAAAATAAAATAAAATAAAATAAAATAAAATAAATTTTACGTCACCAAAATATTAGCTAATCTGATTATCCTGATTAGTATAGTAGATTTCAATGCCAGATAACATTTAGCATCATTAAAAATGTTATAACAAAAATATAAACTGTTGATTAGAAAAGTACATAACAAAAAACACAACATTTTATGTCATGCAAGCGGCTTCAAAACCGAGGTATATACTGTACCAAAATGTTTGTGTACAGTTACTTTCATGCTCATTGGTTACCAGTCCACCTAGACTGTTTGACTGGATTTTTAACATCAGCCTTTTACAGTGCCTCCAGGAGGTCATTTTTGGGTGGTGTAGCCGCCCCTATAAGTGGGGTTGGGACACCTCATTCTCTGTACTGTGATTGGCTCATTAGTACACCCCTAGCTGTACTGTGATTGGCTGACTCTATTGGCTGACTCTATTCAGCACTGTGATTGGCTAGCGAGACACATGATGACATTAATAACCTATAAATAGGACTATGCACTTCAAAAAATCCATTTGTTTTTTGAAGTGAGCTTCCATCACTGTGATGATCACTGTGATGACCACACCACCCACTTCACACTGGGTGTGATTTTTTGTAAACACATTGAACTAAATGCCTCAAATCATGAACGCAGCGTCTGATTGCCGCGAAACTTTACATGAACATTCCCACTAGGCCGAGGAAGAAATGCCACCCTTTTCACATTGTCCTCTTATAGCACCACCAGTAGGCCGAATTTTGCAAAACAAATGTTTTGATATTACTCCTACAGATTTTGTCCAAACATCACACAAATCGGTACACATTATCTCTACAGTCATGTGATCAAGACGGATCTGTCCGATTTATCATATTCCATCCTGATTGGCTAATATTGGCATCTAGAGTTTGCAGGAGTGGCTCGTTTTGAACAATGCCTCAAATCATAAACGCAGCGTCCGATTGCCGTGAAAATTCCGTGCAGAGGAAGAAATGCCAGCCATTTCACATTGGCCTATTATAGCACCACCAGGAGGCCAAACACATTTTTCTATATTACTCTGAATTCCGAACATTTAGCCTTGTTTCTCTCACTACACACCTACTGTAATAGCTATACTTTCTGTTGCAGGACAGCACTCTAAAGCAGCATGGCCTTTCAGAGTTGTTTCTCTGTGTCTCTGGATGCTGTGTGATATACTGCTGGGGATGCCGGGGATGCTGTGTAATATACTGCTGAGGATGCTGAGCGTGCTGTTTAATCACCTGCTGAGTATGCTGAGGATGCTGCTGTGGATGCTAAAGATACCGCTGAGGATGCTGAGCATGCTGAGCATTCTGTTTAATGAGATGCTGAGTATGCTGAGGATGCTGTGTGATATACTGCTGGGGATGCCGGGGATGCTGTGTAATATACTGCTGAGGATGCTGAGCGTGCTGTTTAATCACCTGCTGAGTATGCTGAGGATGCTGCTGTGGAGGCTAAAGAGTCTTGGTCTTATACCGCTGAGGATGCTGAGCATGCTGTTTAATGAGCTGCTGAGTATGCTGAGGATGCTGTGTGATATACTTCTGGGGATGCCGGGGATGCTGTGTAATATACTGCTGAGGATGCTGAGCGTGCTGTTTAATCACCTGCTGAGTATGCTGAGGATGCTGCTGTGGATGCTAAAGATACCGCTGAGGATGCTGAGCATGCTGAGCATTCTGTTTAATGAGATGCTGAGTATGCTGAGGATGCTGTGTGATATACTGCTGGGGATGCCGGGGATGCTGTGTAATATACTGCTGAGGATGCTGAGCGTGCTGTTTAATCACCTGCTGAGTATGCTGAGGATGCTGCTGTGGATGCTAAAGATTCTTGGTCTTATACTGCTGGCTGTGTTCATATGTCTGACTGGGTAGGTACTATGTCTGTGACTATTCCATGTAACAAAACTGCTACATCACATGCTAACTTGTTACCTGGCATTTTCTAGCTGGACCAACTACAAAGGTCATCACCACAATTTGAGACGTGACTTTTGACCTATTTCTCATTCTTGAGTCTGTTTGTGTGTATTATTAAGGTTAGGTATATCCCTAAACCAACCTCTCAGGGATATAGCGGAAAATAATGTGAGTAAACCTCATCATTGCTGGTTTTTCACCACTGTCATAGAACAATAATAAGTATTATTTTTTATTATTATGTTCCAATAAATCTAATACATAGCTTAATGGCTCCACTAGCATGTCAAAAAGTCTCTGAGACATTGGTTATAGAAACACTATATAAGAAAAATGGTCTGTGACAGTTAACTACAGTATGTTAACTTGTTCACACGTGTCCTGCATGTCCACTCAACACTGTCCAGAGCATATCTCGCCATGGTTGGTGATTGGATGTGAGGACGGGTCATGAATGGTGGTGGATTGGGTGTGTGGGTCATAGGCCTGTTATTTTGGGGAATCTGGAGCTGTAGGGAGCTGGCCCTCATTTATCAAGCTTGCGCAGACCGACAAACGGGCGTACGTCGAGATCAAAGTCACTTTCGAGATTTATCAATCTATCGTCACTTTGACCTGAGCGTATGGCCCGCTCAAATCTCTCGTCTGGTCTCAGGTCTTGCAGGTGTAGCAGGGTGGACATAGGTGCCGTTTACACGAGGACCGTCTCTACAGAAAACAGCAAAATAAAGTATCAGATGTGCCGTCCGTTTACACGGGAACGGTGTTATCAGGGTTTGAAAAATCAACAAAGTGAAACCTCCTTCCAGAGTGGAATTCCTTGAATATGCTGCGCCTCGCGTCTCCGTGTAAACATGCAAAAAAACGTGTTAACCAGTGTTGCCAGATTCTGCGAGAGAAATAAGCAACCAAGTTTATGAAAACTCAAAAGAAGCGACTTGGCTACGGCTATTTTAAAATAGCAGATCTACCTGCTCACAACGCGTTGCGATGCATCGCGGTGTGAGCTTGTAGATCTGCTATTTTCAAAAAAGAAAGAAGAAAAAATAATCTTGAGAAAATAAAAAGAGGTCATTCTGGAACATTTTTTAAACATGTTAACAATATTAACAACACAAATCTTGTATGGGCGTCCCCTGACACAAAATATTTTCAGAAGGGGGGGGGGTTTGTGGTCAAATACATAATTTGACATTAAGATGTTTAAGAACCACTGGTTTAAACAACATTAGGAAACAAGTCCAAATAAGCAACTACACTTTAGAGACAAGCCTAAAGTCGCTTATAATTAGTGGACATGGCATCCAAACAAACAGCTGACAGGAAGAAGACACGTCACCGCCACCTAGCCACCTGGCATGCACACTACAGCGTTAGAACTCACTGGAGCGTCTACATGTAGATGCGAAATAAAAAGTGACAACGGTACAGCACTTTGTCGTTTTCTGATCTGATCGTCCTCGTCTAAACGTAGCCATAGTCTCTCTCTCTCCTATGCCACTGTCGAGTTGTTTAATAAGCAGGCTCTTACAACGACGTAACGGACAGTATTTATTAAGCAACAGCAGGTCAATGAATGAACAACACCGGTTACTTGAGAATGCTACTAGACTAGCTGCTTCCGCGTTAGCATGCACTATGAACCCTGACGTCACAGCCAATAACATTCCATATTATCACATAATACCACATCTCCCTTTCTGAGAACAAAGGGTAGACCACCTTTGTCTCTGCAGGTCTTAAGGGGTTTATTCTGCCCTTTTTGCTGGAAGACCTGTCCCTATTGCAACATGCAAAATACAAATAATATATCTTAAACATTACCATACTCAGTGGCGGACTTAACTGTAGGCAAGGTTAGGCAACCGCCTGGGGCCTCAAGAGTTAGGGGGCCTCATGAAAAAAATAAAATACATTTCTGTAGCCCTACTTTTAGCTTTTTAATGGATCCCATGTTAGTAAAGTTTGATAAAAGTATCAAACTCCCAAAATGCACCAGAATACTGGAAATTACATCTATTCTGTTAAAAAATAATCTGTGGAGGGGGTCTCATACTACCGTTCGCCTGGGGCCTCCAGATCCTTAAGTCCGCCGCTGATACTATGAACCATTACTTTAGCAGACTGTGTTCTACCAAACTTAAACCTTATAGTTTCAGGCAAATGTAAACAGTAATACCAATTTCACAATCACATTTCACTCTCTTTTTTTTTTTTTTTTACATTTCCTTTTTCTTTTTTTTCTTTTTTTCTTTACACAATAATAACTGCAATATTACATGTCACAAATCAGTTCTCTGTTTTTTTTTTTTTTTTAAAAACAAATCAATCACAAGTCAAGTCTGTGTGGTTGTCTAACCTCTCTCCCAGACCTGGTTCGCACAGTCTCTGTGGGGCCCCCTCCGCTGGGTGATGTTGTCTCTGGTGGAGCTGGCTCTGGAGTAGGTGAATCTTCTCCCACCGACTCATCAACGTCGAATCCCCCACTGTTTGTCTGCAGCGGCACCAAGTGATGCCGGTTTCTCCTCAGTGTGCACTGAGGCACCTGGACAAGATAAGAGCGAGGAGTGTTGTGTGGCGATAGCACCGTGCCCTGGACTTTCGCATCGGTGATCCACACCTCCTCCCCAGGTACTAGTGGCTGCAGGTTCCTCGCCCCATGTCTCTTGTCGAAGGATCTCGCGTCGTTACTCCTCTTCTCCCGTTCTTTGGCATCCAGCGCGGCGTAGTCAGGCAAAGCTGGATTTAATAGGGCTGGAAGGGCAGGAACTGTAGTGCGAAGGCGGCGTCCCATCAACAGCTCAGCCGGGCTATAGCCGTTCTGCAGAGGGGTTGCTCTGTAGGCCAGCAGTGCAAGATATGGGTCTGATGCCTTTGTCAGCAGGTTTTTTACTGTTTGTACAGCGCGTTCCGCCTCCCCATTGCTCTGAGGAAACCTGGGGCTGCTGGTGATGTGCTCAAAGTCACAATCTGCTGCAAAGGCTTTGAAGTGGCTACCTGAGAACTGGGGCCCGTTGTCCGATTTAAGACATTCACAAATCCCATGACGGGCAAACATGGACTTCAGGTGTACCACCACATCTGTGGACCTCGTGAGTGACAGCTGTGCAATTTCCACATACCTTGAAAAATAATCTACTACTAGTAGATAAGTCTTGCTATTCAGTGTGAACAAGTCAGCTCCCAAGGTTTGCCAAGGCCTGTCTGGCATCTTAGTTGGCATCAGCGGCTCTTTGACATTCGTCCTTTCCTGGATGCAGGTCCTACATTTTAGCACCATCTCATTTAGCTGGCTGCTGAGTCCTGGCCACCATACTGTCTGCTTGGCTCGACCCCTACACTTTGTCACCCCCAGGTGTCCCTCATGCAGTCTCTGCAGAACATCATCTCTTAAAGCTGATGGGATGACGAGCCTTGTGCCCCGCAATAGCAGTCCATCATGCACGGTCAGCACTGCTCTCTCGGCCCAGTACTGTCTCAACATCCCCTGCAGTTGGCTTTTGTCTGGCCAGCCGTCTTTGCAGTACGTCATCAGTGCAGAGCATGTGCTGTCCGCCTTTAACTGCTCACGTAGGTTGCTCAGATAATCTCCACTGACAGGTAAGTTGTTGATGACAGAGTCTACATAGATATTGGTGTCCTCTAGTAGGCTTGTTTCTGTGTGTGTTCCCGTGGCTCTCAGAAGAGCACGAGACAGGGTGTCGGCTATCCATAAGCTTTTGCCCGGGACATGGTTGATATCTCATGAGCCTCATCCTAAATCTTTGGATTCTTGGTGGGAGGTCATCCAAAGCTTTCCCTCCCAGCAGACTCACCAATGGCTTATGGTCAGTTTCCAGTTCGAATGGTCTGCCCAGGATGAAGCAGCCAAACCGTTCAGATGCCCATGTTGCAGCCAGTGCCTCCTTTTCCAGTTGAGCATATCGCTGCTCCGTTGGCGTCATTGACCTGGATGCATATGCCACAGGTGACCACTTGGCGTCGCTCTTCTGCAACAGGACTGCCCCCAGGCCAAAAGAAGAGGCATCAGCAGAGATTTTCAGTACACTGTTTGGGTTGTACAGTGTGAGCACTGGTGTGGATGAAAGTTTTTAACTGATCAAAGGCTGCCTGCTGCTCTGTCCCCCAGTACCAGTGGTTCTTCTTGGACAGCAGGTCACGCAGCACCTTGTCTTTTTCAGCGAAGCGTCCCAGCTGATTGATCATGCCCAGAAAACTTCTGAGATCACTGACATTTTTAGGTTCATCCATCTCCTGTACTGCTCTCGTCTTCTCTGGATCTGGCTTCACCCCATCTGCTGAAATCACATGACCCAGGAATCTGACTGTGTGGCGTGTGAGCTCACATTTGTCCATGTTAAGCGTAATGCCGGCCTTTTGTGCTTTCTGCAGCACTGCATGTAGCCGCTCATCATGCTCTTCCTGTGTCTTCCCCCAGACCAGTATGTCATCCATGTGACACAGCACCCCCGCTAGGCCACTGGTCACTTCGGTCACCATCATCCTTTGGAAGTGCTCAGGGGCTGATGATATGCCAAAGGGTAAGCGATTAAAATAGTAGCGCCCAAAAGGCGTGATGAAAGTGGTGTATTTAGCAGACGCTTTCGTCAATGGTATCTGCCAAAAGCCCATGTTGGCATCTAATTTGCTGAATACTGTTGCACCAGCTAGCATGCCCAGAGTGTGCTCGACAGAAGGCAGGATACATTTTTCTCTGCACACTGCTTCATTCATCTTTGTGAAGTCTACACAAATGCGAACAGCACCTGATTTCTTCGGAACCACCACCATTCCGGCACACCAATCAGTCGGCTCCTCAATCTTGGTGATTACGCCCATCTCCTCCATACGGTCTATCTCCTCTTGCACATTTCCCATAAGCGGCAGAGGGACTCTGCGTGGTGTGTGGAGAGAGAACGGCACAGCCTCTGGCTTCAATTTAATTGAGTATGGCCTCTGAACAAGACCTAAGCCGCTACACAGCTTCGGATACTGTTGTTTCAATGTGTCCATGGTGATGCTGTCGACCCTGCACACAAGCTGAAGCTGTTCTATGGCAGGCCTTCCCAACAGTGCAGTGTGCAGGCCTTCCACAACATAAATGTCCTCTGTGGCTGTCTTTTTGCCTCTGCGCAGGGTTTCTCTGGCTACACCCAGGACAGAGAGCACATTACCACCTGGCCCAAACAATGGGCGTGTTGACGCTGCCAGGTGCTGCACATCATGCCCCCCTGTTATATCATGGTACACCTCAGCTGGCAGGGCAGTGACATCAGCACCAGTGTCAATTTTAAAGCACACCTTTTTCTGTCTCACTTGAAGCTGCACTGTCCAGGGTTTTTTTCCAGCATCCACAGCTCCTAAGAAAAATCTGTCTTCATCCTCTGTAGTGACAGCATTCAGAGATTTTGCACTGCTTCTGCATACCTTGCCATAATGTCCCCTTTTCCACAGTTATGACACGCAGCATCTTTGGCAGGGCATTCCCACTTTCCATGTGAGGGCATTTTTCCACAACTTTTGCAGGCGTTTGAATCAGGCTGTGACCATGCATTGGGTTTATATTTGCCTTGTGTATGTGGCTGAGACTTAGAGGGAAAGTTGGGCTTTCTGTAGCTTTTAGCATGAACAGCATCAACATTGGAGCACTTGTTAGCACTGTCATTTTCCCCTCTTAAGTCAGACTGTTGTCTTCTAACTTCTTCAGATTGCCTCGCCTTTGTGATAGCAGTTTGAAGGGTTAGGTCTCTGTCTAGCTGTAGCTTTTCAGACAATGAGACGTTTCTCAGGCCAACCACTAACCTGTCGCGGATCAGCTCATTCTGTAACTGTCCATAGTTGCAATGTTCAGCTAATCCATACAACGTAGTGATGAAGGAATCCACCGTTTCTCCCGGCTGTTGCACACACTGATTAAACTTGGCTCTTTCGTAGATTACATTATTTTTAGGCACAAAAAATGCATCCAAGCCTGTCTTGACAGACGCGTAATCCTTCCTCTCATCTTCAGTTAGCGTTAGCCCCCTTAGCACATCTTCGGCTTCATCACCCATACAATACACTAACGTGTTCACCTGGTGTTCGTCCGACGTTGCGTTTAAGTTGCTTGCAAGCCGAAAGCGATTGAATCTTCGGATCCAACGCTCCCATTCTTGAGGTTTGGTAAAATCGAAAGGTTCTGGAGGCTGTATGGTGAACGTAGCAGTCGGCTTAGGTCGAGCCATGTCCTCCTCGTCTCCCATTCCTCCGCACCAAAACGATTCGCTCCTTTTTTTTTTTTTTGTTAAACTCTGTTTACAAGTTGCCCAGTTCTGACACCATGTCGAGTTGTTTAATAAGCAGGCTCTTACAACGACGTAACGGACAGTATTTATTAAGCAACAGCAGGTCAATGAATGAACAACACCGGTTACTTGAGAATGCTACTAGACTAGCTGCTTCCGCGTTAGCATGCACTATGAACCCTGACGTCACATCCGCATCACAGCCAATAACATTCCATATTATCACATAATACCACAGCCACCTCTACTCATAGTCTCCACCCACTCTATTAAGGGGAAAACTGACACCTGTCTGTAATTGAGACAGCTGTGTAAAGCCAGCAGGGAAATCAGCCTGAGCATGGCTTCTGTCAAAGCTCGCCTGTTGGGCTGGAGCTTTGGCTCTCACCAGTTACCACCAGTGCAGGTATGTTTGTTTCTTGTTGTTTAAGCGATCATGAGCTGTAGAATTAGTATTGTGAACTTGTTTTGTTTCAGATTTTGCGTGCTACAATCAATCACAATACAATCACCGAGCAAATGCCTTCTTGGTTGGACTGACCTGGGGTTTTGGTCTGGGTTAGCTAGCCATGTATGGCAGGTAAGTTAACTATTCCTCCCCATTCATAGTGTCGATTAATCACGGCCTTTTGACACCCAGAGTAACTTAAACTGTTTTTGTTCTAGCGACTGACGGCGCTGCTGCTTTGGCTGGGTTGAAACTGCTGGTCTTCCAATGAGTACTGTTTGGCTGAAAGTTAACTGGATCCAGTGTTGGCTGAAGGGACCCATTACTCCAGCAACCATCTCTGTGACCTCTTATGATACTTGAGATTCTAATTGCTATCAGCTAATTTTAAGTGACCTATGTTGATGGTTATCTGTAATTCAGTGTGTAAATGTGTGTTTGTTTCTTTTGTTAGGACCAGAGTTGGGGACTGAGGCTGGGCATGGTGCCCTCCGGTGTTGGTGGTGACCCCCGTCGCCGTGTGCCAGGACAAACCACCCTTTGCTTTTGAGTGTGTGCGTGTGGTTGCCCTGGCTCGTGGGGGTTCCCCCTGCCCCGGGTTGGATGTCCCTGTCCTTGTGCCCCAAAACCCTGGTCCATTAGATTATATCTGCCCAGTATTATTTTGTATGCTACCGTTCATGTCCATGTCCAGGTTAGATTCGTCAAAAACACCCGTCCTTGGTTCTGGTGACTCACCCTGCCCTCCTAATGCGTGAGGGGGCCGTGTTTTTCATTTATTTTATTTTATTTTTTTATTGGATTGTATTTTTTAAATTTTCAAAAAAAATATTTAAAATAAATGAAAAAAGTAATTGAAAAAACACGGCCCCCTCGCGTATTAGGGGGGCAGAGTGAGTCACCAGAACCAAGGACGGGTGTTTTTGATGAATCTAACATGGTTAAAATGGAGTTTGAAGTTACAATGGGTTTGTATAGGAAGGGGGCGTGTCTGATAAAATGAATATCAAATGTCTAAATACTGAATCGAGCAACTTAAAAACTGTCTGGGGGCTCACAAAGGCCTGAGTAGACGATAAAATGACCAATTTTGTTTTAAAAGTGAAATATCCCTTTAATCCCTAAATATATGTATAATCAGGACAGGTGTACTTCTAGATTTAGATTAGAATCATGATTTCCTAAGGTGCAATTCCTTAGGTGGCGTAGTTGGCTATTTCATTCTTACCGCCCTGTTACACAGGCTTAGGCTACACCAGTTTATTCCATCGTAGCCAGATTTATCAACACACCGTGAGAACACACCATTCTCACGCTATGATTGTCAGGATACGACCCTTTGATAAATCACACATGAGCCCTGTCGTAAGATGATTCCTGGGCTTTAATTTAGACTGGTTTCTACGTTCCATTGATAAATGAGGGCCACTATAATCTACTCCTTAGATCAGTTTGTATCAGTTGTGAATTGCTCACAACAATATCCAGCGATCTGTCAGGATATTACCTTGAAATTGAAAATTCGGAAAACCAATTATTCTGTCTTAGCGTGTGAGATACTTTAATGATTATAATTAACTGTGGAGGATACATTCAAATCTTCTGTTCATGTAAAATGTTATATGGAATAATGCATAACACGACTTGTGGAAAAACTAGCACAGTATAAACTGATTTATATTGTGAGTATAATACACACCATAATATGGTGTGTATTATACTCACAATATAAACCAGTGTACATGTTCGTGTTCATGTACATCACCATATTATGGTGATGTACATGAAAAGAAATTATGAAGAGAACTGTTCTTTATAGAACTCCTTCTGCTTGGAAAATACTTCCTATCAACATCAAACACACAAAGTAGATTTTCTTTTAAAAGCTAGTAAAACACGAATGTATTAATATCATAGATGTTATTGTGTCTTTTTTTGCCGTTTTGTAACCTTTGATAGTTTTGTGTTGTGTATTTGTGATAACTTTGAGAAATAAACCCAGACAGAAGGGCTTTATTTCTCAATAACGACCGGCTCCCCATTGATTAGCATGCCTTAGCATTATCATTAATCATTGATTACATGGCTACTTAATAAATAAATGTATATACAGTATATATTAACCCAAAAGTAACAACAAATGATTTGATTGATTTTAAAAGGATTGCATTGGATATAGTGATGAAAGTAGTCCAACTGGGAACATATTGGTAGGAAGTGTTGATCAGTATATTAATCATTATTCTGTTCCTTCTATACATTAATGACATGAATGCTGCCTGTAACTGCAAACTGTTCCTGTTCGCTGATGACTCGGCACTCCTGATCTCGGGTGAGGACAAGTTGCAAGTTGAGGAAGCTCTCAGCTCTGAACTCTAAAAAATCCGTACCTGGCTTACCGATAACATACTGTCACTACACCTTGGGAAAACTGAATCCATTCTATTTGGGACCAAACATTCCCTCAGTAAAATGAAGGTAAATGACTTCAAGGTCAAAGTTGATGACACAATCATCACTAGCAAAGAAGAGATTACCTATTTGGGATGTATTCTTGACAAATACCTGACAGGTGAAAGCATGGCAACAAAGGTGGTGAAAGGAGTAAACCAGAGAACCAGATTTATGGGCAGAGTTTCCTCTTTTGTCAACCCTCAGGCCCTCAGGACCCTCTCAGGGGCCCTGATTCAGCCCCTTTTTGACTATGCTAGCTCCTCTTGGTACTCCAACACCTCAGTGTCACTGAAGACTAAGCTTAAAACCTCCCAAAACAAACTGATTCGACTACTTCTCGGACTGGGGCCCATGACCCACCTCTCTCCCACTCACTTTGCCAGCCTAGGCTGGCTCAGGGTGGAAGACAGGGTTAAACAACAAAAAATGGGACTGGTCTTCAAAATTGTAAATGCAGATTTGCCCGAAATGCCCCCTATACCTAAATACCTCGAAAAAGTTAGTGACACCCACAGCCACGAAACTAGAGGGAGCGTAAACAACAATCTGGTACCACCCACCCATAAAACAAATGGGCAAATTCTCCTTCTATAGCACAGCCACCAAGGAATGGAATAGTCTAACCCCATCCCTCAAAAAATGCAGTTCGCTGGGCTCATTCAAAACAGCCCTAAAAAGTCATCTTTCTGGAGGCCGAAAGAGGAGCTAGTACCAGTTTCCCTGTAGACAGACAACCCCCCCCCCCTCCTCTTTTTTGTACATATTTTTGGGCGGTGAAACCGCCCCTATAAGTGAGATTTGGAAAAATGTACATTTTCCTGCGCTGTGATCTGGGCCCAGGAAATTTGTAGAATTATCCTGCACTGTGATTGGCCAATCACAGTCTATTCAGGACTGTGATTGGCCAGTGTCACATGACACATGTGCATAGCCCTATATAAGAAACCATAACTTGAAAAAAACCAAAAATTGGTTTTTTTCAAGTTATGGTTTCGTCCATCATAAAGAGTGTTTCAATAAATGTATTTATCTTTTGTACATGATTGGTTGACTCCATTCAGTATTGTGATTAGCTAGCAAGACACCGCCCACTTCACACAGGGTGTGATTTTTTATTTCCTCATGCTTTTTTTGTATATAATTTTTATTTTTCCATGCTTCCCCCCCCCTTTTTTTGTACATATTTTTTTATTTTTTCATGCTTTTTTTTGTACATAGTGGTATTTTTTCTGTATTATCTGTATTTTCATGTTGATTTTTGAACTGTTTGGTTGCTACTATATATGTCTATGAAATTAATTCAAGGACCCCAACGGAAACAAGTCCGCAAGGACTTTTTTGGCCGGACCTTTTAGACAAAAGCATCATAAATGTAACTGTGTTGTTTTACATTCTTTTGCCTAATAAAAATTTCAATCAATCAATCAATTACTGTATTTTATAGTTCCCGCCGCAAAAGTCTTCAAAATCATTCTTGAGGGTACTGTTTAACTGTAAATGATATTGTGTGTTTGTTTACATGGCTGCCAGTGCCATGTTGGATACAGCAAAAATCAATTAGCGCAGATTGATATGAGCCAGATACTCTCAGGTGCAGAGTCTTAAGACAGCGGCCAGTTATTGAGTTCAGCTATCATTATTTCAATAACAAATTTAACCCCTTGTTTGAGCCAAATCTGGGTTGAACGTGATTTGTGGAGCTCCCTCTGGTGTTGTGATTTTGGACGCCATTGACGTTTTTGAAGTAGTTTGACAGGTACATGGGTGTCTTTGTGGTGTAGTGTATCTTGTACCCCAGGCCCATTGCAAGTTGCTGTACTCTGTCCTCTACCCCGAGCCATCCCACCCTAGCAAAATGAGCAGGGGTTACATGAGTTGTAGGTGTGAGGCCAAGCAGTAGCCTGACCGGTTTGTTTTGGGATGTCTGGAGCCTTGTTTTTAAGGCCTTTGTGGTGCTATGGTACCATGAGGTGCATGCATAGTCGAAGTGACATTGGCATGCTCCTGCTAGAGTTCTCAATGTATTCCTACTGACCAGTGAGGAAATCCTGTACAAAAATTGTTGTTCTTTGGTTGACTTTTTTGATTACTTTAGTTGCCAATTTCTCACTGGAAAGATTTGCTTGTAAGATTTGAGTGTACGCAAGGATCCATTTGGTTCCATGTGTATAATCTCAGAGTTAAATTAACAGTGAGGATTTTACCACTTTGCTCCTCACTGGCAGGTGAGTCGGTAGGATACAACAGTGGTGACAACACAGAAATGTGTGTGGGGAGGAATCAATTGGCATAACGACAAAAAAAATGGGGAGAAAAGGGGGTAAAAAGAAAAAGAACTGAGGAACACATGTGAGTGTGTGAGATCAAATGTGAGTTCAGTATTCAATAATATCTCCAAGCTTGTCACCAAGCTCTGAAATGTAGGATCCTATACCATCCTGTGCAACTGAATCCTGGACGTCCTGACAGACAAAACCCAGGTCATAATCTATGGTTGGGTTGACACAATTTCATTTAAAGCTGCAATCTGGAACTTATTTTAATACATAACGTGTCATTTTAACCTGTGATAAGAGTATGTTAATACAATATAACTAGCACATCTGCATTGACATGTCACTGACTGCCTCCCGTGCACAGTCTTGTTGTCAACCCTGCAGTTATCTTGCCGCTATGGCCCTGTTGTCACTTTCCTCATCCCAGAGTTCCACAACAGACATCTGAATAGTACCAAGCGTGTGCCAGGTGGCTTCCATAGGGGTGGCAGTATTATCACACACTCTGCTTTCACCTACAGTAGGCTCTCCACGCAGTATCCACCCTCTCCTGGTTTACGTTATCGTACCACATCCCCACTGTGATGTTACTATGATGTAAGCCATGCCCAAATATAGAGTTCGATGTCAGTCTTGCCCAATTAAGTAATGTTATGTAATGTCGCTGTTATATTACATTATGCCAGGTCAACCTCTATTATTACTAAAATTACAGATTGCAGCTTTAATTGTACTTTCATTCTATTTAGCAACATTATGTTGTTATTTGTACAGTTTTTGCCATTTTGCTTTTATTATGGCTTTTTGATCTTATTATATTTTCACACTGTAGAGAAGGCTTTAAGTAAAATAATGTTACTGTCTGCAACGTTGCCACAGCTGTACTGTAATTGTAAGTGACAACAAAACAAAAAAAACGTTACAGTGATAAGATGCAACTTTCTGTTTCCCTGTCACTTGGGTTGCGTCAGTGCCCGCTGCATTAGGAGACATGGGTGTGGCAGACTGAAGTACATCGAATGATTAAATAGCTTGAGCCAATAGGGGGATTTAGTTTCTTTCCGTTCTCTGTTCTTAACTTCCTGTCAAAAAAATATTACAACCTGCAATGAATAAATAACAGGTACCTTCTCTGAGTTTCTGCTTGATTATTATTTTCTCCAGCTATTTAACTGCCTGTGTACCCCTGCTACACTTACTACATTGAAATTGGTAATTGTTTATACATTTATTGCACTATTGTTGCAGTGTAACTAAAGTATACAATTGATGACATATATTGAGTAATAACGCAACACATTCACATCAAGTGCAAATAGTCTCAGTGACCTAAGATTGTGTTAGTTGAATACATGTCTTCATATCTGTGACTGTTTGGGCTGAACAGTGAACATGTTTTGAGTTGGAATTTTATGTATTTGCAAAGAATAAATAAACATATTGTGCAGAAGTTTAGAAGCCAGCTGAGGCATTATAGAAAACTTCTATAATTATAGAATCACAATAAAATTTTAAAGGTTATACATCAAGTGAGACAACATACCTAACTACATACCTGCATACATATAATCATTATCTATATACCTAACAGAGCTATTTGGCTACTGGTTTTTGGATATGATTTATTTTTGTAGTTTGCTTTAAATACTAGCAGGGATGGAGATGTTTTCAACAGAGCTGTCTAAGGTAGTACGACAATAAGGGATGTGGAAGTCCTCAGATAGACACGTAACATACTGATGAATATCAAAATAAAAAGTAAACAGAATTATAAAAAATAATTGGTACATAAATAGTTTGACTGGTACATAAATAGAATATATATATTTTATTTTTTTTTACAAAAGGAGAGGATGGTTCCATAAGAAACATTTTTTGAATTAAAGATGAGACAGAAGATGAGACAAATGAGTGCTGACCCACATTATGTTGGAATCTACTGCATTGGTAATTGTATCAATAAACTGCAAGAGGGCCATATAAACCATAATCGTCGCTGTCTGCGAAAAACCTTGTATGTCCAAAAGTGTTACCTTTCAGAAACTGGGGGAAAAAAAACTGTGTTCCAATGGATCCAGTGTAGTTATTATTTACTCACAAGCTCTTAGTAATACTTTTCATTAGTTCAATATTTATAAAAATCCACAGACACACTTAACCACTATCACTTTCACCAAAACTAGTCAAAATAGCAGATCTACAAACTCGCAACACATCGTGATGTAATTCATTGTGAGCTTGTACATCAGCTATTTTAGCTACTTTTATGTGACACTGTAGTATGACAAAGTCGGGCATTAATCTAAAAAACATAAAAGGTTGAAATATGGAGAGATACAAAGTTTCTGCCTGACAGCAACAATATAATATCTTTATCACTGAGATGTTCTAGAATTCTGGAATAAACTAGTTTCTCTAATACTTAGAAATCAGTCACTAATTTTGACACCCAGTTTCAAGAATTAAACAGCCTGTAAACAGGAAATACCCTGTTTGGGGCATTTCCTGCTGAGAGCAGTTTTTCTGGGTGGGGCTAAACACCTTAACTACTAGTGTAAAACTTTAAAACTTTATAGGTGTTTTTTGGGGTGAGAAAAATACTTGACAGAGGCATTATTGATCAAATATGTGGTTTGGCTATGTGATCTGCAACTTTAAAACTAGAAAAAGTGCTCCTCGGAGCACAGGTCTCCGCCAGGTCAGGTAGATTATTGTGGCCTCCTGGTGGCGCTATAATAGGCCAATGTGAAAAGGGTGCCATTTCTTATTAGGCCTTGCACGACAATCGGACACTGCATTCATGATTTGAGGCATTTTGTTCCAAAAATGTGGTTTGCTAAATTAGACCTGCTGGTGGCGCTATAACAGGCCAATGTGAAAAGGGTGGCATTTCTTTCTGGGCCAAGTGGGAATCTCTGTGGAAAATTTCACGGAAATCGGATGCTGCGTTCATGATTTGAGGCATTTTGTTCAAAATGAACCAATCCTGCAAACTTTGGAAGCCAATCTTAACCAATCAGGATGGAATATGGTAAATCGGACAGATCCGTGATGATCACATGACTATAGAGATACTGTCTACCGATTTGCGTGTTTTTTGTAGAAAATCTGTAGGAGTAATATCCAATAATGTGTTTTGCAAAAGTCTGCCTCATGGTGGCGCTATAAAAAGCAGATGTGAAAAATGCAGGGCAGATGTTTTTCCTTGGCCTCTGGGGAGTGTGCGTGCAAAGTTTCACGCAGATCGGTGCAGTTATAGGGAAAAACGTGAATCGGCCTATTATAGCGCCACCATGAGGCTGTTAGGAACGTTTTCAAGTGGCATTTCTTCCTGGGCCAAGTGGGAATCTACGTGGAAAATGTCACGGAAATCGCATGCTTCGTTCATGATTTGAGGCATTGTGTTCAAAATGATCCAATCCTGCAAACTTTGGGAGCCAATCTTAGCCAATCAGGATGGAATCTGGTAAATCGGACAGATCCGTGATGATCACATGACTATAGAGATACTGTTTACTGATTTGCGTGTTATTTGGAGAAAATCTGTAGGAGTCATATCCAAGAATGTGTTTTGCAAAAGTCGGCCTCATGGTGGCGCTATGACAGCCTGATCTGAAAAATGTGGGGCAGAGGTTCTGCTGGGACATCCAGGGAGTGTGTGTGTGCAGTTTCACAGCGACCGGGCCAACGGTGGCGGAGATTAGCTGGTCGCATACAAGGACGGACACACGGACACACGGACGGACGGACGGACGGACGGGGGGTAAAACATACTCTCTCGCCATGCCTTTCGGCCTGGCGGAGACAATAATAATATAAAAGCATTTTCAAATAAAAAGTTGATTAGCTGTGACACTTTTGGGACCAAACATTCCCTCAGTAAGATGAAGGTAAATGACTTCAAGGTCAAAGTCGATGACACAATCATCTCTAGCAAAGAAGAGATTACCTATTTGGGATGTATTCTTGACAAATACCTGACAGGTGAAAGCATGGCAACAAAGGTGGTCAAAAGAGTAAACCAGAGAACCAGATGTATGGGTTTCCTCTTTTGTCAACCCTCAAGCCCTCAGGACCCTCTCAGGGGCCCTGATTCAGCCCCTTTTTGACTATGCTTGCTCCTCTTGGTACTCCAACACCTCAGTGTCACTGAAGACTAAGCTTCAAACTGATTCGACTACTTCTCGGACTGGGGCCCATGACCCACCTCTCTCCCACTCACTTTGCCAGCCTAGGCTGGCTCAGGGTGGAAGACAGGGTTAAACAACAAAAAATGGGACTGGTCTTCAAAATCGTAAATGCAGATTTGCCCGAAATGCCCCCTATACCCTATCTGTCTAAATACCTCCAAAAAGTTAGTGACACCCACAGTCACGAAACTAGAGGGAGCGTAAACAACAATCTGGTAACACCCACCCATAAAACAAACATGGGCAAATTCTCCTTCTACAGCATGGCCACCAAGGTATGGAATAGTCTAACCCCATCCCTCAAAAAATGCAGTTCACTGGGCTCATTTAAAACAGCCCTTAAAATTCATCTTTCAGGAGGCCATAAGAGGAGGTAGTATCTACAGCACATTAAAATAAATGACAATAAAAACTGAAGAACCAAGGGAAAAGTAGCCTGATGCCTTAGATTACAATATCTGCTTATCCTGCAGCACCCCCATGAGGATATGTCTGCAAACAGCAGCCAATAATGTCAAAAGAAACACATGCATTGTTTACAATGGCTGTGGATTCAGTGATCACTTGAACTCACTGACAAATAAGTAAGTAGCCTACCTCAAATACACACATTAAGCAGTTGTTTCCTTTTGATTTTGTAATATAATAACTGCATGTGAAACACATGTCATGCAAAGATATGATACTAGCCGATCACTTTGTTATGGGGTCTTTTTTTTGTTTTTATTTTTAATAATGCGTATTAACCACATGAATCCCTGCGTCCCTAATTCTGGGGGCAAACATTCTGTGAAAAAAGCTGATCTACAAGCTCACAAGGTCTTGTGAGCTTGTAGATCAGCTATGGGGGAAAGCGTTGGTGTAGGGAAAAAAGGAGGCAGCCTAGTATAGACCACTGGGGGACACCGGTCAATAATGTATGTAGGGTTTAAGTGGGTAATTGATGCAAATAAGATTCATAGCTCTCCATTGAAACCTGCAATAAACTAATTTAAATACTTTTTGAGAAGCTTTGGATGGATTTCAATGGCTTCCTAGTGCTTTTGGAAAACTATGATAACTGCAATGTTTTGCATGCCAGTGATTAACTGCAGTACACACAATGTTATGCCACTCACTTAGTCTGAGATAAAATATATTTTGTTATAACTCTTAGCCATAGACATGCATAGATTGATTGATTTATCAGCATGGTGTCTATCAGGGCTAATTCCCCTTGACCTGCAGGATAGAAACAAATACATACACACACGCACACACACACACACACACACACACACACACACACACACACACACACACACACACACACACACACACACACACACACACACACACACACACACACACACACACACTCACACGCACGCACGCACGCGCACACACACACACACACACACACACACACACACACACACACACACACACACACACACACACACACACACACACACACACACTGTGGATTACTTTTTATACACTGTTTTATAACGAGTGGTGAGATGTACAGCCATCATCAGTGACACATGTAGCGTTACAATTACTGTCACTTAACCACCATGGACGTTTTGTAGTATTTGTATTGTCAAAATGGTCCACCCTAGAGGGTCTTTTGTGATTCTTCCCAAGCTTTGATTGATTGATTGATTGATTGAATACTTTAATAGCAGTTTAATTAACCACTTTCAACCTGGTGTCCCTATTTTGTGAATATCAAAGGCAGAATGTTTCCTAAATAGCCGCTCCATAAGCTCACAACTTGCTTTTTTTTTTTTTTTTTTCACTTTGAGAACAATGATTTATAGTACTGCTGGGGGGGGCTCCACAGACGTGGGCGAAGCGTTCCCTCTGTGGGACAGTGGCAGCCTTTCCCGGAAAGGCTCCCACCGTCCCACAGAAGGCAAGTGTAGAGAAATGAAGCATAGCGTTAGTTCATGCAGGACATTTTGCTTAACATTCCCTGATTTTGCTTAGCATGCTGCTTGGACAAAATTCAGGGAATATCTCCAAGAGCGGAGCCTTTATAACGCCAAGCTTAACTGTTTTCCATTGACGTGAGTGTTCCTGACTGAAGTCAGGTTTAATCAGTCATCTTCCCACTGATGTTAGGACAGAGTCACTGCCCATATTTCGCCGCAGGCTGAAAACCCACCTCTTCAGGAAACACTACCCTTCCTCTCTGCCTGACCTACTTGTTGTTAACTAGTTGTACGAACGCTTGTTTTCTATTGCTGTATTGTTTATTGGATTATTGGATTGTCTATTGGATCTTGTTTAGTCGATACACTTATTTGTTTTAGCTCATGCTCATTTGATTTAGCTATTTTGTCTCATCTGTTTAAGGAAATAGGTAGCTGATATATTGCACTTCTACCTTAGCGCTAGGTATACTCTTGGTTGCTTGTTTTTGCAGAAAATCCACTAAAGACTTCTGGTGATTAGTAGTTTTCGTTCCCTACCTATGTTGAATACACTTATTGTAAGTCGCTTTGGATAAAAGCGTCTGCTAAATGACTGTAATGTAATGTAATGTAATGTTAGCATATGGTACAATGTTACCTTGTCTTGTGAAACGGTTGATAATTTGCCAATGTCTGGGTGAAGAGAAGGAATGCGATGAAAAGCAACAGAAGCATCAAACTGAAAGAAATTCTAACAGCAGTCAGCAGGGTTCGGTGGGGGGGGGGGGGGGGTGCACCTTTTGACTGGCATCAGAGAGACCAGACATTGGCAGCACTACTGTGTCTCCGTTCTAGAGACAGTTTACACTTCACACAGGAAACACACACTCACACAAGCAAGCATGCATGCACGCATGGCATGTGCCCATGTGCGGGTAAGTGTGCACGTACACACACGCACGCATGCAAGCACATACACTCACTCACCAACAAATGTTTTGAGATATCAGTTTAGGGTTGCATGAGATTAAAGATCATGTTAAATGAGGAAACCAGATACTCAGAACAGGACAGTATGGCACTGGTTCAGCTGCTTTTTGTAATACATCATCATGGTCTGCAGAAACAGACTGCTCACGGATGAGTCCCCTCTAGGCACTAAAATACTGCTTTCAGTAAGGTTTTATTGCGCGCAGTAGGCCTGTGACATTGCAGTAAATATCGCAGTCCAAGCAGCAAAACTAAAAACATTCATTAACATTAGATCCAGATCAATACTGTTGTTGGCTTGTCTGGATATGTAAGTGCGCAAATGAATTAAATTATTTGTTGTGCCAAATCCTTCGTAAATACGCACAGGGCACCTTGCTGCTTTTCTTAAGGTTCGCCACACCCTCGTTAGTGTCTATTTTATGCAATGATTTAAGTACATCCACGTTTTCAAAGCGAATAAAAGCATCAACCTGTATGAATGGGGCATCACAAAATTGTTTCATCACGTGAAATACATGAGGTAACGTTAGATATTGGCAACCAGTCAACCCTTATTCGAGGTGTATTTTTAAAAGTAGGGTAAGTGATTTTCTTTGGTTAAAATAAGTGTTAAATAGCTCTATATTCTGATAGTACTCATTGCTATAGAGTGTTTGTTCAGTAAAAGTAGTCTTGTCTCTCCAGCTCTTTATAAAACACAAAATCCATTTCGTTTCAGTTTCATTTCCAATTTCATCCAATCAGGATAGAGAACTCAATCAGGATATAGATTAAACAAGTGAAATTTGAAGTGATGACCGCTCGCCTCTTTGTTACATCTTGTGTGGGTGTATAGGAGTAAAAATTCAGGTTCCTCAGTCATTTCTATTTTCGTTTTTATAGGTGTTTCTGCAGGCTTTGTATAACATAGTGGTTCTACAAGCACATCAGTGCATGCAGTGCAGGTGGTTTCATAGAGTTACTTCTCTGAAACAAGAGTTACAAGGTCCTATAAATTCATTGTGAAAACATTACAGCAATTCATTGATATAAAAATTAAGAAATGTAATTCTACTTTTACTTTTACTTTACTTTAAAAATGTAAAAGCACTGTAAAAAATAATGACATGAGATCTACTTCGAGGCGCTATGTAACTTTTTTTAATGGATAAAATGTAATTTGTCCAATCTGTATGGTAGAGCGTATGTTATTACAATATAACTTATACAATTGGGGCGGCTATATTTTGTCTCCCTGCTCTTCTATTGAGACATTTAGATCGTGTCAAAGGTCATGTCTCACACAGGTGAGATGTGGTAGTATAGGAAATCAAAGGTTGTATGAGACCAAGCAAGTCGACTTGTCTCTGTGCCATCTTGTTTTGACAGGGTGAAGTTCGCCGCTGTGCATGTCGGTGTCATCTTGTTTTGGTGAAGTTAACGGTTGTGTGTGTGGGTACATATGAAAATGCAGACAACGGTTTCCTCTTTGTGACCACATCCTCTTTACTTAAGAGCTGGTGAAAAAATATGTGTAATCATATATATATATTTTTTAGAACAGACGGTCTCAGTTTAAAGTTAGCTCCATGTCCTAATCGTTGAAGCTGAATATTATTGTATCTTGACAAAAAGGTCACAGTTGATGGCCCTGGATTTGAGAATTTGTACCAAATAGATTTTCTTTATCAGATTATCACCAAAGTACATTACGAACTGGAATATAATTAATGTGATCTGAGTGCAGCTTTGTCAGCGATGCGTCACTCATGTGTGACTCCTGTTATTTCCTCATTAGAAAATAATAATCTTTTGAGGCACTGGGGTTCACACTGGTCCCCAGGAAGACTAAGCTGAACACGCTTTTGTAGTGGCAGCCCCAGAGCTGTGGAACAATCTCCCCCCACATCAGATCTGCCATGTCCATCAAGATTTTTAAGTCCTTACTAAAAACTCACCTTTTCTCTCTGGTTTTTAACAACATCCACTCCTAAAAAAATCCTATTTTAACTCCTATCTAACGTTTCCTACCTTCTGTGTACATAGGTGTAAATACAATCTCGTTCTGTGTCTGTGTCTCCTATATGCATACATGTTATGTATTTTATACATGTTATGTGTATTTGTTCTTTGATTTGATGTATTGCTTTGCTTTTACCTGTGCAGCACTTTGGTCAACTAAGGTTGTGTTCAAATATGCTCTAAAATATAAAAAAGTATGGGTATTTAACACAGAGGACATCATTACCACTGCCAACGGGACAGTACTTGAGGTAGTCGAGGACTTCAAAGGACGTTTACTTTTACTTAAGTATTTTTAAAAGCATGTACTTTTGAATACTTAAGTATATTTAAAAGCAATTACTTTTTTACTCTTACTTGAGTAACATTTTGACTGAGCTACTTTTACTTGTAGTGGAGTAAATTTTACCAGGGGTATCTGTACTCTTACTCAAGTACTGGGGTTGAGTACTTTGTCCACCTCTGGTGATGACACTAAGAAATAAAAAGTGGAAAATTGGATCTGGAACACTATAAAAATGAAGCTTAAAAATTGGTACTTTCTCCTGATTGGCTGAGATTTTGACACCTACCGGAAAATGTATTTTCTGTTGTTTATTAAAGAGCTGGAGAGACGGGGAGACTCCTGTTACTGAACAAACACTCTATACTGTAGCAATGATTACTATCAGAATATAGTATATAGTATATATACTTTAACCTTTTAACAAAATACTTTTTGTTTTAACCAAAAAATATCACTTACCCTACCTTTTAAATAAAGTAAAATCCTGAGTGCTAATTTAACTCTGATACTGTACAAATGGAATTAAATAGGGTTTGTGCACGATTCTGCATCGATGCAGTGATGTGACATAATCGATTAGACCAGGGGTATTCAACTAGATAATTTAATAATTAAATGAAATGAGGTCGGGGGTCACAGGCCTATAACAAAAAAATGAACCAAATGTTCATGGTTAACCATTTAACCGGTAACTGTTAAGACATTTGTAACCAGTTAATACCAACGGTTAAATGCTTAATATTTATTTTTCATTTAATTGTTAGTGCAAATGCACTTTCCCCTCCAATAGTCAGGCGGGAAATTGACATGATATTTCAGTTGGTGATACAAGCATGTCACGCACTGTCAGGTGGTAACAGTAACCGGAAGACTTGCCCCAAAACACACTCGCCCCCATTTTTTTCGCGGACAAGCGGTTCTTGTATTTTTGTATTTGTTTTTACTGAGCATAACGTTAGGAATAGGTTTATGGTTAGGCACCGTTTTACTGAGGTAATGTTTAGGAGTAAGCTTAGCCATTTGTGTCTTAATTGTCTGTTGAGTTCACCTGTGTCCTGTTATCCTCGTGTGTATTTAAGCCCTGTGTTTCAGTGTGCGCTTTGTTGGATTATATTGTAACCTGTGTTCCTCTGTGATGTCCTGTAGTTCAGTGTTTTGGATATTAAACCCCTGTAAAGCCTGATTTTGTCTTGAGTCTGCATTTGGGTCCTAACATAGTGCTGCCGTAGCCTACACTGTACGTCCGGCCGGGGTGTCCAAACGTTTTTCAAAGGGGGGCATATTTGAAAATATGACAATACCTTAATGCAGACTACATCTCCTGTCACACGTAACAAAGTCACATACAAATGCATCGCATTACAACAACTTTATTACGCTACAGTACAATATTAATGTGAGTGTGTATGTGTGTGTGCGTGCGTGCGTGTGTGTGAGTTATGTGACAGTGTTTGCGTGCTTGTCGCGTGGTTGTGTCTGGGACAGGGCCCGACTTGGCAGACAAGCAGCGTTGAGATTGAGGAAGTGGCAGTGTGCGTGCGTGCGTACGAGCACACGCGCGTGTGTGTGTGTGTATGTGTGTGTGTGTGTGTGTGTGTGTGTGTGTGTGTGTGTGTGTGTGTGTGTGTGTGGGCAGCATGCCAGTGAAGCCACTCCCAGGTGAAGTGAGAGAGAGCAGAGCGTCAGTCAGAACATGTTATAAAATGCACCCAGTAAACAGAACAAAAACATACAACACAACATGGCTTGAAGAGAAAACACAGAAAAGGAGTAGGCTACAACTTTTTGGCAAAGAGTAACAATCCAACAAGGCGCTCTTTGGTACAAGGGTGAAAGCTGAATGACAAAAAAAAGGGGGGGGGACCATTAAAAAGCCTTATTGAATTGGCTACTGCATGGCAAGAATTGTGTTGTGTGTTGTGAAACACAGCCTTCATCAGGATGACTAAACATGAATGAAGTAGCCTACAAACACGGCTTTTATAGGAAATGGCACCATACATAGTATCATTAACATACAACATTGATGACCCCAGAGATAATGTGTACCAATTTGTGTGAGTTTTGAATAAAATCTAGAGTAGTAGAAAAAAGTGTGTTTTGAAGATAACACAAAATGGCGGAAAATGGAATCTGGCACAAATGGCTGGGGCCCATATAGAGAATTGGAAGGAATTCAAGGGGAAAAACACAAGTCCCTCTTTTGACATTTACAGAATAACTTTTTAGACAATTATAATGATCTCACCAATTAAAAAAAGTATTCAATAGTTATTGAATTACAAGTGTATTTATTTATGTATTCATTTTTCCACTCCAGAAATTAAAGTTGACTAAAATGATGAGGGTTGTGCATGATAGTGGTAGATATGAAACTGTGGGGGTGTAGAGAAGAGAACGGCACTATGCCAGAGGATGTGGTCACAGAGAGAAAGCTGTACATAATGTTTAGCAATGAGAAAAAACACTTATGTGAAACCCTCAACCTGACCACAAGCCTGTGCCTTTCAAACAACATCTGCCTGGGTGCCTCTCTGTAACCACCATCTCTGCAGGTCTCCGTACAAACACACACTGAACACAATGTTCTGCTTTCTATGTCAACTGTAGATGCAGTGTGAGCATCATTATTGTCTCCGCCAGGCCGAAAGGCATGGCGAGAGAGTATGTTTTGACCCCTGTCCGTCCGTGTGTCCGTACGTCCGTCCTTCTGTCTGTGACCAGTTAGAATCTGAATCAGAATCAGAATCAGAATCAGTTTTATTGTCACATCACAGGTTTACAAGGTAAAAAAGTGGGTGAAATTCGTTTTTGTACATCATTCCCATCGCAACGTTAATTCCATAGAA
This sequence comes from Gymnoscopelus braueri, assembly GCF_963280865.1. Classification (NCBI taxonomy): domain Eukaryota; kingdom Metazoa; phylum Chordata; class Actinopteri; order Myctophiformes; family Myctophidae; genus Gymnoscopelus; species Gymnoscopelus braueri. Next base: position 38,206,806 of record NC_137609.1, read on the forward strand.
AGAAGAGGGGGGGGGAGAAGAAGAGGGGTGGGGGGCAAGTGGGAAGGAGATCAAAAACAAGAGAACAACAGAAGGCCAGACAAGTTATCTACATATTTACAAAGTACTTGAGATAATAAAAACTAAGGTGCCTGAGCATAGCAGCAATGTATGTATACTGTGCATGATATATACTTATACTGTGCATGATATACTTATGGACGTTAAGGTGCTTAGAGAAAAAAGAGCACAATAAAAAGACAAAAAAAGTCAGTGCGTTATACATGGGATTAAGGTGCAAAAGGTCAATGCGTGTCCACCTAGGGTGGACTGACCCTAGTATAATCCGCAAGTAGCTCCATGAGGGAGTGCAACAAAAAGTCATTTGTACCTGGTGTAGTCCACAGGTTTGTCCGAGGGGGAGCTAAGTCCAAGTCATTTGTCCCTGGTATAATCCACAGGTGTGTTCAGGAAGAGCCAGAAAAAGTCTGCGACCAGCTGGACAGAAAAAAAGTCTGCGACCAGCTGGACAGTGCCTCCTGTTGTCAGGCTGCTGAACAAGGCTTATGCCTCATTCAGCATTCTGACAACAGCCGGATTAAAACTGCACCAGAGCCTGGTGGTGGAACTCTTGATACTGCGGTAGAGCCCCTTGCCCGGTCGCGGTCGTTGTAGGGGTTTGAACAGTTTGTGACTTGGCTTTGACCACGCACCGCTTTTTGTACAGTTCCTGGAGCGCTGGGAGCTCGTCTCCCATTATCCGCTCTGCCGATCGCACTACTCGCTGTAGGCTGATCTTTTCTCGGGCAGTGCAGTTCCCGTACCAGGCCGTGACACAGCCTGTTAGGATGCCTTCAACAGAACTGTTGTAATACAGCCTGAGGATGCGATGTCCTACTCCGAGCTTCTTCAGGCGGCGGAGCCAGTACAGTCGCTGCTGAGCCTTTTTCCTCACGTGTGTGGTGTGCGTCCCATTTGAGGTCCTCCTCGATGTGTACTCCGAGGAACTTGAACTCGCTGACCCTTTCCACTACAGCACCGTCGATGAGGATGGGCGCATGGTCTCTCCGCGGCCTCCTGAAGTCCACGATCAGTTCTTTGGTCTTGTCGACGTTAAGAGCGAGGTTGTTCTCCCGGCACCAGAGTGCCAGTGAGTTGATCTCCTCTCTATAGTCAGACTCGTCGTTGTTGACGATTCGGCCTATCACTGTCGTGTCGTCCGCGTACTTTATGATGGTGTTGGAGACATGTGTGGCTATGCAGTCATACGTGTACAGGGAGTAGAGGAGAGGGCTCAGCACGCATCCCTGGGGTGCTCCGGTGTTGAGGGTCAGGGGGTCGGATGTGATGCTGCTCATTCTCACCACCTGATGTCGGTTGGACAAGAAGTCCTGTATCCAGTCGCACATGCTTGGGTGTAGCCCTAGGTCTCTGAGCTTTTTGTCAAGTATTGCTGGGACAATGGTGTTGAATGCTGAGCTGTAGTCCACGAACAGCATACGTACATATTTGTCCTTCAGCAGCTTGTTGTCCATGTGCGAGAGGACGGTGTGGAGAGCCATGGCAATAGCGTCGTCGGTGGATCTGTTTTTGCGGTATGCATACTGCCACGGATCCAGCGAGGCAGGTAGCGTGGAGCTGATGTATTCCCTCACCAGTTTCTCGAAGCACTTGCTGACGATCGGGGTGAGAGTGACAGGTCTCCAGTCGTTCAGGCATGTCACTTTGGCCTTTTTGGGAATGGGCACAATGGTTGACATTTTGAACCCTGCAGGGACCACAGCCTGGGAGAGGGAGAGGTTAAAGATGTCAGCGAGACACCCGCCAGCTGGTCTGCACATGCCTTAAGGACCCGGCCTGGAATCCCATCAGGTCCGGCTGCCTTGTGGATGTTGACCCGTGCGAAGGCTGTACGCACTTCTCTCTCCGAGATGATTAGAGGGTTCTCCTCTGCTGGTGCTGCTGATGGCCCCGCTTGGCTGCCGCGGTTGGGGCTGATCTCAAACCGGCCGTAGAAAGTGTTCAGTTCGTTGGGGAGGGAGGCAGGCGGGTTCACCTCGCTTCTGGTTCTTGTTTTGCAGTCTGTCAAGGTGTGTACCGCCTGCCACGTGCTCCTGATGTCGCGCTCCTGATGTCGCCATGAGTTAATATCCACCACCATTGGCCCGGTCGCTGTGAAACTGCGCACACACACTCACTGGATGCCACAGCAGAACCTCTGCCCCAAATTTTTCAGATCAGCCTGTCATAGCGCCACCATGAGGCAGACTTTTGCAAAACCATTTTTTTGTTATTGTGTCATATCACCAGATGTTACTTATAATCTGGTGAACAAAAAAAAACTTGCAATGAACATGTTGAGGAGTACATACATGTCTATGGAAATATCACATACTTTGTTGCTGTCCGGCAGAAACTTTTTTGTTAACTATTTACTTGTTAAGTAAATAAAGCATTCATACTTTGGAACTCATACAACCCCTGGTAAGTGACACCGCTGTGCTCTGCTGTGTGTCCGCTACAACTGTTTAGATCCCATAGCCTGAGAGGATGGCGAGCGCTCAATGAGGAGAAAGTGTTGACTAGTTGTTTGCAAGCCAACCCAAGCTAACCTGTAATAAGGATGTTTTTTCCCCCTTTTGTTCAACACACAGATGTGTGCCTTACATTTGGCTACAGTGGCAAAAAACAAAACAACGATTGATATTGCACCGTAGCTATATAACATTTTTGTAATGTGATGCATTTATATGTGACTTTGTTACTGTCCAAAAGTATGACATGCAGGAGATTCAGTCGACCCAAAATTATTTTCATATTTTCAAATACAGTATCCTTTGAAAAAGGTTTGGACACCCCTGTTAGAGTAGAGTAGGGTATGCAAGCTTAACTTTATTATGTTATTATGTTATTGTGTGTGTGTGTGTGTGTGTGTGTGTGTGTGTGTGTGTGTGTGTGTGTGTGTGTGTGTGTGTGTGTGTGTGTGTGTGTGTGTGTGTGTGTGTGTGTGTGTGTGTGTGTGTGTGTGTGTGCATATTATGTACATCCTGTCTAGACATTATTATCTATGCCTGTGGTGGCACTGGCATTGGTGTAATGTTAAGCCCCTTCCGCAAAAGTGTGCTAGTCTGACATACTTCACATTTGTGTTTAGTTGTGTCTTTGTATAAGAGGTATTGAAGTGCATGAACGTCTGTTTGGATTTCATCAGCTTTTGTTCTTCAGATAAAGCATATCACAAATAATCAAAGGTAAGAGAATCTTGCTTGAAATGACTCATTGTAGATATCTGCTTCTTGAGATACACGACAAAACATGCTTCAAATCTCATGCATATATATATATATATATATATATATATATATATATCCGTTCGCCGTATCTAACGACGAGATTTAACATTTCAACTCACAAATAAACGCTATATATATGTAAGGATAATCTCTATAGGTCAAGGACCTAATTTATATAGGTGGCCAAGGAATTGCCTGTTAAATGTGTTTATGTGAGTGGTTCTGTCATTCAGTGTAACACTTTTGTCATTCGGCGCAATGAAGGTTTCATGACAGCAGCTTTGTTATCCCTTGTTTTAACTAGTTTTTATATATATATATATATATATATATATATATATATATATATATATATATATATATATGCATGAGATTTGAAGCATGTTTTGTCGCGTATCTCAAGAAGCAGATATCTACATTAAAGATTGATATATATATATATATATATATATATATATATATATATATATATATATATATATATATATATATATATGAGCATTTTGAACATAAAATGAACAAATGTACATTTTGGAGTATTTATATATATATATATATATATATATATATATATATATATATATATATATATATATATATATATATATATATATATACTCCAAAATGTTCATTTTTCAGGAAATGACAAAAACAAAACAAAAAGTGGAGTTAGGAGGTTTTGTTCATCATTGATAAGAACAGCTAAATGGACCTCCAAGCTCACAATGAGGTTGGAGGTCAAAAGGGGGTGGAGCCTGGAGTCCCCCCTTTGGTGGACTTAGCTGGTTTTGCAGAAAGTTTGATGACCCAATGGAGTTAGCTGGTTTTGTCAGAAGTGCTTTTTAATACTTTTTAATACTTTTCATTTCATCAATATTGTTTTAATCAACACACAGACGTAAAGGGTGTTCAATAGCACTGATTTATGTGGAAAAAAATACAAAAGTGGAAAAATGGAGCTAGCTGGTTTCTGCCGGACACCAACATATGTATTATATATATACCGGTATACAGAATCTTGCATGTATATTACATGGTTTTAGAATTTCATGCATTTGTGTGTGTGTGTGTGTGTGTGTGTGTGTGTGTGTGTGTGTGTGTGTGTGTGTGTGTGTGTGTGTGTGTGTGTGTGTGTGTGTGTGTGTGTATTCAAACGTGATTTAAACACAGGCAGGGTTTGAGATGCTCTAACATGGGGTGGAAGCTCGTTCCACAGTGTGGGCGCTCTGGAGGAAAATTATCTATCTCCCAGTGTTTTCAACTTTGTTGCTGCGACCTTAAGGAGTGACTGGTCAGTAGACCTCAAGACCCTTGTTAGCGTATGTATAATGGTGCCAGCCCATTTAAAGACTTAAAGACAAACATTAAAGTCTTAAACTGAATCCTGTAACGAACAGGGAGCCAGTGTAGGGAGGCAAGAATTGGGGAGATGTGATCATATTTCCGTGCCCCTGTTAAGAGGCGAGCGGCCGCGTTTTGGACAAACTGTAGTCGTGACAAGCAGGCTTGGCTAATGCCAACATAAAGTGCATTACAGTAGTCGAGTCGGGTTGAGATAAAAGCATGCATAAGACGTTCTAAATCAGAAAGGGTTACAGCAGACTTGACTTTGGCTAAGAGCCTCAGCTGATAAAAGCTGGATTTAACAACAGAGTTAATCTGTTTGTCAAACTTAAAATCGCTGTCCAATTTGACACCAAGGACCACCGGTTTTAGAAATGGCTGCAGGGGGCCCAGATCCAGAGAGGAGTTGTCTCAGGCAGTGCTGGGTCTCAACACCATGACCTCTGTTTTACTTTCATTAAAGTTAAGGACATTTAGGGCCATCCATGCTTTTATGTCCTTCAGACAGTCCAGCAGTGTGTTCAGGGAGGTGGTGTCATTTTTCTTCAGGAGCATATAGATCTGCGAGTCATCTGCATAGAAATGGTAGGGAATGCCATGCTTTTAAAAAATCAAACCCAGAGGGAGGAGGTAGGCCTACAGGGAGAAAAGGATGGGGCCAAGAATTGAGCCCTGCGGGACTCCACATGGGAGAGGGGCAGAGGACGATGTGGAGTCACCTAGGGCTACAGAGAACGATCTGTTTGACAGATAGGACCTGAACCATTTTAAAGCAGTGCCTCCGACACCCACACAGCACTCTAAACGTGAGAGGAGAATGCTGTGTTGTAAAGGGTCGAAAGCAGCTGTGAGGTCTAAAAGCACAAGGATCGCAGGATCACCAAGGTCAGTGGTTCTTAAAAGGTCATTTACAACTCTGAAAAGTGCTGACTCTGTACTGTGAAAGGCTTTCATTCATTTCCATTTGGAGATATTGCTATGAGGATGAGGACTGTAAAAAGGGACATGTATTGGGGGATGAAAATGTGCATAGTTTATATTGCAGGTATGAAAATCTGAACTACGAAACGTTTGACCTCACAGAACATAAATTATATGGGATAGAAAACGATGTGAACCCTGATAGCCATTTTTACAATAATCTAAATATCAACTGTGAGTACTACACCGATGAGCAATTTACAAGTAATGTTAAGATGGAAGGCGCCTTATCAATTATACATTTTAATGGCAGAAGCCTCTACAGTAACTTCAGCAAAATAAAAAAATACCTTAATAATTAATTTTATAAATTCAGTGTGATTGCAATATCAGAGACCTGGCTTAATAGCAAGAAAGGATATGAGTTGTTCACATCCAATAGGACCAATAAAAAATGAGGAGGAGTTGCTCTTTATGTAGATACAGCTCTACAATGTACTATGGTTAAAAGTATGTCAAAAAGTATAGATAATATGTTTGAATGTCTAACAATTGAAATCAAGGCTGAAAAAGCAAAGAAATATAATAATTAGTTGTGTATATAGGTGTCCAGGAACCTGCCTAGACACATTCTATAGCAAACTAGCGGCTATGCTTGGTAATCTTGCCACATTAATTGACAAGCACACTCATGGAGTGTACACGAGTGCATGGGGCCAGTCTCCAAGCAGACACATGGCCCAACTAACTCCACATTTTCCCCCAAAATTCCTCAATATTCTGCCTGTAACACCAGCTGCTTCCCATACTTTTACTCTACTTGCACGATGTACAATTAATATGTAACGCATTATGCCCCAATACTTATGCAAATCACTTCGCCAGCTCGCAATTTACTTCCGGATGGTTCGTTTCACCAAACTGAGCACCTTTGCCACATCAGTCAAACGGGAAAGAAACAAGCGCTGCCGTGGTCTATGCAAACGAGCCCAAATGCGCGCCCAAATAAGACCAAAATCGATTATACAAATCAGACCTGGCAACGCAGGCTACGCCAATCATGTGACAGAGATCCACAAGCTATGGGGCAGAGACGCCATGTGCCATACACTGTATCTTAGCAACAACGAAAGCGCTCACTCTCATTGGTCGTGTCATCCTGAGGCCAGTTTCCAGACAATGGCATTGCAGTCTTCGCAGAGAGCTTGCCATCGCCATTACAGTCAGACACAGCAACAACAGGGCTCCGGACTGTGATAGCTGGGCGAGCTCAATCACCCTCACCCCTGGACAGCACAATCACCCTCATTTCTCTAATAAATCGCCCTGTCATTCATATTGTCAAGGCTTTTAGGTCACTGCAGCCTGCTACTAATGTAACCAATGTTTATGTCCTCTACTGTGATAGCGTTCGTTGTATTTGAGTGATTAGTGGCTAACGCACTTTTACCGTAGCATGTAGCTAACGCTAACGTGGCTAATGCTAACGCTGATGTCGTGAATCAAACGGCTATGTTAAACATCTTATCAACAACCTGTATGAACGTTAGTGTGGTCAATGTCATCAATGCTAACTAATTAGCCCGTTGAACAGTGTTATTTTTGTGTATTTTGTGGGTTTTTGTGACACAATGTCACGTCCAAATGATCACCAGCCTTGGAGAGACACAGTGCGGCTGCAGAGTTCATGTGCAACCTCTAAGTCAACATGTTGAAAAATCTTTAGAAAACAGCTGATCTACAAGCTCACAACAACTCGCAAAGCCACATGTTGTGAGCGTGTACACCGGCTATTTTAAAATAGCCAAAGTATATAGGGATACAGACAGTGGTTAATGCAGGTTTTGTAATAATTATATACATCTACAGTTTACAAAAGGACAATATTTGCCTCTGAGATGTAGTCGAGTAGAAGTACAAGTACTGAAAATTGAAGATAATCCAGTCAAGTTAAAACCCCTCTAATGTGTACAGTACTTGAGTACAAACAAATGTACATTATCTATCTATCTATCCATCAGCATAAAACAAATATTCTATCTATCTACTGTATCTATCTATCTATCTAACTATATATCTATATCTAGCCTGTCTGTCTCTCTGTGAACACATTCCTTAATAAGATGTATGATGATTCATTATATTATTATATGATTATTAGATAATGATTATACGTGCCCCATGATTATTATAAGATCATATATCTTAATCAAATATAATAATCATATGATATAATTAATCATCATATAAGTTATTAATAATCATAATAAAATAACAATATATTGCCCATTTTCGCCCAGCCGTTTTCGCCATTTATTATGTAGAGAGAGAGAGAGAGAGAGAGAGAGAGAGAGAGAGAGAGAGAGAGAGAGAGAGAGAGAGAGAGAGAGAGAGAGAGAGAGAGAGATGAGATATATATAGAGATAGATAGATAGATAGATATCCAGTAAAGTACAAATGCCTCAAAAAGTGCGGTACTTGAGTACATGTACTTATTTACTCACCTCTGTAATTTAATTCATGAATCCCAGGATCCATTCTCTTTTGGACTCCTCTTAGGACATGATTATGTCTCCTACAGACTACTTTACAGGTCACACTTGGACCATTGATAGGCAGGAGTAGGCAGCTTTAGCTTTGTAAAAGGTGCGAATGGGCCAGCCAATGTATCACTGCAGTAACGTGACTGGCGGCCGGCGGCTGTGTCTATTGTTGTCGGAGCAGAATTCATTTTTCTGGCAAATCTTCACTGACCGGGCCATGGCCCCACTGGCCCTCATGGCGCTACGCCAGTGATCGGCGCTGCCAAGTGGGCGCTAGAGCTGAGGCCGCGCGCAGCGCGGCCAAAGTTCTAGTTGTAATAATAATAATAAGATTCAAGTAGTTTGTGGAGACAATAATATTGATCTTCTAAAATCACAAGGAAATACATTTTTTTAAGATGTTATTAACCATATGTCCAGTATAGCAATAGTCTCTTTCCTCCTGAACAACTCTAAAGAATGCTATGAGGAAGGCTCATAACCGAAACGCGTAAGCGTTCATTTATTGGTGTGGCCAGTTTAGTAAGTGGAAATGTGAGTACTTTGTCCTCCATTTAATTGAAACTTTGGATGTGCTACCCTTTTGGGGATTTTTTTAATTCTTTATTTTGATGTGTACTTACTTACAGCAACAAAGGATCTCCACCCCTGTCTGTTCTGGGCCAGCGTCATTATAGAACCCCAGGTGTGATGCAGGTTCTTCAGCTCTCCCTCCACTGTCCTGTGCCAGATGTTCTTGGGTCGGCCTCTCTTACGTTTACCGTCTGGTGTCCAGTGAAGGGCAGTTTTGGTGAAGTTGTCCTGCTCTCTACGGTTTACATGCCCAATCCATTTCCACCGCCTTCTTATAAGGATGGTAGCCATGTTGTCCTGTTTAAACAGGCTAAGAAGGTGTTGGTTGGAGATGGTTTTGGGCCAGAATATTCGCTTTTTGTGTGGAAGGTTGACAGTTTGTGGAGATCATTTTCTGTCGTTCTCCAACATTCAGAACGATATAGCAGGGTAGACAGGACACAGCTCTGGTACAGTCTCAGCTTGGTGTTGGTGCTGTACTGAGCCGACTTCCAGACGTTGTTAAGCCTCTGTAAGGTGTTCCTGGCCTTGCTGAGTCTGCTTGTGATGTCTCTGTCTGCACCTCCATCATGACTGACAACGCTGCCTAGGTATGTGGAAATGATCTGTTGTAGAAGGTTTATTCCATCTATTTGTATTGGTGAGGGGTTTGGGATGTTCATTATCATCAGCTCTGTCTTCTTCTGGTTGATCTTCAGACCTAATTGTTTTGCAAAGGTGTTCATACGACATGTGTTCTCTTGCAACTGCTGGTGTGTGTGAGAGAACAAAGCCATGACGTCTGCAAAGTCGAGATCTTCCAATTGTGAGAAGAGAGTCCTGATGCCTCTTTGTTTGTTTTCGGTGGTTCATCTCATCACCCAGTCCATGACCAGGTTGAAGAGCAATGACATAACACAACCTTGCCTCACCCCTGTTTTGACTGCGAAACTGCGTTGACTATTTCCAATTTGGCATGTGAAGTTGTTATAGAAACTCTTGATGAGAAGGACAAGTTGTTTTGGAATCCCATATGCACGTAGTATGTGGCTTTAGAGCTTTAGCTGCCAGCTCTGGGTCTGCCTTGAACAGCTCTGCATTTAGGCTGTCCTGTTCAGGAGCCTTCCAATCCCATTCTAAAGAAGTGGTTTGAACTAAGTTTATGATATTTGGCACAAGGAAAATAAATTGTCAACCAAAGATTTAAATTAATGATGTTGAGATAGAAAGTAAATAAATACAACAAATTGGGGTGTGATAATTGATAGTAAATTAAACTGGAAATCTCATGTAGATAATGTAAAAATAAAAATGTCTAAAATGATTCCAATATTACATAAAACCAAACATATTCTAAATGAGAAGACACTGTACTGTATTGTTCTCTCATTGTCCCGTATATTACATATTTTGTGGAAATATGGGGGAACACAAACCACAAACCCAATATTTATATTACAGAAGAGAGCTATAAGAATAATAACTAGAACAGATTATTATGAACCAACTAATACACTTTTTATCAAATTGAATACCTTAAAGTTTGAAGATCGTACTTCACCTAAAAACTGTACTAATAGCATACAAAGCACACAACAATCAACTCCCAATCTGCATTCAGAGGCTGTTTGAAGCTAAAGAGAGCAGGTATTGGTTGAGGGGAACAAATATGCTGAAAGTAACTAAGGCCAGAACAAAGAAATGTATTTATATGTAATATTATTGTAATGTGTAATTATTGTCTCCGCCAGGCCGAAAGGCATGGCGAGAGAGTATGTTTTGCCCCCTGTCCGTCCGTCCGTGTGTCCGTGTGTCCGTCCGTCCGTGTGTCCGTCATTCTGTCATTTTGTGTACAGCTAATCTCTGGCACCGTTGGCTTGATTGCAGCGAAACTGTGCACACACACTCCCTGGATGCCAGAGCAGAACCTCTGGCCCACATTTTTCAAATTAGCCTTTTAGAGCGCCACCAGGAGGCCGCTTTTTGCAAAACACATTTCTTGACAGTACTCCTACAGATTTTATCCAAACATCACGCAAATCAGTACACAGTATCTCTATAGTCATGTGATCAACACGGATCTGTCCAATTTTCCATATTTCATCCTGATTGGCTAAAGTTGGCTTCCAAAGTTTGCAGGATTGCTCCGTTTTCAACAAAATGCCTCAAATCATGAACGCAGCTTGCGATCTCCGTGAGATTTCACACGCACATTCCCACTCGGCCGAGGAAGAAATGCCACTTGAAAATTTTCAAATCAGCCTCATGGTGGCGCTATAAATGGACGATTTGTGTTTTTAACTATAACTGCACCGATCTGCATTAAACTTTGCACGCACACTCCCTAGAGGCCAAGGGAAAACAACTGCCCTGCATTTTTCACATTTGCCTTTCATAGCGCCACCAGGAACACTTATGTAAAACATCTTTTTTGATATTAAGCCTTCAGAATGTATCCAAATTTCACGCACATCGGTACACATTTGGCGAAGTGCGTCATTTAATATCATGCAGGATTTACACACTGCTTTAAAGCAAGAAAGGTAGGCACTATAAGCTAAAGCTTCAGCCTACACCTTTTTGGTCCAGTATTATTGTGCTGCTTTGTTTTTGTTTTTAATTGTTTTATTTGTATATATATGAAATGTCTTATGACCGAAATAAACTTTAACTAACTAACTAAATATATGTATATATATATATATATATATATATATATATATTTATATATATATATATATATATATACACACACACACACACACACACACACACACACACACACACACACACACACACACACACACACACACACACACACAGCATTCAGCATTTAAATTGGGGAACCAAAACAAAGCGGAAGCAGCAAAAACCGGAAGCCGGAAGCAATTTCTTTTTTTCTTTTTTTTGCGTGCCATAGACCGGATCACACGGGCCATTTAATAACGAATACCAGGCTTTCCTCCGAGGTGAAAAACTGGTGATGCGAGGTTATAAAATCAGTACTCACTTCATTTCCTGTCTAGACAGGATGTTGTGGTCAGATCAGGAAGAGAATACATGGCTGCAATGTGCCTCTAACTAGTCTCGCGTAGCCAGACAACTATACCACAATCTCCGAATGATATATAGAGTCTGGAACTACACACTTCCGTTCACGAAAATATATTTTAGAATATCTTTACATTTTATTTTTTAATTTCCATTTCTGCTTAGCATCAAGCTATACTTAGATGATTTTGATTTATATTAGGATAAATTTGCACGACTGTAACAAAACGGAAGTGGGGAGGAGGCTTCACAGCCGCTTTATATGTTACAACAGTATTGTTCTGCTGTTTCTGCTGTACATTTGGTCAGTAAAATCACTTTCACACATGCAATGTATTATGGAAGTTTTCCAGACTTTAAACGGAGGGGGCTGTATATATGAACGCAACATTCCGGTTCAGTAGGATCGGACATCCAACAGACTTTATGCTAGCAGGACCCTTGAGTTAAGTCGGGTTAATGTCTGATTGAGCCCAAAACGGCTCAATGTGTGAATGGATGCGGTGATAGTCTGGGGAATTTACATTTAGCGAGTGGATGTGTTGATGACGTTCTATTGGCGACAAGTGGAGCCTCCCCGCCTCCCGGTGTTTGGAGAGAGAGATATAGTAATTAACTGAAATCCAGTTTCATTCTGCTTTTTATTTTATTATAGCGTTTGAGTTGGAAATATTCACAGATTGAACTTCCATGAAATGGTTCATAAGCGAAACGAAACAAACGTATCTTTACGTATTGTAGACAACGAACTACACCTGCGCTTCCCTGCGCAGTGTGTGCACTCGTCTGTACATATAGACCAATGTTATTTTTCCAGCTCGGAGGACGGCTTGTTTTGATGAAAAGTAGGGTGACCGTGGAGCTCCTTGTCTACATTAGGCCTAATATGGTAGGAGAGACAAGGCCGAATCTAGCCCAAGTTGCGCCCTAGGCAAGCTTTCTCTGACCGCCCAGCTTTCTTATCAACTATACTAAAGGGAATTCCCTATAGACTGGGGGAGATATTAGGCTTTTAGATCATCGGGCTGAGTCTTTGAGCCACTCTGCAACATATAGATATAGATATAGATATATATATATATATATATATATATATATATATATATATATATATATATATATATGTGTATGTATATAGATATAGCTCACCTGAGACTTGGACGTACTGTATTTTGGATCGCTGATCAGGTTTTGAAAAACTGTTCTTTATAGATACACACGGAGATGGACGGGAACGCCCAGAAACGCCCTTTCGATTTTGTCTCGGGGGAAAACAGAGCGATCTACCTCATAGAGTTACATCATACACTATCGTTTGGATCACTTTCAGAGCTATTTTATGGACGATAGAAACATTGTCAGCTAAGAAAAATCCATCAGAAAAACAGCTGGAACACAATCGTCCACTCGCCCTCGGAAAAGTTGACTTATTATTAAGATATATGTGACTAAAAAGACCAAACATTGCCAATCTATGAGCTCACAGCACGTCGGAACGCGACGCGTTGTAACTGTGAGCTAGATTGGCAATGTTTGGTTTATGTTCCCCCCAGAATACGTAAGCTGGGGTTCATGTGGTTTATCAGATTATCTTTATATCTTATTGCACGAGTCAAGTTTCAGCACAAGCACCACTGAGATCGGAGATCTGTTTCCCTCTTTCCATCTCCGTCTGAATACAAAAACACTCGCCCCAAAACACAGTCGCCCCGGGGCAAACCCGCCGGGATTCACCTGGTATTCCTAAACGTAACCTCAGTAAAACTATGCCTAAACATAACCTTATTCCTAAACGTAACCTCAGTAAAACGGTGCCAAAACATAACCTTATTATTAAACTGAACCTCAGTAAAACTATGCCTAACCCTGAACTTATTTAAAACCTTATCCTCTGTAAAACAAATTACAGAATTACAAGAATACAAGAACCGCTGATCGGTGAAAAAAATGGGGGCGAGCGTGTTTTGGGGCGAGTCTTCTGGTTACCTCCCGTCTCTCTCTTTGTTACCAAACATGTTTACATATGCACAGTGTTTAATCGCCTGGTAGAGACACTATTACAAGATATGATCAATTAAACTCACCATAATATCAAAACCCAACAGCCATTAAGTCATCAATAATGTTTATAGTGAATTTGAAGTGCAGTTTAGAGACTGTTTTGTGAACGGCACGTACCGACGCCATTACCATTTGGCGAAGTGCGTCATTTAATATCATGCAGGATTTACACACTGCTTTAGCTCTGTGTTCATTGCCAGATTAACAATTGTGTTTTCTGTAGGTTTTTAAACGAGGATAGTCTAGGGTTTGGCTTGTTTTGTGTGTAAATCGCTGCATGTTGACTGCGTTTCCAAACTGTAATGGCGTCGATGTCTCCTACTTGGAATTCACTAAAACGTGTTCTATAAACATCATTGATGAATGAATGGCTTTTGCTTTTTGATATTATGATAAGTTTAATTGATCATATCTATAGAAAATGTAATAGTGTCTCTTACCAGGCGATTAAATCCGATAACCTCGGGCCATTGTGTTGTGTTGGATCCTCTGTCCAGTCAGGACAACATTCCAATCGGACTCTTGTTTAATTTGCTAATGTAGCATTCCTTGTCGAGTGGCAACAAGGTTCTGTGCCTGTGATCTGGCAAGCCATGACGCCTGCTTTTAAATTGGTATACTTTTACAGCATATGAGTTTGAAAACCCCACATCCCTCCGCCTATACCAGCTGGGGGAAATCTGTGTTTTCCCCTGAGCGACTCCGCCCCCCTAGGTACGACCCACTGATGACACTACGCCGTGTGGATGTATACCCTCTGTTCGCTGTGTTTTAGGGTGGATTCACACTATGGTCCCGGGTGCGCACTCCAGACCGCTTGTGTCGCGCTAGTGTGAATGTTGCGCATCGTTCCCCGAAACGGATCACCGTTCCGTACCCGAAACCACCTCCGGAGGCAGTCTCGGATCCGGATCATGCGTTTTCGGGTACGGTACGCTGCAATGTGAAAGCAAGCGTACCGTTAGATGGAAGTGGCCCGCTATTTGTAATAGGTGACGGTATATAAACTCGACAAAAACAGTCAACAAAAACACGTCGCAGATCAATCCACAGGGGTTCAACCATGGCCGGATCCGGGAAAGGATCCCTCTGGTCTAATGAAGAAATGTCATGCTTGCTGGACATTTGGGCAAACGAGGACATACAAACACAATTGGACAATACACACAAAAATGAAGAAATATATGGAGTAATTAGTGAGTATTTGAAGGCTCGAGCCCTCAAATACTCACTAATTACTCCATATATATGTCACAGGGCAATTGGCATTCCAGGGAAATTGAAAGAGGAGCGCTCGCTTTTAGGCGCGGGGCTTCGGCGCAAGGCGGAGCTTTTCGAGACAGGTTTTTTTTTACGCGAGGCGCGCGAGGAGGCGCCGCCTCGTATCAAAGCCCCGCCTCGCGCCTCCTCCTGTCTGTCTGATATCTCTCTCTCTCTCTCTCCGAGGAGGAGGAGGAGGCGCGAGGTGGGGCTTTGATACGAGGCGGCGCGAGGAGGAGGAGGCGCTAGGCAGGGCTTTGATACGAGGCGGCGCGAGGAGGAGGAGGCTCGAGGTGGGGCTTTGATGCGACGCGGACCGCACGTGATAATAATTATTGTCCATGACGGAGGCGCGCCGACTCAGCAGAGCTTGAGGCCGAGGAGACGCGCCCGAGCGCCTCCAGGCGCGAGTGCCCGCGCCGACCGAGTTGTAACCCGATAGGGGGAGAATAGATCTTTTTATGGGTTACTATCCACGACGACACACATGTCGTGTGTGTGTGCGTGTGCATGTGTGTGTGCGCATGCACACACACACACGCACATGCGTGCGCACACATGCGTGTGCATGTGTACACTCTCACACACACACACACACACATGCATGTGCATGCGTGTTGCTTCATTGCCCTCTAACGTTGGTTCTACAGAATTGCCTGGGTGGGTGGTAAAAACAAGCGCTACCCTTTCAATTTCCCTGTAATGCCAATTTCCCTGTAACATATATATATAGATAGATAGATAAGTAGAGATGTGCGGATGGCCTCTCACGTCACCCGAATCCGCATGTACAAATTAATTATCCGCCCGTTATCCAACCGCAATAATTATATTATCCAATTTAAATATCCGCACCAACCGTTTTTCCCGTATGTCAAAATATTATTATTTTCTGGTATTCCCCGTTAGTTTTAGTATTAGTTGTGCAATGCGATCACAAAATGCATTGATTTAGCCTATGGAATGTCGGTGCGTCTTTTTTCTTTTTTTAAACCGGTGCTGCGCTGAACATACAGACTCTGTGCGGCATCCAACATACAGGCATCCAACATACATGCGGCATCCAACATACAGAGCCCACTGCTCTGCTGCGCTGAACATACAGACTCTGTATGTTCAGCGCAGCACCGGTTTAAAAAAAAGAAAAAAGACGCACCGACATTCCATAGGCTAAATCAATGCATTTTGCGATCGCATCGCACAGAGGCTGCTCTACACACTCACACAGACACAAGCACGCAGAGATTTAGCTATTTTATGGATAGATATATTAGATGTCATTAATTTATTTACTGCAATATTTCAATATTGCGGTTTATCCGATATTAATTAATAATTATATTCGATTGACCCGAATCCACCCAAACTGCGGTTAACTGCGGCAACCGCGGCTAAAACCGCGATCCACGCATCTCTAATAGATAGATAGATAGATAGATAGATAGATAGATAGATAGATAGATAGATCAGTGCGTTGACTCTCTCTCCCCAGCCGCAACCCTATATATATGCGCAACCAGCACAAACATTGTCGCATAGTTGATGACGTCTGTGTCCACTGGCGAACCACTATGTGCATGCCGCCACCTATAGGATTGGGGGTATATATGCAAGTGTACTCTGGTGCGCAAGGATCTTGGCCAATGTGAATGCCGGCCAGCTGGTAGAGGCCATTCGTACTCTGGAACGGTTCGAATGCAAACGGACCCAGTGTGAAGCCGCCCTTACATTCAGCCTTCATCTACAATGCTTTTCACATCAAAGTCCTTATTCAATTACTTCATTCCAGACCAGTCTGTGGAGTCCAGTTTAGAGGACAAGACGAGTTCTCCAGTGCCAGCCAGCACCGCTTCTAATAAACAGGAGCCTGAACCTGAAGCTGAGACTGAGGAAGGATGGACCTCTGTAAGTTTCATGTGATCACTCTTGCTTTATTTAGATCTGTTAAGTTGTAGCTCATATGTATATCGATTCAGTATTATCATGGCAAACACATCTTGTCAATAATGACATGACCATAAAATCTATAGTCATCATTGAAAGATATCACTCAACATTAATCTTAATCTTGGCATCAAATGTAGAGGCTGATGTTATTATAGTTTTTTTCATGTAGCCTTGTGGTCAAATGTTTTTAAAACCAAATCAAAATAGGTCTTAGGTGGTGAATTTGCATGGCAGCAACTGTGGTATCTCGTAGTCCTTATATTTACATTAATATTAAGAAATCCTTATTATTAAAGTCTTTGTTCTATTTTCATTCCAGACCAGTCTTCGGAGTCCAGCCTGCAGGGGAAGATGAGTTCTCTAGAGTCAGCCAGCACAGTTTCTAATAAACAGGAGCCTGAGCCTGTAGCTGAGATTGAAGTGGACCACCTGGACCTAAGTAAGTTTCATGCAATCACTGTCTTTATTGTCTCCGCCAGGCCGAAAGGCATGGCGAGAGAGTATGTTTTCGCCCCTGTCCGTCCGTCCGTCCGTCCGTGTGTCCTGTCTGTGTGTTAGCAGCTAATCTCTGGCACCGTTGCCCCGGTCGCTCCGAAACTGTGCACACACACTCCCTGGATGTCAATTCAGAACCAATTTTTTCACATGGGCCTGTTATAGCGCCACCAGGAGGCCGATTTGTGCAAAACCCTTTTTTTTTACATTACTCCTATAGATTTTATCCAAACGTCATGCAAATCGGTACACAGTATCTCTATAGTCATGTGATCAACACAAATCTGTCCGATTTCCCATATTCCATCCTCATTGCCTATGGTTGGCTTCCAAAGTTTGCAGGATTGGTCCGTTTTGAACAAAAAGCCTCAAACTATGCACGCAGCTTGCGATTTCCGTGAATTTTCACACGCACATTCCCACAAGGCCGAGGAAGAAATGCCACCCTTTTCACATTGGCCTGTTATAGCACCACCAGCAGGTCTAATTTGGCAAAACACATTTTTGGAACAAAATGCCTCAAATCATGAATGCAGTGTCTGATTGCCGTGAAAGACCTAAGAATAAATGGCACCCTTTTCACATTGGCCTATTATAGCGCAACCAGGAGGCCACAATAACATACCTGACCTGGCGGAGACCTGTGCTCCGAGGAGCACTTTTTCTAGTTTGTATTCTGTTCAGTTGTAAAGGCTATCATCATATCGATTCAGCATTATCATGGCAAATATCACACCCAGTGTGAGTATGCGGTGCCTACTCTGTTTGATGAGTGTGTGCTGGTATTTGGGCTGTACTACTTTATTTCATGTGTGTGCTAGTATTCAGACGGTACTACTCTATTTGATGTGTGTGCTTACGGTGTTGTTCTGTCCTGATTTTCTAATGATCTGTCCTGATTTTCCTGATGTTCTGTCCTGATATTCCTGATGCTCTGCCCTGATGTTCTGTCCTAATGTTCTTTCCTGATGTTATGTCCTGATGTTCCTACTGTCCTGATGTTCTGTCCTGCTTTGCGCTTGTGTGCTGTGCCAGCCTGTCTGTGTGTGTGCGTGTGCATGTCTTTACGTGGCGCATGTGTTGCACTGCGTCTCCT
The DNA here is from genome assembly GCF_963280865.1 of Gymnoscopelus braueri. Classification (NCBI taxonomy): domain Eukaryota; kingdom Metazoa; phylum Chordata; class Actinopteri; order Myctophiformes; family Myctophidae; genus Gymnoscopelus; species Gymnoscopelus braueri. The sequence goes on from NC_137609.1 coordinate 38,225,348, forward strand.
GTTTGTGTTTAATTAGTGTAATTGGTTGCATTTTTGTGTTGCAATCAGCTGCAGCTGTTGATGCCATGCTCAAACATACGGACGGACACACAAACACACACCGTCAAATGTTAGGAGCGGCTGGCACCGCTCAAAAAATATCATGATGATATCCAGTGTTGGGAAAGTTACTTAAAAAAGTAACTAGTTGTAGGTACTAGTTACTGCCCTCAAAAAGTAACTTTACTTCTACTAAATTTGAAAAGTAACTAGTGACTTTACTTTACTTGTATTTATTTATCTTGCTTCAAAATGTATGTATACATTTTCATGTTGCTGAAGCACAAGGTGACAACTCTCAACTTTTATCTATTGTAGCTCACTATGATGAAAACTAGTAGATATAGGAATAGGCTAATGGCCCCGATTCATTAAGCAATTTACGACCATATTTTGATCGTACCGGCATTTAAGACAATTCCTACACTAGCAGTCAGATTCCTAAATGTTTTTGTTGTAGGTGATTTGAGCGTGAGGTCCGCCCGTTTTCAAGTCAGCCCCGAGGCTGTCTTACCAGGGAGCAAAGCTGTGCGTATGTCGTTAGAATGCTTTATTCTTCATGTAAAATCAATTACAACAGTGGCAAACCTCAAATAAAATATGTACTGTATGAGCCCAATATTTGTCAACATATAAAAAAGAAAAAATATGTCAAACGATGTATTGCTTGTAGCCTATGCATAATATAGACATGATGCAGATACCACCGCTTTTTATTTATTGTGTAGGCTATCAGTTGCATTTAGAGCTGAATTATTAGGTCCCCCAGTGAGTTTGCCAGTTTCGGGCAAGCGGGCCAAAGTGTCACGTAATAATGAAAATAGGTTATCATGCCTTAATGTCACTGCGGAGGCACAGACGCACCTCCAGTGTCCGTGCGGTATTAATTTATAATACTGTAGGCTACTGTATATTGATCACATGAATTCACATGCAGAAAGATGGAGTGCAGAGACAGGGTCGGTCCCCACTCTGCCCTGTTAGAGAATTAGTGTCGTACATCAGGGCCACACGAGCCTACAGAGCAACGGACCAGCTCCACCCGTGGGACGGTGGCCTCCTGGGCGCTGTGGAATGGTGCGTCTCTGACAGAGATCCGCATAGCAGCAACATGTGCGACTCCATCTACATTCACTTGGTTCTACTGACTGAATGTGGCTGCATCCGCTCCCTTTGGGAGTCGGTCTTTTGTGCTACTCAGCGGTAGGTGTCACCGTCACCTTCACCAGTCATGTCGGCCTTGCGTCTGGCGGGCTGGCTTGAGCGGCCTGTCTCAGGCCTTGGCGGCTTGCGGGGTCAGGCTTTGGGCAGCCTCTTGTGCCCGAGCATTTAACGGCGGATGGCGTCTGGCTGTCGAGCCACCCCAGGGGTTGTAAATATTTTTCATTGATATATTATAAATATTTTACATTGATTGTAAATATTTTAAATCGAACATACTTGTAAATATTTTAGTTAGGCCCGGTGCTAGGCCAGGGGAGAGTCATGCGCACGTGCGCGCCAAAATTGGATTGGTGTGATGATGGAAAACACAACTACATTATGCTATTGTTAGTCACATTTATTCGACATTGTGTTTAGCTTTGTACCAGTGTTGATTTTAAATTTAAGTCCAGTTTCAATCGCCCTTGTTCGTTTTTATCAACCTTGATAACCTTTTGTCAACCTCATCCTGTTTTTATTTAGTCAAGTTTTAGTGGACTAAAAGTCGAGCATTTTAGTCTTTATCTTAGTCCAACAAAACATTAGGTATTTAGTTTAGTTTCAGTCAACAAAGACGGTTTACATTTTAGTCTAGTTTTAGTCAATGATAAATCTTTTAGTCTACTCCATTCCATGCAAACTTGGCATTTTGATTTTACCACACTGATTGCGAACGCGGAAGGAGGCGCGCCTCCGACCAAGTGGAGCTTACTATGTAACCCTGCTCAGGTTGTGGGTCTGTCTGTCTGTGTGTCTGTGTGCATGCACTACCTATGTAGAGGGCGCCAGAGTGCAGGAATGTAGACAATGCTCTGATTTAAATGCAAACACACACACACACACACACACACACACACACACACACACACACACACACACACACACACACACACACACACACATACACACACACACACACACACACACACACACACACACACACACACACACACACACACACACACACACACACACACACACACACTTCTCGCCATCACAGTGAAATAACACGGATTACAAGTCCGTAAATACACAATATTTTCGAGCTGCGTTCGCTTCCAGCGTTCGCGCGTCTTACTTGTCCCAGTACAACCTAACACTAAACACCTAGAACCAATGTCCAGTTCTACCAACTGATCCCAGTACAGCCTGACAACACAACACCTGGTTATAATATGAACCAACCCAACCAGGTGTTGGCTGTGTGGGTTGAACCCACACTGATCCCAGTACACAGCCAACACCTGGTTATAGAACATGGGTCTTCAACAGGGGGTCCAGGACCCCTAGGTGGTCCTTAGATTTACAATAGGAGGGCCACCAAATGTTTGTGTGATAGGATTTAATTTATTTTACATTAACCACTTGAACGCTAGCATCCTTATTCTGAGGGGAACATTTGCCGAAAATAGCAGATCTACAAGCTCCCTATTTTCGGCAAAGAGATTTGGTGTACAGGGAAAAAAGAGTGAACCAAGTACAGAGCCAAAGGTCAAGTTTACTAAGTACTAAGTTAAGGGTTTAAGTGGTACATTTCCAAAAATCAACATATTAATAGACAATATAATGTGTAAACAAACAAACAAACAAACAAACATCATTAATTTACACATCACTGATGATAGTGCTGTCAAATAAGTCTTTGAATCTTATCTATGAATTCTATGAAAAAGTTTCATCTGCAATACGTTATACAATATGTAGTGGGGGGTCCCTGCATCATCTCTCTGACGGGGTCCTTGGCCTGAAAAACGTTGAAGATCCCTGGTATAAAACCAATACCACACTGATCCCATAACATCCTAACAAGGCAACACTTGGTTATAGTCAGAACCAATGTCCAATGTCTAAACACCAGGTTAGAACAGTAATGCACTACCCCACAGCACACACATACACACGCACACAAGCACACAAGCACACACGCACACACACACACACGCGCGCACACACACACACACGGTCGCGTGCGCGCACACTGCACGCTGCGTTCATGTGTGTTGCTACAAGCTAGGTTAACGTTACTATTATTGGGTTCGGTTTGGCTAATGCTAGAGTTACGGGTACGTTAAAGACAGCTGACATTGCAACATACATTAACCATTTCCACTCACATTCTCCACACAATTCCGGGGGGGAGGGGCCGGGATTATATCCATCACATCTGCCAGTTCCCTGTTCTTTAGTCCAATAAGCCTAATTATGTTCCATTATAGTGTCGCTTGGCGAACGTAAGCTTGATAATTTTGGATGGATCATGTTGCACCACGACTCTGATAAACTGTGCGTCGTAGTTTTGTAACTTTTGTAGCTGCTGGGAGCGCAGCATTACTGTCCATTCAACTGTGTGTGTGTGTGTGTGTGTGTGTGTGTGTGTGTGTGTGTGTATGTGTGCCGCTGCACGTGCAAGCAGCTGTTTGTTTGTTTTGTTAGAATGGAATATAAGAATGCTCGTCCCAAAACACCCTCGCCCCGGGTCTAATCCGTTGGCCTCCGTCCGCGAAACAAATGGGGGCGAGTGTGATTTGGGGCGAGGAACGGTTACCACCCTGCATGCGCTTCTCGTCAAACTCAATTGCGGAAATAATATGAATAATATTATGGGGATATAATCCTATAGGCTACATAATATATTGGAATTTACAAAAATCAATATAATAGCAGATGCCTTTACTGTAATATGGGCGGCTATTTGTATTAATTAAAAACATTCCTGAGCCTTGCGCGTGCATTGCAACATTGCATCATTTTCACCAGAATTTCTTTGACTCCGTGGTAAAAATTGGACTGAAATGGACTGCCGGAAACCCTGATGTCTTCACTCAGAGAGCAAAGGTTACAACGTAACTGAATATTCCAGGTCATGTACACGCGTCTATATTTAACATGGAGTTGCAGGCTGGCTAAAAACCTGGTTTAAAAGGTTGTTTCAACCCATCGATAACTTTTTACCTGATGGTTAGGCATCTGTAGCTTAATGGGATTCTACCTTTCCTTTTTTGATACAATACAGAAAAAGGTAAGAATTGATTGCATTGATCGTCCCTTCTTAACAACAACAGTTTGAACACAGAGCTCTTAACAACAACATTTTGAACACCGATAGAGTAGCCCCGTTGCCCGCAGCGGAGGGGGAAGCCACAGACACGGCTGGTGTGAGAGTAGAAGTCGGATCTTAATGAACCTTTAATCCCCTTAAGTTGTTGGCTCTTTTCACATAAAGTAACGAGTAACGTGGCCATTAAAATGTCAGCTAGAACACGTTACCAAACTGGGAAAAGGTTACTAGTTATGTTACTTGTTACCGCAAAAAGTAGTTGCGTTACAGTAATGCTTTACTTTGTAACACGTTAGTCCCAACACTGATGATATCTATACTCAACATTAAAATACAGTATCACTCAAAATGTATCTTAATCTTGGCATCAATATGGAGGCTGATTGTGTTTCTTTCATGAAACCTTGAGGTCAATCAAAGAAGGAGGCAAAGTCCTTAGCTTATGGCCAGTTCATTCGCATTTTGTTGGCTGTGATTGTTCTGGAGTGGGGGTGGAGGAGGTGTTACTTACTATCCCTGCCAGCACTTAAACAGCCGGTAAACAGGAAATGTCCTGTTTTGGGAATTTCCTGCTGTGAGCAGTTTTTCTGGGTGGGGCTTAAGCATAGAGTAAAAAATTATTGAGAGGGCACTGGAAATCCACTTGCATTGAGTTGCTCACCGAGCGCATACTCCTAAATCACCCCTTCTTCCGTGTTGTGAAATATGACGGGCGTGGTGTATTTGGGGCTTCTGTGACACGTTTTGCGTCACGGAGGTGACGCATTTTGCGTCACCTCTATGCACCACTCTGTGCACAAGCTTGTGCGCAAGCTTGTGAGTCGAGCCCATTGGTCGAAACCGCTTTTGCACGTTTGTGACAGTTCGTGACAGTTTTAAGCTGCAGTACCTATGAATGGCCGGCATGTCCAATGCGCTTCAATGCAACCTCTGGGGTGAGGTGTTAAGCTTGGGCTTAACACCTCACCTGATGACATGCTCAGATGAGTTTCAGTGATGTCATCAGAGTCACTGATGGCATAATTCCTAACTACACCAGTCTTCTGATGCTATTCTTGATAACTTTGCAGAGTCAGTTTGCACTCTTCAGACTTCTCCACAGACATTTATCACCGCACAAGGACGTTCCAGAACCGCCATATACCGAATAAGGGCTGTAAAAGACCAAAGGCTCGACTGGTTATCTAAACCTGAGCCAAGACCCGCTACAATGGTGTCCAAGCAGAACTTAAAACAGGATGTTCAACCCAAGTGGTTCACAAGGTGACAAAGTACTAGATGGAGAAAGAGAATCTATCTGGGTTGTAAGGCTAGATACCTTGGCTAGTATACATGGTAAGCTCGCGGTGAGAGATTTGAGGATCGACTGGGGGTCATCGTAGGATATGATCTAACTCTGAGATTCCCTTGCCTTTTTTATCATTGGCTACGGTGCTTGTGTCATCCCAGTGCTGTCGCTATGAGTCAGTCATGATGTCAGACTTGAAGATGGCAGTTATGTCCATATATGGAGTTCCAGCCATCATGTGACACGATCTAACTCGCGGTGGTATCCGTTACGACTAAGGCTGGCAAGTATGATACGAAAGCCTTCTTTACAATGGCCATATACTGATAACTTCAGGGATCTCCATATATGGGCATACAAATTACAAGGACAGACAGATACAGAGATCTTCGTATATGGGCACAAAAGGGACACAGACAGAGAGAGGGTACTCTGACAGCGAGTATAACGGGTATTGCATAACAAGGTGGGGCATGCATTCCCTATTTGCATCGTTCACAACTTGCATCGTTCCCGAGCAGTCTAGTTAGCAGAACTACAGCTTATTCTTCATGACTTTGAAACCAATTTTTATATACTTGTACATTTTTTAAAATCATTCTAATGTGGCTGGGTGGTTTATAACATATTATTCTGTGGTCTGACAAAATGAAATACTTAATACTGCGTATAGGCCTACTCATACTGGGTTAGGGTACTTCCTGTTTACGAGGTCTTTAAAGGACGACTTCACCACTTTTCAACATATCTTCATATAATAGGTCCTCACTAATGCTCATGATAAAATGGTAAAAAAAAAATCTAATCAGTCTGTGTCTCAGAGGAGGGCTGTAGACAGTTCAGAAACCCGTCTACCAGTGACATCATCGATGGGGAATCCAAGCTAATAGAAACTGCAGGCTTTGTATTCCTGGAAAGTTGCAATGCAAGTCCTATGAGGACCTATTATATGAAGATATGTTGAAAAGTGGTGAAGTCGTCCTTTAAGAGTCCGTGGCCCTATTTTGCACTCTGCCTTACTCCTAATCTCATTTAGCTTAAAAAACAATTAATAAAAAAAACATTTTAAAATAGTGACAAAAGCAGACAAAGCTCACAACGAGCCTAATTGATTGATTGTTGCTTTTATTAACCACTTAAGCTATATTTTATACTTAAGTCATATCTAGGTTGTGTTAGATAATGTTGTGATGCCTAGATTGCCTACATATTGTTATAAATGACCTTTAAGCCCATTTGGGCTCCCTGGGCACCAGGAAAGATGCATGACACTTTAACCGCTTTAACTCATGTGTCCTGGTTTGGGGGTTTTTCATTTATTGCAAAAATAGCAGATCTACAAGAGGACTCAACACCTAATTGACTTGTGAGCTTGGAGATTGTTATTTTTGCATGTCAAAATCATATGACTAAAGTATAAAATAGAGCTTAAGTGGTTCATAAAAGCAACAATCAATCAATTAGGCTAGTATATGATTATTATTATTATTGCCATACTTTAGATAACTAGACATAGTTGTAACACAACACACAACATTCTTCAGATAGCTAAGCAACCATTCTGAAACCTTTTGTGATAGAAACCATTTTTGTTTGGAAGCCTACATTCAGAAAGTGAAGCGTTAATGTGTCGCTATTTTGTGCTTAGCCATAATTGATGTTGGATAAGGCATACAGTCCTTCTGTCCAAATCACCTCCTTTCTTCACATGGTCAAATGTCCTCTACAAGTGTGAGCCAGCCGTCCTTTAATAAACTGTTAAAAAAAAATGTTTCAGCCTAGTGGTGTTTGTCCGAGCTCTGATGGAGACCACTATGCTGAAAAGTCAAAAAGAAAAAAAAAGTACAGTACAATATATTCTAATTGTTATAATGTTATATTATGTTGTTATAATTATCCCACTACTGACTTAATTCATGTTATAATGTTAGATATGGTATTATAATCATACCACTATTAATGAATCCCTCACCTCATTTCCAAGGTTCTTCTGCAAATTTCACAAAAGACATCCAGGAAGCAGACAAGTGGCTGAAGTCTGTGAGGGTAGAGTTCATTAAAAGTGTCTCAGAGCCCACCCTGCGTATCCTACTGGACGGACTCCTGGATAAGAATGTCATCAATGATGAAGAAATGGAGTCAGCCAGAGGGGAAAGACTCAGGACAGAGAAAGCACGACACATTATCGACATGGTGCGGAAAAAGGGACACACGGCAAGTTCAGAGATGATTGATATCCTTCGTCAGCTGGACCCTAGCCTTAGTGAACCGCTGCATAAGTATTACAGCACCAACCAGACTAGGATCAGTGAGATAGAGGGAAAGATTCTGAAAGACATGGAGGAGAAGACAAACACAGAGAAGCGAGAGATAAAGGAAAGGTATAAGACAGAGCTTAAGAACTTTATGGAGGAGATGGAGGGACCCATCCATAAGCACAAGGAAGAATTCAGGAAGATCAACGACAAAATATGTAAACTGGAGAACCAAATGAGGGAGAAGACCAATGAAGAAAAGAAAAAAGAGCTGGAACAAGAGCTGAGGAGGGAATCTGAGACACGAAAGGAGATTGAGAGAAATCTGAAAATGTTAAGAGAAAAAAAAGAGAAGGAGAAGAGGGAAAGGAAGGAAATGAAGAGGAAGGAAATGGAGCGGATGGGAGAAATATACGATATAGAAAAGGCCAACATTAAGATCCCTGAGATAATCAGCTACTTTAAAAATGTAGAAACAAAGATGCAGGGGGAACTGGAGGAAATTAATACAATATTGGTAGAAAAAGACCAACAACTGAAGCAGAAAGATGACGAGCTGAGGAAGAGTGATGATGTCGTTAAAAGCACTCAGGCTGGTGAGAATTTAAATATTAATAACAAAAACAATAATTTGCACGGATAACCACTTTCATAGTCATTGAATATGCAGGACTATTAATCATTAACCAAAAATAGAAATAATGTGTGTTTGTTTATACTTGCATAATGGACTTACTTCATATTGCTGTCTTCTTATCTGGCTGTTTCCTTTGTTTCCTCTCTCTATTCATTTTGTAAGTACAAAGTGAAGTGTTCTTTGAGCAGAAAATGTTGCACTGTCAAAAGAGAATTCTGGGCTCTTTACCTGCCTATTATGACATCCCTAAATCATAGATTAGCAGTAAGTGGACGACTCTCTAGTTTCGGCTCCAAACTATTTAAAAAATATATATATATTTGTATTATTGCATGATAGAACTCACCCATGCTCTGTATGTCTCTCTTGAGCCACCTTAGTATCAAATTCAGCATTTGCACAAACTCTTGCCGGAAGTCTTGCGAAGACTTTTTATTTGGATTTAAAGCATAGAAAAAAAAGTTTAAATATGGAGATACTGTAAGACGTTTCTATCATTTATTCCACCTTTTTAATGTAACAAAAAGTAATAAAAAACTATAATAACAACTTTGTTATAATTAGTAGCCTAGTAAAAAAATATTTAAAAAACTGATGCGTGATTATGTGAAGTGAATTATGTCTTAACGTTCCTACAGGATAGCTACCAGTTTGTTAGCACTATTTGTCAGTAGCAATGTGGACAGAGATTCCTAAAAGTCTGTAACTGAGTGAACGGGGAGGGGAAGTCATGTATCATGGCTCTATACAAAAGGGTTGGGAACTGTTGTCTGTCGTGATGGAAACATCACGACAGACAAAGGGTTGAGACCACCATTATGGGCCAGATCTGTCAGCTTTTGGATTATTTTAGGAATAGGAATAACAATGATATAGAACCACATACAGTAGGCTATATTATTGTGTAAAAGAATCATACAGTATAATAACTTAAAATATCTTTGTACAAAATGTTCAGAGAATGCTACCGTGTTGGTTGTTGAAAAAGTTTCACCTTCACCCCTACGTCATAGGCTGCAAGAATATAGACAAACATTGTTTAAAAAAAGTTACGCTAATGTTACCTCTGGTTTTGGAGTCCTTGGAACTGCGTTTTTATTTTTTAAAATTTTCTTAGGCCATCTCTCTTCTTTGGCAAGGCAGTAGCTGTTTCTGGTTCTTTTGGGTAGAAATCGTCAGGTTCAATCAGCAGTAGTATTGGGATCGATTTGTAGCACAGTTAGCACAGCCATAGTTTCTTCAACTCTTCATCCATCCATCACACTGCGACATCGTGTTATATCCAAATAAATATTGATAAACAAGAATCAAATGTACTCTTTTTGCTAATAAAACCATTGCAAAAGCTGGTAAGAATAAATGGAGTTGCGTAGTGCACGGCAGACTAGAGAATGTAAACACATGGACCGTAAATCTCGTTCCGGCGAGAGTTCGTTCAAATGCTGAATTTGAAACCATGGTGGCTCAAGATCGACATACGGGGCATGGGTGTGTTCTATCACCTGGCATTATATAAAATAATAATACAATACAATAATACATTATATAAAAGAAAACAAGTTGAGACGCATGAATAAACACTTTGATCAATTGTACATTGCTAAGGGATTCAGTTCTGTTGAACGGGGTGGGTGATATCACGTTTCCTACTGGGCTGGGGCGGCACCTGTCAGCAGGGAGTGTTGGGCGGGAGGAGTAGGACGAAGGCTCTGCGTCCTCCCGTTGGGGGCTCCTCACTGGCAGGTGAGTCAGTAGGATACAACAACAGTGACAACACACACAAATGTGTGTGGGGAGGAATCAATTGGCATAACGACTAAATTGGGAGAAAAGGGGGTAAAAAAACATCCACAAATGGCTGAAACTGGCCTGAATAACCAGGGGTTTGGGAACTTATGTTTGTTACAGTGAATAAAAGTGAAAGAGATATGAGAAAAAGAATATGATTCATTGAGATGTTAAAATATCTGCGGTTAATATAAACGTACATGTATTCTGTCTGCATGTTCTATAAAAGAGAGACAACTGGATATGGAGGAGAGCAAGAGAAAGCAACAGCAACTGACCAGGGAGCTACAGGACAAGAGCAACGAGGTTGAGAATCTCAAAGTTACCATGAAGGAGAAAGAACGAGAGAACAGCGTCAAAGTGATTCAGAACACAGTAGAACAGATGGAGGAAAGCAAGAGAAAGGAACAGCATCTGACCCAAGGTCTGCAGGACATGAAGAACGAGGTAGATAAGCTCAAAGTTACCATTGAGGAAAGAGAGAAAACAGAGCAACATAAGCTGACCCAGAGTCTGCAGGACAAGAAGAAAGACGTAAATACGCTCAATGTTACCCTGGATGAAACAAAGAGAGAACTGCTGAACACAAAGGAAAAGATGGAGGAAAGCAAGAGAAAGCAACAGCAAATGACTCAGGCTCTACAGGACAAGAGCAACGAGGTTGAGAATCTCAAAGTTACCATGGAGGAGAAAGAACGAGAGAACACAATAGAGCAGATGGAGGAAAGCAAGAGAAAGGAACAGCATCTGACCCAAGGTCTGCAGGACATGAAGAACGAGGTAGATAAGCTCAAAGTTACCATTGAGGAAAGAGAGAAAACAGAGCAACATAAGCTAACCCAGAGTCTGCAGGACAAGAAGAAAGAGGTAGATACGCTCAATGATACCCTGGATGAAACAAAGAGAGAACTGCTGAATACAAAGGAAAAGATGGAGGAAAGCAAGAGAAAGCAACAGGAACTGACCCAGGAACTACAGGACAAGAGCAACGAGGTTGAGAATCTCAAAGTTACCATGGAGGAGAAAGAACAACAGAACACCGTCAAAGTGATGGAGGAGATTAAAAGAGAGGAACAGCTCACCCAGAATCTGCAGGACAAGAAGAAAGAGGTAGATACACTCAATGTTACCCTGGATAAAACAAATAGAGAACTGCAGAACACAATGGAAAAGATGGAGGAAAGCAAGAGAAAGCAACAGCAAATGACTCGGGCTCTACAGGACAAGAGCAACGAGGTTGAGAATCTCAATGTTACCATGGAGGAGAAAGAACGAGAGAACACCGCCAAAGAGATTCAGAACACAATAGAACAGATTGAGGAAAGCAAGAGAAAGGAACAGCATCTGCAAGGTCTGCAGGACATGAAGAACGAGGTAGATAAGCTCAAAGTTACCATTGAGGAAAGAGAGAAAACAGAGCAACAGAAGCTGACCCAGAGTCTGCAGGACAAGAAGAAAGACGTAAATACGCTCAATGTTACCCTGGATAAAACAAAGAGAGAACTCCAGAACACAATGGAAAAGATGGAGGAAAGCAAGAGAAAGCAACAGCAAATGACTCGGGAACTACAGGACAAGAGCAACGAGGTTGAGAATCTCAAAGTTACCATGAAGGAGAAAGAACAACAGAACACCGTCAAAGAGATGGAGGAGAGTAAAAGAGAGGAACAGCTGACCCAGAGTCTGCAGGACAAGAAGAAAGAGGTAGATACACTCAATGTTACCCTGGATAAAAAAAAGAGAGAACTGCAGAACACAATGGAAAAGATGGAGGAAGGCAAGAGAAAGCAACAGGAACTGACCCGGGATCTACAGGTCAAGAACATTGAGGTTGAGAATCTCAAAGTTACCATGAAGGAGAAAGAACGAGAGAACACCGCCAAAGAGATTCAGAACACAATAGAACAGATGGAGGAAAGCAATAGAAAGGAACAGCAAGATCTTCGTGTCTGGCAAGATCTGGAAGATCTGCAGGACATGAAGAACGAGGTAGATAAGCTCAAAGTTACCATTGAGGAAAGAGAGAAAACAGAGCAACATAAACTGACCCAAGACCTGCATGACAAGGTCAAGAAGCTGAAGGTTACCATGGAGGATAAAGAACGACAGAACAGCGTCAAGATGGAGGAGAGGAAAACAGAAAGAGAGAGACAACGGCAACACACCGGTAAGGAAGACTACAAATAGTAGCACTTTAATCAACTGTACATTGCTATGTGATTTTGGTGTGTTGAACTTCAACTGACCAACCTCAAGAGTCGTTTTGAATGTTCATCACAAATACACTGACATCAAAAATATAAATGGGTGAATGTATTTGTAAACATGCTCATAAATCTAATACAGTGATTCAGGATGCACCCTGCTTTGGACAAAATCTGTAGGAGGAGAAGCAAAAAGTGTGTCTAGAAACCAAAATGGCGGAAAATCTAGTTAGACACGACCTATATAGGAAGACGCATCATACTCCAAGAAATACAGGGAAACTGAACTACGGCTCAATAGTTTTAGGCCAAAAGGTAAAGTGGGCTGTTATAGCGCCATCTTGAGGCCGACTGGTGTCATATGTTTGGGGCTGGGTCCATGAACGCAGCGTCCGATTGCTGTGAAACTTTACATGCACATTCAAACTAGGCCGAGGAAGAAATGCCGCCCTTTTCACATTGTCCTGTTAAAGCGCCACCAGTAGGCAGAATTTTGGAAAACAAATGTTTTGATTTTACTCCTACAGATTTTGTCCAAACATCACACAAATCGGTACACATTATCTGATCAAGATGGTCATGTGATCAAGGCGGATCTGTCCGATTTTTCATATTCCATCCTGATTGACAAATTTTGACATCTAAAGTTTGCAGGAGTGGCTCGTTTTGAACATTGCCTGAAATCATGAACGCAGCGTCCGATTGCCGTGAAAGGCAGAGGAAGAAATGCCAACCTTTTCACATTGGCCTACTATAGCACCAACAGGAGGCAATTTTTATATTACTCTGAATTCCGAACATTGCTGGCCCACAATAACCTACCTGACCTGGCAGAGTAGAGACCTGTGCTCAGAGGAACAGTTTTTCTAGTTCCTTGTCTATTTATACCCCTCGGTTCCAGTGTGTGTTTGTCAGTTCGTAATTCCATGTTGAGTGAGTCTGTACTCTGTATGTAATCCATCTGAAAGTTCTTTATGACTTGCCTATGGTTGCCTGTTCTGGAACAGCCTTGGTTATTTTAAATCAAATACTTTAATTTAATCTGTTCTGCCTCCTGTCCCCTCCGTTTGGGTCCTCCTCCGAACTCATTCCTGACAAAAGAGCGGATATGAAAAATATGTGTGCAAGAGCCTTTAGCCTTGTTTCTCTCACTACACACCTACTGTAATAGCTATACTTTCTGTTGCAGGACAGCACTCTAAAGCAGCATGGCCTTTCAGAGTTGTTACTCTGTGTCTGTGGATGCTGAGGATGCTGTGTATTAAACTGCTGGGGATGCCGGGGAAGCTGTGTAATATACTGCTGAGGATCCTGATCATGCTGTGTAATATGCTGCTGTGGATGCTGAGGATGCTGTATACTACACTGCTGTGGATTCTAAAGATTCAGTTTTTTATACTGCTGGCTGTGATCATATGTCTGGCAGTGTACTATGTCTGTGAGTATTCCATGTAACAAAACTGCTACATCACATGCTAACTTTTACCTGGAAATGTCTAGCTGGACCAACTACAAAGGTCATCACCACAATTTGAGACGTGACTTTTGACCTATTTCTCATTCTTGAGTCTGTTTGTGTGTATTATTAAAGTTAGGTATATCCCTAAACCAATCACTCAGGGATATAGCGGAAAATAATGTGAGTAAACCTCAACATTGCTGGTTTTTCACCACTGTCAAAGACAATAAGTATAATTTTTTTATTATTATGTTCCAATAAATCTAATACATAGCTTAATGGCTCCACTAGCATGTCAAAAAGTCTCTGAGACATTGGTTATAGAAACACTATATAAGAAAAATGGTCTGTGACAGTTAACTACAGTATGTTCACACGTGTCCTGCATGTCCACTCAACACTGTCCAGAGCATGTCTCGCCATGGTTGGTGATTGGATGTGAGGACGGGTCATGGATGGTGGTGGATTGGGCGTGTGGGTCATAGGCCAGTTATTTTGGGGAATCTGGAGCTGTAGGGAGCTGGCCCTCATTTATCAAGCTTGCCCAGACCGAAAAACGGGCGTACGTCGAGATCAAAGTCACTTTCGAGATTTATCAATCTATCGCCACTTTGACCTGAGGGTACGGCTCGCTCAAATCTCACGTCTGGTCTCAGGTCTTGCAGGTGTAGCAGGGTGGACATATTGGCCCTCATTTATCAACGTGTGCAGCCCAAATAATGGGCGTACGGCGAGATCACCGCACCTTTCGGCATTTATCAATATATCCTGACGTGGGCTTTATCCTACCGTACGCTGAAATGTCACGTCTGATCGGGACCAGTTGTTGACTTTGGCGTTTATTCCATTCTAGACCTGCGGAGCAGCATTGTCTGACTGTCAGACAGGCATCTAGACACATAATCCACTCAGACATTTAACCCATGGTCCAACACACACCAGCCTTCATTCATTAATGTTCTCTCCAGGCTATCTCTCATTAATGCGGAGCGGGACGGGACTCGCCCGTCCGACGGTCCGAGTCTCACTGGGAAATGGGAATAGCCTACATGACGGCTTTATTTTAGTGTAACTCGAACGCGCACTGCTCGGTATGGGTTAAATAAATTAATATACAAACGTATTCCATTCATGGCGATGTGGTATCATAATATGTCATTCATTTAGGCTACAAGCCTACGTGACAAAGATTGTACCGCTACGCTACGGATTACATGAAAGACACAGCTGGGCGGGCGTGTGTGTGTGTGTGTGTGTGTGTGTGTGTGTGTGTGTGTGTGTGTGTGCGTGCGTGCGTGCGTGCGTGCGTGTGTGTGAGAGAGAGAGAGAGATGCGTGTGCGCTGCGTGTGCGTGTGTGTGTGTGGTTCTTCATGTCGTAAAATCGGGGCGGTTTGAGAATATTTAAGGGTGTGTTATTTAAATGACGCTCGTTTTCAGACGTGAGATTTATCAAAGCTCCGACCTGATGTACGCCAGGATTGGCTGTGTAGGATTCGTTGATAAATGTGACTTCGACGTACGGCCGAATATATGGAAAAATATAAGCCGGTTTATACGCTCCGTTGATAAATGAGGGCCAGTCTCTCTCTCTCCTATGCCACCTCTACTCATAGTCTCCACTAGCTCCATAAAGAACCTCTCACTCCGCTATACAGCTCCGAGATGAGGTTCTATGTCGTTCTCATCCAGAATCGGTGGAACGTCCGCCAAGGCTCCGCTGTTTACCCTTTTGTATACATCGTATCCCAAAACTAATGGTAGATTCCAAACGGCACGGATGTTTAAGGTTTGGTTCGGAGCATAATATTTTAGGTCCGGAGCGAAACTACCCGTTTAAATCGCTTATTTAGTCAGCCTGTGGCCATGTTTCCCATTCAACCCGGAAAACCCCCCTACGTCCGCTGCCAGTACTGCTCCCGGTTTGGCTACAATGGGAAACATGGCCACAGGCTGACTAAATAAGCAATTTAAACGGGTAGTTTCGCTCCGGACCTAAAATATTATGCTCCGAACTAAACCTTAAACATCCGTGTGGTTTGGAATCTACCATTAGTTTTGGGATACGATGTATACAAAAGGGTAAACAGCGGAGCCTTGGCGGACGTTCCACCGATTCTGGATGAGAACGACATAGAACCTCATCTCGGAGCTGTATAGCGGAGTGAGAGGTTCTTTATGGAGCTAAGTCTCCACCCACTCTATTAAGGGGACAACTGACACCTGTCTGTAATTGAGACAGCTGTATAAATCCAGCAGGGAAATCAGCCTAACCAGAACTGTCAAAGCTCGCCTGATGGGCTGGAGCTTTGGCTCTCACCAGTTACCACCAGCGCAGATATGTTTGTTTCTTGTTGTTTAAGCGATCATGAGCTGTAGAATGAGTATTGTGAACTTGATGTTGTTTTGTTTCAGCTCTCGCATGCTACAACCCGGGTGCACTGAAATGGCCTACTTGGACTGACATTACTTGGACTGACCTGGGGTTTTGGTCTGAGTTAGCTAGCCATGTATGGCAGGTAGGTTAACTATTCCACCCAGAGTAACTTAAACTGTTTTTGTTCTAGCAGTGACCTACCGTATTGGGGTGTGTATAAGTGACTGACGGCCAGGGTTGCCAGATCTGCTCATTATAATTTCCCCGCAAGATTGTATTTGAAAATAGCCGATCTACAAGCTCACAACGTGTCGCATCGCGGCGCGTTGTGAGCTTGTAGATCTGCCATTTTCAAATAGCTCATGTATATATTAAAGTGCTCATGTGGCCCATAGTCGCTTCTTTTGGGCTGGATTTCCTAGACCTGGTTGCTTGTTTCTCTCACAGAATCTGGCAACACTGCTGACGGCGCTGCTGCTTTGGCTGGGTTGAAACTGCTGGTCTTCCAATGAGTACCGTTTGGCTGAAAGTTAACTGGATCCAGTGTTGGCTGGAGGGACCATTACTCCAGCAACCATCTCTGTGACCTGTTATGATACTTGAGATTCCAATTGCGATCAGCTAATATTAAGTGACCTATGTTGATGGTTATCTGTACTTCAGTGTGTAAACGTTTGTTTGTTTCTTTTGTTAGGACCAGAGTTGGGGGCTGGGCATGGTGCCCTCCGGTGGTGGTGGTGACCCCCGTCGCCGTGTGCCAGGACAAACCACCCTTTGCTTTTGAGTGTGTGCGTGTGGTTGCCCTGGCTCGTGGGGGTTCCCCCTGCCCCAGGTTGGGTGGCCCTGTCCTTGTTTGTGAGCCCCAAAACCCTGGTCCATTAGATTACGTCTGCCCAGTATTATTGTGTATGCTAGCGTTCATGTACATATGCAGCTAATACTCATAGTGGTGAAATTCCATGGTTTTAATTGTTTAAATGCCATTGATGCTTTCGTACTTAATCACGCCTCTGCCTCTATCATTAAAGGAGAGATCCGGCCATTTTAAGTGTTATCTTTGATGTGTCGCTAATCACTCACCAACATTGAAAGGGACGTTGAGTTATTCCAGAGAGTCCCCTGTCGTCCAGTCTGGCGACCCCCTCCGTTGGCATAATGGAAGCCGTGTGTAAGAGTGAAAATCGTCTATTATAACCGATGAAAACCTTTTTTTTTTCTACTACCACTCATCGTGGAGTCTCATGATACTCAAACATGTGCTGAATGTCGAGCACAAGCTACCATTCGTGCAGAACGAGATGGCGCTGGTTGCTTGTTTCTCTCACAGAACCTGGCGTCTGTGATCGTGCGCGATCATTCCCTTTCAATGTTGGTGAGTGATTAGCGACACATCAAAGATAACACTTAAAATGGCCGGATCTCTCCTTTAAATGTACAACGAACCTTTGTGGGGAGTTTACTGTGTAATCAGGACAGGTGTACTTCTAGATATAGATTAGAATCATGATTTCCTAAGGTGCAATTCCTTAGGTGGCGTAGTTGGCTATTTCATTCTTACCGCCCGTTACACAAGCTTAGGCAACACCAGTTTATTCCATCGTAGCCATACAGATTTATCAACACACCGTGAGAACACACCATTCTCACGCTATGATTGTCAGGATACGACCCTTTGATAAATCACACATGAGCCCTAGCTGTCGTAAGATGATTCCTGGGCTTGAATTTAAGCTGGTTTCTACTTTCCATTGATAAATGAGGGCCACTATAATCTACTCCTTAGATCAGTTTGTATCAGTTGTGAAATGCTCACAACAATATCCAGCGATCTGTCAGATGATATTACCTTGAACTTGAAAATTCAAAAAACTCAACTCAGACATTCATTCATTATTCTGTCTTAGCGTGTGAGATACTTTAATGATTATCATAACTAACTGTGGAGGATAAATCTAAATCTTCTGTTCATGTAAAATGTTATATGGAATAATGCATAACACGACTTGTGGAAAAACTAGCACAGTATAAACTGGTTTATATTGTGAGTATAATACACACTATATGGTAATGTACATGAAAAGAAATTATGAAGAGAACTGTTCTTTATAGAACTCCTTCTGCTTGGAAAATACTTCCTATCAACATCAAACACACAAAGTAGATTTTCTTTTAAAAGCTAGTAAAACACGAATGTGTTAATATCATAGGTGTCTTTTTTTGCCGTTTTGTAACCTTTGATAGTTTTGTGTTGTGTATTTGTGATAACTTCGAGAAATAAACCCCGACAGAAGGGCTTTATTTCTTAATAACGACCGGCTCCCCATTGATTAGCATGTCTTAGCATTATCATTAATCATTGATTACTTGGCCACTTAATAAATACATGTACTGTATATACAGTATATATTAACCCAAAAGTAACAACAAATGATTTGATTGATTTTAAAATAATTGGATATGGTGATGAAAGTAGTCCAGCTGGGAAAATATTGGTAGGAAGTGTTGATCAGTATATTAATCATTATTCTGTTACTGTATTGTCTATTTCTCGCCGCACAAGTCTTCAAAATCATTCTTGAGGGTACTGTTTAACTGTAAATGATATTGTGTGTTTGTTTACATGGCTGCCAGTGCCATGTTGGATACAGCAAAAATCAATTAACGCAGATTGATATGAGCCAAATGCTCTCAGGTGCAGAGTCTTAAGACAGCGGCCAATTATCGAGTTAGCTATCATTATTGAAAAATGAGCCAAATCTGGGTTGAACGTGATTTGTGGAGCTCCCTCTGGTGTTGTGATTGTGGACGCCATTGACGTTTTTGAAGTAGTTTGACAGGTATGGGTGTCTTTGTGGTGTAGTGTATCTTGTACACCAGGCCCATTGCAAGTTGCTGTACTCTGTCCTCTACCCCAAGCCATCCCACCCTAGCAAAATGAGCAGGGGTTAGATGAGTTGCAGGTGTGAGGCCAAGCAGTAGCCTGACCAGTTTGTTTTGGGATGTCTGGAGCCTTGTTTTTAAGAACTTTGGGGTGCTATGGTACCATGAGGTGGTGCATACATAGTCGAAGTGACATTGGCATGCTCCTGCTAGAGTTCTCAATGTATTCCTACTGACCAGTGAGGAAATCCTGTACAAAAATCTTGTTCTTTGGTTTACTTTTTTGATTACTTTAGTTGCCAATTTCTCACTGGAAAGATTTGCTTGTAAGATTTGAGTGTACGCAAGGATCCATTTGGTTCCATGTGTATAATCTCAGAGTTAAATTAACAGTGAGGATTTTACTGTGTAGCAACCACTTTGCTCCTCACTGGCAGGTGAGTCGGTAGGATACAACAGTGGTGACAACACAGAAATGTGTGTGGGGAGGAATCAATTGGCATAACGACAAAAAAAATTGGAGAAAAAGGGGTAAAAAGAAAAAGAACTGAGGAACACATGTGAGTGTGTGAGATCAAATGTGAGTTCAGTATTCAATAATATTGTTCCCTCCAAGCTTGTCACCAAGCTCTGAAATGTAGGATTCAATACCATCCTGTGCAACTGAACCCTGGACGTCCTGACAGACAGACCCCAGGTCACAATCTATGGCTGTGACGACACAATTTCATTTAAAGCTGCAATCTGGAACTTGTTTTAATAAATAACACGTCATTTTAACCTGTGATAAGGGTATGTTAATACAATGTAACTAGCACAACTTCTGCATGTGACATGTCACAGACTGTTTCCCGTTCCCAGTCTTGTTGTCAATCCTGCAGTTATCTTGCCACTATGGCCCTGTTGTCACTTTCCTCATCCCAGAGTTCCACAACAGACATCTGAACTGTACCAAGCGTGTGCCAGGTGGCTTCCGTAGGGGTGGCAGTATTGTCACACTTGCTGCTTTCACCAAGGCTCTCCACACAGTATCCACCCTCTCCTGGTTTACGTTATCATCGTACCACATCCCCACTGTGATGTTACTATGATGTAAACCATGCCCAAATATAGAGTTCGATGTCAGTCTTGTAATGTTATGTAATGTTGCTGTTATATTACATTATTCCACTTCATCACATCTATTATTACTGAAATTACAGATTGCAGCTTTAATTGTACTTTCATTCTATTTAGCAACATTATGTTATTTGTACAGTTTTTGCCATTTTGCTTATTATATTTTTTACTGTTATCACACTGTAAAGGAGGCTTAAAATAAAATAATGTTACTGTCTGCAACGTTGCCACAGCTGTATTGTAAGTGTATGTGACAACAACAAAAAAACTTTAACTTTATTTTTAACTTTTTAACTTGAAATATTACAACCTGCAATGAATAAATAACAGGTACCTTCTCTGAGTTTCTGCTTGTATTATTATTCTATATCATTTCTCCAGCTATTTAACTGCCTGTGTACACTGTGTTACACTTACCGCATTGAAATTGGTAATTGTTTATACATTTATTGCACTATTGTTGCAGTGTAACTAAAGAATACAATTGATGACATATATTGAGTAATAACGATACACTGCAGCACATTCACATCAAGTGCAAATAGTCTCAGTGACCTAAGATTGTGTTGGTTGAATACTTGTCTTCATATCTGTGACTGTTTGGGCTGAACAGTGAACATGTTTTGAGTTGGTATTTTATGTATTTGCAAAGAATAAATAAACATATTGTGCAGAAGTTTAGAAGACAGCTGAGGGCTTATAGAGAACTTCTATAATTATAGAATTACAATAAAATTAAAAAGGTTATACATCAAGTGAGACAACATATCTAACTACATACCTCCATACATATAATCTGTATCTATATACCTAACAGAGCTATTTGGCTACTGGTTTTTGGATATGATTTTTTTTGTTGTAGTTTTGCTTTAAATACTAGTCCTCAGATAGACAGATGTAACATACTGATGAATATGAATATCAAAATTAAAAGTAAACAGAATTATCAAAAATAATTGGTACATAAATAATTTGACTGGTACATAAATAGGATAATGTGAATGTTTTTTTGTTTTTTTTGTTTTTTTTTACAAAAGGAGCGGATGGTTCCAGATAAGAAACCTTTTTTGAATTAAAGATGAGACAGAAGATGAGACAAATGAGTGCTGACCAACATTATGTTGGAATCTAATGCATTGGTAATTTTATCAATAAACTGCAAGAGGGCCATAGAAACCATAATCGTCGCTGTCTGGGAAAAACCTTTTACTGTATGTCCAAAATTGTTACCTTTCAGGAACTGGGGGAAAGAAAACTGTGTTCCAATGGATCCAGTGTAGTTATTATTTACTCATAAGCTCTTGGTAATACTTTTCATTAGTTCAATATTTATAAAATCCACAGACACACTTAACCACTATCACTTTCACCAAAACTAGTCAAAATAACTCGCAACACATTGTGATGTAATTCATTGTGAGCTTGTAGATTAGCTATTTTAGCTACTTTTGTGTTACACTGTAGTATGACAAAGTCGGGCATTCATCTAAAAAACAAACAAAAAAACAAAAGAACATATAAGGTTGAAATATGGAGAGATACAAAGTTTCTGCCTGACAGCAACAATATAATATCTTTATCACTGAGATGTTCTAGAATTCTGGAATAAACTAGTTTCTCTAATACTTTAAACATGCATGGTAATATAGAAATCAGTCACTAATTTTGACACCCAGTTTCAAGACTTAAACAGCCTGTACGGGAAATAACGGGAAATGCCCTGTTTGGGGCATTTCCAGAGCAGTTTTTCTGGGTGGGGCTAAACACCTTAACTACTAGTATAAAACTTAAAAACTTTATAGATGTTTTTTTGGGGTGAGAAAAATACTTGACAGGGGCATTATTGATCAAATATGTGGTTTGGATATGTGAACTGCAACTTTAAAATAATATAAAAGCATTTTCAAATGAAAAGTTGATTAGTTGTGAATTAGTAAGCCAACTCAACATGGAACATCATCAAAACTAGTCTTGAAGCGTCAGTGTTATACTGCTGCTGGACTGAACTGGAGTTCAATGTATACTTTGGAGCCAGGAGGAGATGGAGTGTATGCATTAATAGAATAGGCCTACTATGACATAAACATTCACAAATTGCACTTGAAATATTGTATTAAATGTACTGCACATTAAAATAAATGACAATAAAAGCTGAAGAACCAAGGGAAAAGTAGCTTACATAGCTATGATACGATGCCTTAGATTACAATATCTGCTTATCCTGCAGCACCCCCATGAGGAGATGTCTGCAAACAGCAGCCAATAATATCACAAGAAATACATTGTTTACAATGGCTGTGGATTCAGTGATCACTTGAATTCACTGACAAATAAGTAAATAGCCTACCTCAAATACACACATTAAGCAGTTGTTTCCTCTTGATTTTGTAATATAATAACAACTGCATGTGAAACACATGTCATGCAAAGATATGAAACTAGCCGATCACTTTGTTATGGGGTATTTAAAAAAAAAGTTTTAATAATGCGCATTAACCACATGAATCCCTGCGTCCCTAATTCTGGGGGCGAACCTTCTGTGAAAAAAAGCCGATCTACAAACTCACAAGGGGCGGCCATAGCTGAGTGGTTAGTGAGCCCGCCTAGGGAACCAGCTGGCCCTGGTTGCCCCAGGTTCGATTCCAGGCTATCCCAGCATATGATATGAAATTTGTCCCTGAGCAAGACTCTTAACCCCAATTGCTCACAGGTTCTCATTGGAAACAAGACCGCAAGGACTTTCATGAACGACCTGTTAAAAGGAATTATCCTTATCCTTTATTATCCTTAGCTTGTAGATCAGCTATGGGGGAAAGCTTTGGTGTATGGAAAAAAGGAGGCAGCCTAGTATAGACCACTGGGGGACACCGGTCAATAAAGTATGTATGTAGGGTTTAAGTGGGTAATTGATACAAATGAGATTCATAGCTCTCCATTGAAACCTGCAATAAACTAATTTAAATACTTTTTGAGATGCTTTGGATGGATTTCAATGGCTTCCTAGGAAAACCATGATAACTGCAATGTGTTGCATGCCAGTGATTAACTGCAGTACACACAATGTTATGACAATCACTTACTCTGACATAAAAGATATTTTGTTATAACTCTTAGCCATAGACATGCATAGATTGATTGATTTATCAGCATGGTGCCTATCAGGGATAATTCCCCTTGACCTGCAGGATAGAAACAAATATCCCTCAGATATGATCTCTCTCTCACATGCACGCGCACACACACACACACACACACACACACACACACTGTGGATTACTTTTTATACACTGTTTTATAACGAGTGGTGAGATGTACAGCCATCATCAGTGACACATGTAGCGTTACAATTACTGTCACTTAACCACCATGGACGTTTTGTAGTATTTGTAATGTCAAAATGGTCCACCCTAGAGGGTCTTTTGTGATTCTTCTCAAGGTTTGTTTGTTTGATTGATTGATTGATTGATTGATTGATTGATTGATTGATTGATTGATTGATTGATTGATTGATTGATTGATTGATTGATTGAATGAATACTTTGATAGCAGTTTAATTAACCACTTTCAACCTGGTGTCCCTATTTAGTGAATATCAAAGGCAGAATGTTTCCTAAATAGCCGCTCCATAAGCTCACAACTTGCTTTTTTTTTTTTTTTCACTTTGAGAACAATGATTTATAGTACTGCTGGGAGGGCTCCTCAGACGTGGGCGAAGCGTTCTCTCTGTGGGACAGTGGCAGCCTTTCCCAGAAAGGCTCCCACCGTCCCACAGAAGGCAAGTGTAGAGAAATGAAGCATCGCGTTAGTTCATGCAGGACATTTGCTTAAAGAGGTGGTGCCATGGTTTTGCACTTTTTCTGTTTTTCATGTGTCTATGAGGTTGATAGAACTTCATTAAGCCCCCTGGTGGTGTTTTTATGGTGTTTTATGTCTTCTCTGACTATTTTGAGTTTCTTCCTGGAGGCTGAAACCTTGAGGGTCAAACGTGCCAATAGAGAAACAGCGCTTTAGTGACACAGTAAAATTATACCCTCCCCCTCATTATCATAACACAACAGGTGTGGGCATGAGGAGGAGGAGGGACTAGGACAGGTGGGTGGTGCTAAGGTGGTGGAGGAGGTGCTAAGGTGAAAACCAGGTATAATTATTGAACTGGAGGCGTGTCCACATAAAAACATAATTTTAACACTTTCTGTACACTTTTTGAAAAAAATCTTGTTTTAAGGGGGGGGGGGATCACTGAAAATCACGGCACCCCGTCTTTAACATTCCCTGATTTTGCCTAGCATGCTGCTTGGACACAATTCAGGGAATATCTCCAAGAGCAGAGCTTTATAACGCCAAGCTTAACTGTATTCCATTTGTTGCAATAAATGGTTAAATCTACTTTGACGTGCGTGTTCCTGACTGAAGTCTTAGTTTAATCTGGATGTTGAGACAAACAGAGTCAGGGACATTTCTAAGAAGTTTATGACTTGAGCTCATGGGAGAAATACATTAAAGGTCGGTATTATGAGTATGGAGAGACCAGACCAACCTTACACACATAGGAGGGGAGCTTGTGTCTTTGTTACAAGCTGAACTCATAACAATTAACACCAGGCCAGCATGAAGTGCTAGCCGATCTACAATCTACAAGCTCACAACACGTCGCGATGCGACGTGTTGTGAGCTTGTAGATCTACTATTTTCAAATATTGTAGTACTTTAACTTTTGGTACTTTAAGTACATTTTGATGCCAATACTTTTGTACTTTTACTCAAGTAAATTTTGAATTTTGGACTTTTACATGTAACAGAGTATTACAGTATTGG
The DNA here is from genome assembly GCF_963280865.1 of Gymnoscopelus braueri. Classification (NCBI taxonomy): domain Eukaryota; kingdom Metazoa; phylum Chordata; class Actinopteri; order Myctophiformes; family Myctophidae; genus Gymnoscopelus; species Gymnoscopelus braueri. Next base: position 38,250,468 of record NC_137609.1, read on the forward strand.
TACTTTTACTTAAGTAAAGAATTTGAGTACTTTTTCCACCACTGAATGCTAGTCGGGTGGTCTAGTACACATGATTACTGAAAATAAGGCTGTACTCTAACAGTGAATAAAGACATTATTCCACAAGAGTCATCTCCACAAGAACTGGCACCACTAAGCACCGTCAAGTTCATAATGTGCTTACTATCTACCATCTATGAGTGTCTTACTTTTATCCTTTTATCCTGCAGTAAAACAAATATTTCTATACCTTTTTTTCTCTCTGTGCTATGAGTTACACTGTCAGTACAGCACAGTGCAGTGCAGTTACAATAAAAATGTCCAATAAGTAAAAAGCGACAGGTGCACACTGTTTCCAAATTGTATTATACATTTGTAGCGTTCTGTGATGGGCTTGGTTTTTGTGCACAAAAACAACATCCCTAGTAAATCACACAGCATTGGGGGATATGGCCATTATTTGAAGACAGAGCACAGAGGCTATAGGACAGTATTTCGAGCTACTCCATCCAGACAGAGGACTTGGCAAATGTATGAAATCATGCTGTTGTGGGTGCAGAACAAGCTCTCTGGATGGATATCCTCCGTAATGGACAGGGAAGTATACACATATAGCACTACAGTACAGTGCATAGCCAGGCAACCCACCTCCTTTCTTCAAAGAAGCCCGATATGACAACACAATCCAAAGAAGGATGACGTTGTTTTGTCAACAGTCTGCACAGTCTGACCTGTGGCCAGTGCTGTGACTGTCAACACAGGACTTTGCATTATCAACGCAAAAATATATAAATATAAATAAATATTGGAAGTTCCTTAAAAAAGAAATCCTGCAACAAATCCTATCAACATTTTCTGAAAACGAATTCTTAAACTTATCCCTTTGACTTACGAAGCTTATTGATTAGTCTAGTAATATGCTGTAAGCTTAGCCTAGGGTTTTACAATTACAATTTTAAGGCTATTGATTATAATTTCGTTGCAGAAAGGGCAAGGCGGTCAGTTGTTCCATCCTATCCATTATGGATCTTTGCGGTTGTTATGGCTCATTACTTTCCCCTGACCCATCTGGTTAATCTGCTGTATACTGTACCATGGAGTTTCTATGGAACAAAATGTTTATACAAATAAAATTCCAGCTTCATCTAAGTGATAATACATAGTTATTAGATTTGAGATTACAATTTGAAGTTAATATCTGCTGGAATACATAAGAAAGAAGATCAAATAACATACAGACTTTGCCTTTGGTAAAGAAAAATGCTTTGATTGATCAGATTTATTTTCCAGATCAATAGAATTATGATTCGTTTTTTCCATTTATGGACTCTGCTAAATCCCCTAAAAGCACAGCTGTGCTTATTGTACAAACTGCAAAATAGAGGCTGTAAAAAGGGTATATTTTGCACTAATTACAAGTTTTTACAACTGAGCCTCCAAAATTATAGCCCTTTGATCCAAACATTCACAGCAGGAAGCCTCCTCTCCCAACTACTGAAGCCAAGTGAACCATGCAATTCTCCCATTTCATCTTTTTCATGAGAAAATAAATTATTGTGGCAGAATTTTGAAATATCTGGACTGCTGTAGTATTTCAATTCCGCCGTTCAAAGACAACAATGGAAATGATTTGTAATGACCATACTGACTGTAGTAAAGTAGTAAGTATACTGACTGATAAAATGGTTTAGCGGAATGGAGAGTAAAGTGTTAGGCCCAATTCTCTCCTCCCAGTTCCAGTTTGCAACCCTTGTCTCTCATGCAGGAGGAGGCAGGAGCATAAGGTACAATGTTACCTTGACTTGTGAAACGGTTGGTAATTTGCCAACGTCTGGGTGAATCAAGAGAGAGGGAATGGGATGAAAAGCAACGGGAGCATCACACCGAAACCTTTTCTCCCAGCAGTCAGCGGGGCTCAGGGGGGGGGGCGGAGGTTTAGGTCTGCACCTCTCGACTGGCATCAGAGAGACCAGACCTTGGCAGCACGACTGTGTCTCTGTTCCACTGACCGTTCTACAGATCACACTTCACACACAGGCAAACACACACTCACACACACACACAAGCAAGCACGAATGGCATGCTCCCATGTGCAGGTAAAATGTGCGTGCGCACACACACACACACACACACACACACACACACACACACACACACACACACACACACACACACACACACACACACACACACACACACACACACACACACACACACACACACACACACGCACACACTCACCAACAAACGTTTCGAAACTACCAGATGTCAAGATCATGTTAAACGAGGAAAGCAGATACTCAGAACAGGACAGTAGATGACACTGGTTCGGCTGCTTTTGGTAACACATCATGCAGAAACAGTCCGCTCACGGCTGAGCACCCTCTGGGCACATTTCAATTGAATTAGTGATATGTTGCAAATGTGTTGAACAACACGGACACGGTACTTTGACCATTGTGAGTCCAGGAGCTCCAGGGCTCCATGCCCTGCATGCCTGCCTGGCCCTTAATCGGGCCCCAGTTGTCCATCCCCATTAGCCTACTTTAGTTGACACTGATGAACCCAAGAACTTTGTGTTTGAAGCAATAACGCGCAATCAGCATCACATGCTTGGGGGACAGATACACACACACACACACACGTGCGCACGCTTGCGCGCGCGCGCACACACACACACACACACACACACACACACACACACACACACACACACACACACACACACACACACACACACCACGAACCCACAAGAACAACTTATTTGTTGAACTCAGCTCTATGATTAATTAAACCCATTTTTTCAGTTATGTAAATGGCATTTCTTTGCACTCAACTGCATTTTTCCGGCGTGTGGGCCAGCTCATAGAAAAACGTTTGTCAGCACAGAAAGACTTGACAGTTATAGTGGGAAAAGGCATGGCGAGAGAGTATGTTTTACCCCCTGTCTGTCCGTCCGCCCGTGTGTGTGTGTGTGTGTGTCCGTCCGTCATTCTGTCATTTTGTGGACAGCTAATCTCTGGCACCGTTGGCTTGATCGCAGCGAAACTGTGCACACACACTCCCTGGATAACAGAGCAGAACCTCTGCTCCAATTTTTTCACATGGGCCTTTTATAGCGCCACCAGGAGGCCGATTTGTGCAAAACACATTTTTGAACAGTACTCCTACAGATTTTGGCCAAAAATCCCCCAAATCGGTACACAGTATCTCTATAGTCATTAAAAGAAACGGCTCATTTCAGATTTTTCATATTCCATCTTGATTGGCAAAAATTGTCTCTCAAAGTTTGCAGGAGTACTCCGTTTCGAACAAAATGCCTCAAATCATGAACACAGCATGCAATTTCCGTGAAATTTTGCACACACATTCCCATTAGGCCGGGGAAGAAATGCCATTTGAAAATGTTCAAATCAGCCTCATGGTGGTGCTGTAACAGGCCGATTCGTGTTTTTACCTATAACTGCACCGATCAGTGTAAAACTTTGTATGCACACTCTTTAGAGGCCAAGGAAAAACCTTTGCCCTGCATTTTTCACATTTGCCTTTTATAGTGCTACCAGGAGGCAGACTTATGTAAAACATTTTTTTTGATATTAAGCCTTCAGATTTGATCCAAATTTCACGCAAATCGGTACACATGATCTCTATAGTCATGTGATCAAGACGGATCTGTTTGATTTTTCATATTCCATCCTGATTGGCTAACATTGACATGTAATGTTTGCAGGAGTGGCCCGGTTTGAACAAAATGCAGCAAATCATGAACGCAGCGTCCGATTGCGGTGAAACTTTGAATGCATATTTGCACTACGTTGAGGAACAAATGCCACCCTTTTAACATTGGCCTGTTATAGCGCCACCAGCAGGTCAAATTTAGCAAAACACATTTTAGAACAAAATGCCTCAAATCATGCATGCAGTGTCCGATTGCTGTGCACGGCCTAGGAATAAATGGCACCCTTTTCACATTGGCCTATTATAGCCCCACCAGGAGGCCATAATAACCTACCTGACCTGGCGGAGACTTGTGCTCCGAGGAGCACTTTTTCTAGTTTATGCTGTTTTCATAAGCTTAGTTTTATACGCTTAATTAAGCCAACAAGTGCAGTGTTACCAATGTGTATCTAAAGATGGCCAAAACCTGTTTGTGCCTGTGTGTGTGTGTGTGTGTGTGTGTGTGTGTGTGTGTGTGTGTGTGTGTGTGTGTGTGTGTGTGTGCGTGCGTGTGTGCGTGTGTGCGTGCGTGCGTGCGTGCGTGCGTGCGTGCGTGCGTGCGTGTGTGTGTGCGTGCTCGCGACTCGTGTCTGTCCTGCACATAACTCTTGACGTGTATCGGCAAGGACCCGGGGGTGTGTTGTGCCGAGTTGGACTAGCCCCTAAGCAGGGTTGCCAGATCTGCTTATTATAATTTCCCCGCAAGATTTTATTTGAAAATAGCCGAACTACAAGTCCACAACGCGTCGCATCGCGACGCGTTGTGAACTTGTAGATCTGCTATTTTCAAATAGCTGATGTATATGTTAAAGTGCACATGTGGCCCATAGTTGCTTCTTTTGGGCTGGTTTTCCTAGACCTGGTTGCTTGTTTCTCTCACAGAATCTGGCAACACTGCTCCAAGTACTATGGTAGTGGGTACACTGGGCACTCTCTGGCAACAGGTACAACGAGTAGCCTACTCTTGCACCAAGTAGGCCTACAAAGGGTATTGGATAAACGGGCGGGGCATGCATTCCCAACTTGCATTGTTCCCTCTTATCTTGTCAAACTGCATCTTTGTTGCTCAAATGCAAGAAAGTTATTTATTATCACATTGGGATGGCATGTGTATTGAATTCATGGAAGTGGGAGGGGGTGTGTACTGTGTACATGTGAAACATTACACGCCACGGGGGGAAGAAATCAATAACAATTTTATGTTGAAAATGTCATTGAAATTGTGTGCTCTTGGCTCAAAGACTGCAGTCAAACAATAGGCCTATACGGTGACCACATAATTCTAAATTGGAATGTTTTGTTTTTGTTTGAACTTTAATATATTAGTAGCAATATTCCAAGACACTCGCACCTAATCCCTAGCAGGGGAACTCAACCCATACAGCACTACACAGAGACTGTGCTCTGGATTTGAGAAATAATTGCATTACACTTCATAGTGGGTAGAGTAGTGGTTGTCATGTTGTCAGACAGTTGGCTGTCAGTTTTTATAATTGCCAATGTTACCCTGCATTAATATAATTGTCTGATCCACTGACGAGTGTACATGGACAGATTCACTGGTTTAATAACTAGGTTCGCTTAATCGGTATTACTTTCTCATCAACAATATGAATTATATACAGTACCTGTTGTTGGACACCCCCCAGGTAGGTCCGTAGAATTATTTGGCTTCTCAAATCGTTCTCAAAAATCTATAATAAAAGTGATCTACCCGTCATTTGCGGGCAACAAGCATCAATCACGGGTAGTATCAGGTGCAGTGCCCAGAGTACTTGGAGGCCAGTCATCGGCGATACCAGTAATATGATGTTAGTCATCTCCATATTTGGACATATTTGGGCGTGGACAGAAGGACGCCTCAAGCTACATCTAATGCCAATGTTGACGTTGACATTGCCTACGTGTATGGATGTGTGGAATGTGCTGTGTGAGTGTTGTATTAACCCATTGATACCTGGAACGCATCTGTGTCACTTTAGATGTCTTTGGCTATTCAAAAATAGCAGATATACAAGCTCATAGCGCGGCACCGAGTGCCGCGCTATGAGCTTGTAGATCTGCTATTTTTGAAAAAAATCTTGAAAAAAAAATCTTTAAAGAAAATGTTTTAGATTTTTTTTTTCAAAAACTTTCAAAATTTCAAAACTTTCAAAAAACCTCAGGTCTTAATGGGTTAAAAGGTGTATAAAGGCAACTTAACGAAAGGGTTAGGCCCCACAACAGGCCAGGTGGCAACCCTGAGCAGCTCCTGCTTCAAGGGAGGAGAGAGAGATAGTGAGGGTTGGGAAGGAGAGGTCACTATATACCTTCCCCAAACCCAGCTGGTTTGACAAGCCTGCTCCACTGCACTAATCACTGAGGCTGCCGGGCCGGCTAGCCAACAGTGTAGGCAGAGGGGCAGGGCGGTTACATCAGCAATACACATGAGTCGATTAGTGGAAGGGTTCTCGAGACATGTGAATGACAGACTTACAAACTCACATACACACTCACAGATTTGTGTAATTAATAGATACTGTAGTGTAGGTATAGGTGTGTGGGTGCATGCGTAGGTGCGTGCGTGTGTGTGTGTGTGTGTGTGTGTGTGTGTGTGTGTGTGTGTGTGTGTGTGTGTGTGTGTGCGTGCGTGTGAGCATGTGTGTGCGTGTGTGTTTCTGTGTTTATGTGTGCGTGTGAGCATGTGTGTGCGTGTGTGTTTCTGTGTTTCTGTGTGTGTGTGTGTGTGTGTGTGTGTGTGTGTGTGTGTGTGTGTGTGTGTGTGCGTGTGTGTGTGCGCGTGCATGTGTGTGTGTGTGTGTGTGAGCGTGCACGGGTGCGTGCGCGCGCGTTCGTGCATGTACTGTCAATAAAACATCAACTGATGCACAAACTTGGACACATCATCAGTGTTGTTGCCTGGAGTCACTGGGTGTTTCGGGTCTTGCAACAGACACCCTCCTCCAGGCAACCCGACCGAGGCTGATCAGACCCCGGCCTGTGTCCAAGTGGCATGCTACTGCCCCCACTGTTTCTTGGGGGTAGTTAGAGACAGAGCTAATTAGGGGTTAGGGTTAGCCTGGCACTAGCCAGACCGACAACACGGATCCACTCAAACATGGCATGTGGGAATGGAAAACGTGAATCCACGCCATCAGTCCGGCCGATGCCAGGCCAGGTTAGTTTAGATATT
>NC_137609.1:38262356-38322356 GCF_963280865.1 Gymnoscopelus braueri
CAGATGTGCTGTTAGACAGACATGTGCGCTGAGTAATGGGGAGAAAGAGAGAGACAGAGAGAGAGAAAGAGAGAGAGACAGAGACAGAGAGATAGACAGGGAGATACAGAGACAGAAAAGGAATACAGCTATTTGTTGTTTATCTCACAAACTAATAAAATGGAAGTCTCTTCTGCTTCTGTCTGCTTTATTTGTCTCTATATCACAAATAAAGCATTTCTGCTTCATTTGTGATAAAGACAGTGAGCAAAGAGACAGGAAGGGGGGAGGGCGGGAGAGAGGAAGGGATGACATGCAAATTGCAGATTCTAACCCTGGCCGGCTCAAAAAGTAGATTGCCAACTCTGATCTTGTCCCGACGCTGAACGGATAGGACGCATTGCAGGCACATTGAGACAGAAGTAAAGTCTGTTTTATTAAAAGTAAAGACATGTCATTGAGGAGTAACACAGGCAGAGGATAGAGCAACAATAATAATCCGGAATAAACCAGATGAATCCACAGTAGAATGGCATGTGGCAGGCAATACATACTGAAACTACTCATCAGTGGAATTGGGCACAGGTGCATGCATGGAGACATGAGGGCCCGTGGACGTGGGCGTGACAGATCTCATATCTACTGCAGCCTCAAACAGAGCAGCATAAAGGGAAAAAAGGAAGATAAAACATAAAAAGGTTCCCTTATTTTCCTCTCCCAGCTCTCCTTTACAAACTTCTGTTTCCTGAAGTCCTCTTCCACAACTGTTTCTTTCCTTTGCCAAAAGCATCTTTCTCATTCAAGAAATGATGTGCATTCATCCCTGATGGAGAATCTTTCAGTGGGTTGGCTGTTTTTACGCCGTGGCACTGTAAGAGCCCAATTTATGCTCCATCGCACGATGGTGTCACTCGCCAAAAATAGCAGATCTACAAGCTCACAACGTCATGTTGTGAGCTTGTAGATCTCACAACATGGACCGACGGTGGACGTCACAAGCGTAATATGCAGACTTGCAAGGGGCACCGTTGCTCCGATCCACACCAAACTTGGCACAAACACTGGTCAGGGGTCTGCCATGACAATAGTCACACCAGGGGCCAGTCAGGGTCCCCCGGGGTGCCACAGGCACAGAGTTGCTTCAATCATCACCAAACATGGCACAAATGCTGTTCAGGGATCTGCCATCACATTAGTCACACCAAACTAAATTGCACATATGGGGCAGTTCAGCAGTGTTACAGCAGTTTATAACATTTCAAAGGGCCATACCTCGGTGACCATTGCTCTGATCAGCGCAATATAGGACTGGATTTGAAGGCCGGCCTGAAGATCTTAGTCATATCAAAACAGCATAAAGTGCAACAGACAGTAAACAACATCAACACAAGAAATCAAAACAATTTTCGAAAACACCAATTTACAAAGGCAGTACGTAGAAACGAGGGGCATGGCTGCGATGGAAAGCAGTTTGAGGCTCTCCTTTGTGGCAATTAAAATTCGGGCAGAGAGGATGTCCATCCCTTTTTGTCTGGAGCAGCTTGGACAGTGGCGTGGTTTGTAAAATACTCTCAGGAATATCTGTGCCGTTAACACTGTTTCCTATCTCAAGAGGCCCTCTTTAAAGCCTCATGCTTTGGCACATTTAGTTGTTTTTTTGCCTGCTGTTCTGTGGCTCCAAGTGTGAGAACGGCATCGATGAAGAGGCTGTAATCTGAAAATTCTTTCAGTAGAGCATCATGCTGGCCGACTGTCTGGGCCACACCTGTCTTCTCCAGTTGGAGACAGGTGTTTCTCTCACAGAATGAGTCCCTGTGGATTCAGGCGATTGAACACTCTCCATGACAGTTTGAGCTGAGTTATTTAGAGAGAGAGAGAGAGAGAGAGAGAGAGAGAGAGAGAGAGAGAGACGAAGCTCCCATAGACTTACATTGTAAACAAAGAATATTCATATAATATTCAGTATTCAATCGTTTAAATCAGTTGATTTGGAATTTGTTTAGCTGTGCTCAGAGATAAAGGCCTAAAAGCCGACAAGCTCTCGTGCACAGCATCAGTAACGCACCATTCTTTCGAAATTCTTCCCGAAATTTGTCCTAAAAAATAGCATATCTGCAAGCACAGTGAGCTAGTAGATTTGCTATTTTCACTATTCATAATACATCTATAAACAAAATAAATTGTATATAACTATACATAACTTATATCTAATACATTTATATATGTTACAATATAAATTAGGCAGGGCTTTAGTGGTTAAGATGACTGAACACTGAAACTGATACTGAGTTGTGTCCAGCTAAACCGAGAACATTCCTTTCTGAACATCACTGGAGATACTCTCTTAGATTAGATGTTCACAGTAGTTTTGGAGCCTAGGATGATGATGATGATGATGATGATGAGTGCTCTTGTTCCACTTGATTGATGTCATTTCTAGCTCTTCTCTGTGCAATTGTCAAGATGCTCTTTTAAGCAGACATCACACTTTCCTAATGAAAGGATGAGGTCCAAAATATTTTCAAGGTCTCTCGTGCTTTCACTGCCATCTCTCTCCCTCACCTATTACTCACCTGCTCATTGTGTCTGCCACCACTATCATCGGCCACAGGTGCTGAAGAAGACCCCGCAGCAAACACATCATCATTATGTTTTTCACATTTGGCAGCGTCTGCCTCAAGGGCCTGCCTGTCTATTCTTTTGGCCAGCAATTTCTTTGTGTTTCCCTTGCGTTTTGTCTTATCTATTTGGTACTCATGGTACTCTCACTTTGCAGATACCCTCTTTAATGAAGGCACTGCCTGAGCCCAAAAGGGGAGGGGTTTAAAGACGTGATTGGGCTAGCCAAGTGTCGAGGGCATCAAATCTCCACCAGGAGGCGTGCCATTTAGCGATGTAAGCAGTGTGCTTTAGACATAAATCATATCAATGAAACAATTGGGACAGCATGTGTTTTACAGTTCTACATCGGCCCTATACTGTCCTCTGCCCACTCTCTACAGATCCATTGTCTACCTCTCTCCATACGTCTGTTAGATTGCTGTCATTCAAATTTCTCTGTAATCTGTTAATGCTTATACTGCCAATTATGTTGTATCACCAGTCAATCAAAAGGTTCAATTTGACTGATATCCGCTGCCCCACCCTCACTTTGCCAGAGGAGTAGGATGAGATGTACACAACTACAGTGTACAGCATCTGAAAGGTGGCAGACAGTGTTGCCAGATTCTGTGAGAGAAACAAGCAACCAGGTCTAGGAAAACCAGCCCAAAAGAAGCGACTATGGGCCACATGAGCACTTTAACATATACATGAGCTATTTGAAAACAGCAGATCTAAAATCTTGCGGGGAAATTATAATTAGCAGATCTGGCAACCCTGGTGGCAGATCATGCCAGCATAGTCTTAGGAAAGAGACCTCTCAGCACAGTCTGTGTGCATGTGTGACAGGGACAGTCGTCATGAGATGGACTGGAGAGAGAGAGAAGAGATACAGATTGGTCCCATACACATGCATGACATATTCAACATTACATTTAGTAGGGATGTCCAGATCAAATCACCCAAAATGTTATAATCAAATCCAGCATGCTTGTGTGGCAACTGTCAGGGCCCGACTGGGACCAAAATTCAGCCCTGGCATTTTGGTCCGGACCGGCCCACCCCCCCCCCCCCGGACCGTTTTGTCAACCGGGGGGGGGGGGGGGGGGGGGGGGGGGGGGGGGCGCGTTTCACTGTTTCAGCCCAGCCCTGCACATGAACTCTGCAGCCGCACTGAGGCCCCTGCTGGAAAGCATCCCAGCCCAAACATTAACGTAACTAATAATTGGGCCACGCGACCCTGAAATGACCGTAATAATCCTAAAACGGGAACGAAAATATTTAATTAAAAAAAAAAAAAAAAAAAAAAAAAGATTTTTTTTTTTGTTTTTTTTTTGGGTGGCCCAGCGGCCCACTGGCCAGCGGCCCACCGGGCATTTGCCCGGTACGCCAAATGGCCAGTCCACCCCTGGCAACTGTATATGTCTTGCACTGCATCAGGCTATATTAGTTTTGCCGCATGCATTGGCGAACGTCTGTGCTCTAAAACGTTGATCCCCGTTTTTTTCTCTCGGCTTGATTACTGCAATGCGCTTTTTTCTGGCCTGCCAAAGAAAACAACTGACAGATTACAACTTGTTCAAAATGTGGCAGCCAGAGTTCTAACTAAAACTAAGATAATTTGACTTTTTTATAAAGCTCTCAATCAGGGATCATAACCATGCCAGCTTGTGACAGACATTTTGATAAATATTTTATTTTTGTCATGGACATGGACAAAATAACTGATCAATATGTTTTACCAGAAACCCAAATGACTAGCGCTAAATGTAAACTAATGGAGTCGTAATGTGCCATAGTGTCTATGCCAGTGTGCTACACATGTTAAAACTATTAGACTAATATGTTTGCATTAACACTAGTGCCACAAATACTGAGCCACTTCGGAAAATCTTTTAACGATCTACAAGCTCACAACGAAACACATTTGTGACATGAGTGCTAATTCAAGAAGGTTAGAACAGAAGGGCCCCCTCTGTGCCCCAACAGTTTCATTGTGGGCATGAGATCTACTGTATTTAGCCACTGCCTTTTCATCTTATTATAGACCCCTAATTCAAATAATGCAAAGACAATAAGTCAATAGTTTAATAATATTGTATAATTATGAAAAAAGTGTAATGCACATTAAACATACTGATGATTGCACTTGACTTGATATTTTTATATGGCAATGGTTGAAATTTCAGTTCCTTAGTTTATGTATATTTCTTAGTTCTCTGTCTGCTATAAATGTCTAGTCCAACGATGTGTGGTTTGTCCGCAAGTGTCTTTCCAAGTTCTCTTTTTTCACCATCACTGTGCAGTTCTTGCTGATGAGACCATATACTTACAGTAGAATAATGATGAGAGAGCTCTATCCAGTTCCATGTATGGTACACAAATACATATGGCTGAGATTACTAGGGTTCCTTTCAGAGATAAGTAGGGTTCCTTTCAGTTCCTTTTTGTCAGTTATCTGTCTGCTGGAAAGGTCTATTCAAATGATTTATGGTTTGTCAGAAAGTGTCTTTCCAAGTTCCCTTTCTTCACTTACTGCATAGTTGTTGCAATTAATTCCCAAACTCATTCAACTGATGTCTTGTCTCATTAGATGTGGTTGAAAAATTGAAGTAGCTTAATAAACAGGTAACACCGTTAGAGTTTTATTTCGTTAGAGTTGTGGTTTCCGTTAAGGTGAACAAGTATTCGATGTTGATGAGAAAGTCTTAGACCAATGCGTAGGTGGTATGATGTAAGGTACGCCAGTGGAACAATGAAAGAATTTAGGCAGCTATTAGCAAACATTACTTCTAGCTGTCTGTCTTGTCTTGCATCCTCACCTGATGCAATCATGTACGGGTACCAAGTCTCCAGAAACATATTGAGCATGTCATCCCGACACTATACAAGTCACCAAAATCATTCAAACAAATTATTTAAAAAATATATTGTGAATGTTTAGGATAGATTGACTAGCTATTATAACCAAAATACAAAATGTGCAAGTCTTGCCACGGACATGTTTGTGTTGCGTTTATGTTGATGACCGCTGCTCTCAATGGTCTGGCACCTTCCTACCTCTATGACTGCCTGCCTAGATATGTTCCAAACCGCCCCCCCCTCAGGTCTTCTAGTGTTGACCTGCCTACAATGGCATATAAAAAACACAGTGAAGCAGCATTCTGCTCCCATTACACATAGACAGGCAGCCTCTGTAGTTGGTTTAAAGCACAGCCCAAGACCAATTTCTTCACTCTTGCTTTTAGTTGATTTTTAAATCTCTGTGTTGTTATTCATGTCCTCACTGTTTTGCCTGATTCACTGCCTTTTTGTGCTATTATTTTAATGTTGTTTTATGCTTTTGCTTTTCTTTTTTTGCTTTATTGTTAAATTATTTTTTACTTTTATTTATTTATTTACTTTTTCTGTAAAGCATACTTTATTCTTGATCTATAAAACACTTTGAGCTGCATTTCATGTCATGAAAGGTGCTATACAAATAAAGTGTATTATTATTATCATTAAACTGTGTCAAAGGGGATAAATACTGACTTACAGCTCGGACTCAGTTGAATGTGCGCGGACATTAAGGCGTGTTTTGAGGTCTGCTGTCATGTTGATGAATGTACATTTTGGTGTCCATCTAATGTGGACATATGACAGATTTTTTGCATATCCTGCGATTGGCTGGTACCAATATATCCCATAAGTTGGGCGGGGGGGGGGGTAGTAGCTTTAGGTAGCTTTTTGCCAGAGGTTGGTGTCACCCATGACAGATACTTTGGATGCCGCCCTAAAAAAAGAAAGTGAAGGAATCTCCATTATTGGCAGTGCCACATTCCTTGTTGTTTGTCCAAATCATTGATACTCAATCATTTCAGAGCACTCATTTGTTGCAAATAAAGAGTGTAGGGACGCAATGGGTGTTTGGATTGTGAAGCCTATCCAGGAAGTGATGTCAAAGCTGGAAGTTCCATTAACCAAGGTGATGAGCACGGGATCGGCAGTCATGACATGAAGAAACAAAGGCCGAATACACTACAGTAAGCATAATGCTTCAGTCCAACATGGTGAATGTGCACTGTGTCGCACATTCCCTGGCCTTGTGCACAAGCAGCAGAGGCAATAGGGGATCTCAAAGAGCATCAACATATAATGACTGATCTGTTCTAATACTTCTGTGGTGGTCCCAAACAAGCAGCCACGAATCAAAGAAATAGACGAAAACGTTCCGTTCGATGGTTGTCATACTACAATGCTCTTCAGACTGTGCACAGGACCATTGACAGTTGGCTGTCATGATGTGTCCCACCCAAGATGTCAGCAAAGACATCCTTATTCTTCAGGCAAATGACTTGAAGAATAAGACAAAGTAAAGTTAATCAACCTCACCACTCTAATGTGGATGCAATGGCCCCTGTTCCCACAATCTGGGAATCTCGTTTCATACAATTAGAAAATGTTGATGTTGCATTGGTACAAGTGAAGTTTTCCATGGTAACACGAGCTCCACCAATCACAGATGTCGCTGCTGCTACACTTTAGGATTGTGGGTATAGTGATAGTACTAGAGTGTATTTCTCCATGACATCGTCAAAGAAACAGTTTTCTTAAAGCTAGATTGATTGCACACAGCTTCTTCAGGAGCATATCGCATAGTTTCAGTGGTGGAAAAAGTACTCAAATTCTTTACTTAAGTAAAAGTACCAATACTGCAATATAAAAATACTCTGTTACAAGTAAAAGTCCAGAATTAAAAATTTACTTGAGTAAAAGTACAAAAGTATTGGCATCAAAATGTACTTAAAGTACCAAAAGTAAAAGTACTAAATATTTGAAAATAGCCGATCTACAAGCTCTCAACGCGTCGCGATGCGACGCGTTGTGAGCTTGTAGATCTGCTATTTTCAAATAGCCTAGGTATAAAATAGGGCTAAAGTGGTTAATGTATGTTTTATTATATCATAGTTTATATCTGAAAAGTAACTAGTAACTAAAGTTTTCAAATAATTGTAGTGGAGTAAAAGTACAATATTTGCCTCTGAGATGTAGTGGAGTAGAAGTAAAAGTATTGGAAATTGGAAATACTCAAGTAAAGTACAAATACCTCAAAATTGTACTTAAGTACAGTACTTGAGTAAATGTAATTAGTTACTTTCCACCACTGCATAGTTTTACAACCATGTAGCTCGTGGTAAGTCAACCTTTGATTGTTAGAACATTATACTGTAGCTGATAATGAAAGTGTAAAAGAGATTTCTTGTAAAAGAGATGTCTGATCTCAATGAGACTTCCTGGTAAAACAAGGGAACCAGGAGACCTGCTACTGCCAGACCCCTAGTGGTTGAAATCTGAATGGCCGGACTTCGCATGACGTGTGTGCAGAGGAAAAGAGGGACAGGACAGGAAAAGAGGGACAGACCGACCGACCGACAAAGCCTCATGTAGGCCGACCCCTTGGGTCTGGCAAAAAAAAGTAAAATAAAACTAGAAAAGGTGCTCCTCGGAGCACTGCCAGACCCCTTGTGATGGCCACATGTGATGGCCACACCAGCTGACACACAAAGTTGGTAAAACATGGTGGACACTTGTCTTTTTTGGTTTATTAATTTAGTTTATATTTATTTTCAGCAAACTACAAACTACATGCATAAAGGACTACACACAACCGGTTAAAGGACACACTGTTTATTGCAAGTTTGATGATAAAGTTAAGACTGGAGGGTACATCCATTAAGTTCTTTTGTTTGGGTCAAGTTGTTCTATCAGGAGTAATTTAATTGGTATTTAAGTTTATTTTGTTTTGTTGAGTTATCAGTTCTGAGGAGTGTTGAAGTTTAGATTGCTGGCCATGGAAAGGCCTAGCTGCTTCACAGGTGCTTATAAGGAGCTGATTAGTAATTGGACTGCACCATGTCCCCTGTGCATAAGGGGAGGGGCAGGGATTTATTATAAGTTTGAATGTATTACTACACGTATGAAAATGTATTGGCATTTCAGTTGTATGTAATTTCTTTATTTAATATGAGTTAGTGCTGTAGTGGATTATGTTGTAGCTATTTGTAGTCTGTTTAAATGTTATTCTTTGTCTTCCCCTTTGTGTCAAGAGTGGTCTGATCACCCTCTATATATGTTTCCCTCATGTCTCATTTGGTTAGTTCAGTCTTGATGTCAAGTTCAGTCCTGTGTATTGGTTTCATTTGTTTTGGGCCAGCATGAATGTCCTGTCTTATATTTATTGGAAAAAGAAAACCTTTTAAAGAAAACTACACACTTGTCCTGGTGTCTCTCTTGCCGACCAACTCTGGTCCCTTACACCCCTAGTGGTTGAAATCTGAATGGCCGGACTTCGCATGACGTGTGTGCAGAGGAAAAGAGGGACAGGCCGACCGACCGACCGACCGACCGACCGACCGACCGACCGACAAAGCCTCATGTAGGCCGACCCCCTGGGTCTGGCAAAAATGTACTTCTGGCACCTCACTGTTCGTGGTTTGCTCTACTGACATGAGCAAACCCATCGATGGAAGGAGGACCACCACACGAGTAACCAGCCCCTCATCAACGCTGCACAGAATTGACTGGAGTGGGCCCTAGTGAAGAACGTTTTCAAAGCACAGCGCTATCCCAAATAACAGCATGGTGGAGACTTTGGGCATTAGTGAAGTACCATCAGGAAGATTTCCCCAGCCTCACCATCCTTGCTCAATTGGCCAGTACCCTGGCTGTGCATCCAGCTGGCTGTGAAGGAGAATTTTCTTCTCAAAACCTCATCCTCACCCCTCTCAGGGACAGGCTGTCATTGGAATATCAAGAGCAGCTCCTCAAGGTCAACCCGGGGGGGGGGGGGGGCACAAGGTCAGAGTTCCCTTTTGAAGAGGCAATGGCCAACTGGAAACAGGCCACGGACAGGATGCTGTACAGTATGAAGTGCAAGTAAAAAACTTAAATTGAGCTGCTAAATTTAGTCTTTATTTCATAATTGATTTTGGTGCTTTACCATGTTCTCTGTTAACAGTAGGCCTATAGATAACAGCATTGTCTGCTTTACTAAGTTGACTGTAATACTGTATACAGTAACTGCATGTGACATTTGTATATAGTTTTCTTTTACAAATAAACAGCTCTTCTGCCAGCCTGTCAGCAGAGTGTGGGAATTTACAGAGATGCTTTGGTGTTCACACTTGAACCCTGGCGTCGACATTCTGCGGCGAGAATTCCCTGAAAATAGCTGATCATATACAAGCTCACGGTGTGTCGTGTTTCGACGTGTTGAGCATTGTGAGCTTGTAGATTTTATTATTTTCGGCGAAGAGATTTTCTTGTTGAGGTAAAAAAAAAAGGAGCATGAGAGCCCTGGGCGACCCCGGTCAACTAATTATGCCACTCCGACCAACTAAACTAACAATTAACTAGAAAAAGTGCTCCTCAGAGCACAGGTCTCCGCCAGGTCAGGTAGGTTATCGTGGGCCAGCCATGTTCGGAATTCGCCGACCAGGATGGAATATGAAAAATAGGACGGATCCGTCTTGATCACTTGACTATAGAGATAATGTGTCAAATTTGTAGGAGTAATATAAATAAAAAATATTTCGCTAAAAATCTGCCTCCTGGTGACGCTATAATAGGGCAATGTTAAAAGGGTGGCATTTGTTCCTCAATGTTGTGCGAATGTGCATGCAAAGTTTCACCGCAATCGGACGCTGCGTTCATGATTTGCGGCATTTTGTTCAAAACATAATCTCTACCGCCCGGGAAAGAGATTAAACAACATAACACATTCTCCCCTCAACATATTACCATGGTAAATAACAACTTAATTAAAAGACAGCAAAACAATAACTAAAAACTGTGTGCGCACCCCGGGGCATGCTGGGAAGTCCCTCCTCTGTCCATTGCACACCCTGAGACTATACAGTATTTACTGCCAAGCTTTCATCAAACTCCACAGGCGCTTTGTATGTTTTGGCATGCTGCAGATTCAATGCAAACACTTTATCTAGTAGGTAGCGCCTCTGACTTGCAATCATGCGCTTGAATGGCTTTTCCTAATATTTAGAGCTACGAAGAAGAAGAAGAAGAGAGGATTAGTGTCCATGTCCTCATAATGGTCATTTCTACTGCATTCTAATACAGTTGGCCAGTATAGCTATTACATGTAGGTCTTCCAGCGACCTTTAAAATATGTACACACGTAATTTAAACATTTTTAAAATTATTTTAAAGACAGTTTAAATGTCTAATAAAGGTAGGGTAGGTGTTGTTATTTTTTGTTAAACTAAGTGTTAAACAGCTTTATATTCTGATAGTACTCTTTGCTAACAGGAGTCTCTCTGTCTCTCCAGCTCTTTAGTAAACAGAACATTTTCAGGTCAGGAGAGAGAACTCACACAGGATACAAATTACACAAGTGAAATTGGAAGTGATCAAATAAATGAGCAGACAAAATTGGAATTGGAACACTATCAAATTGAAGCTGATAAATGGGTACTCTCTCCTGATTGGCTCAAATTGGCAACCCACCTGAAAAGGTATTTTCTGTTTATTTAAGAGCTGGAGAGACAAGGAGGCCCCTGTTACTGAACAAACACTATAGCATAGCAATGATTACTAGAAATTTGTATTTATACAGCTTAGTTTTTGTCAGTGCTTTTTATGTAATTTCATCTTGATTCATCTTCTGTGTATCATCTGTTAGTGTTTCATTTTCCTCCTATATTTTGTATTATTGTCTTTTGAATGTAAGTTCATATTTAATTGTCAATGAGGGGTCAATGAAATCCGGATGTTACGTTTGTGACGCTCACATGCCAATTTGATATAACATTCACATACATGTAATCTGAATTTGAAGTCACACAAATAAAAAAATATGAAGTCACACAAATAATATTCACACGTGTAGATCGACAGTTGTGCACTTTTTTTTTTTAACTTGAGCTCATCTTACAGTACAACTACAAACCAGTGATTACAACCTCTCAAATCAGTCGCTGTAACAATTGATGAAACTACTCTCCTTGAATATTGCTTCTTTTTTGCTGTAGTTCAAGGAAAAATCACTTAAGTGTTGAGGTGAGAGAGCACGATATATTGCAAAAGTCAAGAGCTTGTAAACTTGATTTGAGCACTTGTATAATTAGATGTCAGAAATAGTACATTGACAGATGCACTCGTATTAAATATTCACACATGTAATCTGACATTTGAAGTCAGTAAAAGGGGAACTCATTAAGAGAAAGATATAAACAAAACGTAAATATTGCAAATAGTGCACATCCTCTCACATTATTGCTCAGCAGCTGCTCAAAATGGTTTCAATTTAATGTCACATACTGTACAATGCCAGGAATACTGTCTGCTGTGTGCTATGTTCTACATAATTTTTGATTGGGTGTGGAATGTCGTCATGTGCCAATACGTAAAGCTAAACTACCCATGAATGATTGGTGTTTAGTTCCACTTTCTGGAGAGGTTTAATGTTTATATCTGGCATGCAGTAGCCTACATTTTCAGTGATCAGCATGTTTTCTATAATGTTTACATCTCACAGCCAGTGTTGGACAGTAATGAAGCATAAACTGTACCTCATTTTTCATGCACATTTTGTTAGCTTAGAACTTTCACTTCATTTCTTTTGAAAATTAAACATCCTACTTTATACTCCACTACAGTACAAAATATAGAATTTATTTTTATTTTTTAATGAAAATTGCCCTTACTTTGAAGTCAGTGTATTTTTAATATTTTTTATATAAAAATAGCTAAATTAGCAGATCCACAAGATCAAGCGATGTGGCGTGTTGTGAGCGTGGCAATGTTTGCTATTTCTCATAAAAATAAGTATTAAGTGGTTATGAGAATTTTACAAATCGAACCCTGTATAATATATGATACCCTATAAAAAACATGCTGATCAATGACTATTCTGCATGCCAGATATAAACATTAAACCTCTGCAGGCAGACACACTAAACACTAATCATTCATGGGTAGTTTAGCTTTATGTATTATGGCACATGATGACATTCTACAACCCACCAAAGATTATGTGTAGAACATACTGTAGCTGGAGATTCAAATATCCCTCGCATTACACATTCAGGGTTTGGATTCGTAAAAAAAGAAAACTTCAACCACTTAAGCCATGTATAGGCTACTGTACTTTGCTGTATGACAAATAGCGAAAAGAGCCGAGCTGGCATAGATCTGCTGATTTCACCATTTAAAAGATCATATTGATCATACATAAAATGTGTATTTAATTGTTAAATTGTGATATTATCAAACATAGACAGTCTGCATTTCCCAAAAGGATTAAAATGATTAAAATGATCTACACCATGAATTTAAAAAATAATAATATTTAATATCATATTGTTTATGTCCCTCAAATGTTTTTCAAAAGGTTTGAGCCTAAATCAAGCCTCAGATATACTCATTCCAACTAACTTCTCTCTGGCTTATAAAGCACTTTCACCTGCAATACCACATTGTCCTGTTTGGCACGGGGCGCTATTGAGCCAGTTTGTATGCATGTTATCTCCTGGTTCTGTGTGGAAAAAGTTTTTAAAAAATCACACCCAGTGTGAAGTGGGCGGTGTGGTCACAGTGGTCATCACAGTGATGGAAGTTCACTTAAAGAAAAGTAATATTGTGGACCAACCATTGTACACCGCTGTGTCATGTGTTCACTAGCCAATCACAGTCCTGAATAGTCCTGAATTGGCCACCATAGTGTACAATGGTGGCCAATCACGGTGCAGGGTTAGGGGGGTACAATGGTGGCCAATCACAGCGCAGGGTTGGGGGGGTACAATAGGTGGGGGGGGTACAATGGTGGCCAATCACAGTGCAGCGAATGTCGATGTCCAAACCTCACATATAGGGGCGGTTTCACCGCCCAAAAATCACACCCAGTGTGAAGTGGGCGGTGTCATCACAGTGATAGAAGCTCACTTTTAAAAGAAAATGTTTTTTTGAAGTGCATAGTCGTATTTATAGGTTATTAATGTCATCATGTGTCTCGCTAGCCAATCACAGTGCTGAATAGAGTCAGCCAATAGAGTCAGCCAATCACAATACAGCTAGGGGTGTACTAATGCTAGGGGTGTACTAATTATGAGCCAATTACAGTACAGCGAAGGGTGTACTAATGAGGTGTCCCAACCCCACTCATAGGGGCGGCTACACCGCCCAAAAACGGGAGGGATTGCACCCTGACGTGACGTCACGTCAGGGTGCAAATCAGTTTGGCCTGTTTTGAGACCAATTTACAGAAAACCCCAGATTTGCTGTGAAAGCCTGAGTGTTGAAACTGGGGTATTTTTGGGGATAGAAGAGAGGTAGGGGGAACCAAAAACACACAAAAAAGAAAAAAAAGTTAAAATTCATGGTGTAGTGCCTTTAAATACATGCATTTCCCAAAAGGAAATGCATGTATCTAATCATTTTAATTCAGCCTGACCAGAAACAGGGATATCCCCTATAAAAATTAATGACCAGAATGAGGATATCAAAAGCAGCAGCTTTCCTGGATTCTCTTAATTGCCAACTATCAGCCAACAATCTGTGCACATCCTTTTATTTTATTTGATAACAAAGCACTATAGATAATTATGTGTGACTCTGGGTCTGTGAGTCGCAAAGAAAGGGTTGTGTTTTTATTTTATTTTATTTTTTTACCCATTTCCAAACGTTGTATCAAAAACTTAAAGGTAGTCCAGAGTTTAAAGAAAAGTTCTGTACCTTTTAAATCCGATTTTCTGACTACGGAGGTCGTTTTTTAAACCCATTAAAGCTGGGAAAGCATGTGTCATTTTAGATTTTTGTGTTGACTATTAAAAAACAGCAGATATACAAGCTCACAGTGTGTCACTTTGTGCCACACTGCGAGCTTGTACATCTGCTATTTTTGAACATTTCTAAAACATTTCCGCCGTAGTCTGAAGACTCACCTCTTCAAAATCCACATCGCCCCCCAGCACTTCACTCTCCTTGTATCCCTTCTTGATGCTAGATTACTATGCAAATTGGTCACTTGTTCGTTCGCATGTTTTCTTTCTTTGATTTTTCTTGACCACAAATGCTAAGACTTTGATATAGACAGCTTAGACAGATGCTAGGTTCATTGTTTACCTGGTATCCAAGTTACTCTATTGTATACTACATTGTTCTCTCTGCACTCTATTTATGCGACTATTTACCTTGTAGTTTATTGACTAGAGCTCATGCTTACTCAGCTCCTTCCAATTTTGTAGTTGTAAGTCGCTCTGGATAAAAGCTTCTGCTAAATGCCAAAATGTAAATTGGGTAACTGGAGAGAAAGAATAGGGAAGATACTGTGTGTGTGTGTGTGTGTGTGTGTGTGTGTGTGTGTGTGTGTGTGTGTGTGTGTGTGTGTGTGTGCGTGCGTGCGTGCGTGCGTGCGTGCGTGCGTGCGTGCGTGCGTGCGTGCGTGCGTGCGTGCGTGCGTGCGTGCGTGCGTGCGTGCGTGCGTGCGTGCGTGCGTGCGTGCGTGCGTGCGTGCGTGCGTGCGTGCGTGCGTGCGTGCGTGCGTGCGCAGCTTGTAGACAGGCTATTTTTTGCTATTTTTGTTCTTTTAACACATTTCGCAGCCAGGCTATTTGGGAGTCATTGGCATGGAACAGTTTGAGAACCGCCTGTTCAAGCCAACATTGACATTCTTAGTAGTAATCTCACAATGATCTACCTCTAGATTGAACCCATTCTGAGCAGCTGCTGAGCAATAATTTGAAAGGAATAATGTGCACTCCTGAAAAGACAAAAATCTCAACTGAATAAAGACGACAGCATTCTCTTAAGCCATATTTTATTCTTTGGCTATTCGAAAATAGCAGATTTATAAGCTCACATGCAATTCGACGCATTGTGAGCTTGTATGCCATTTTAGAAAATGTTTAAAAGCGCCTCTTAGCCAGTGGATAAATTGAAGTAAATTCTCTTTGATAGTTGATATTGAACAGTGGCCTACTTGTACAGACATTTTAAGACACTTATTTTTGGTTTGACCTCTGTGTTTCTTGGGAACACTGACTTATCTTTCAGTCAGCATAGACACTTAGATCCTACTGCCATTGCTACCCTACACCATAATGAACCCTAGTGGGGATATTAAGGGGTTGAGGGAACAGATTAATATTTAATGAATCGCTCCCTAAATGATAATGCCTTCCTGAAAATTGGCATTAAATACTTTTAATAGTGATTTTGGCCATTCCTGACCCTGGGTTACTGTGGCACAGCCCTAAAGGGCCTATGGCTATAACTATATGGATATACTGTACGTATCTAGTGCTGACCAGGTCACTGAGATGCAAAGAAAAGGTAGCTACGGTTTAAACTTTCCACTATAGTCCTCAACTCCTCCATGTGAGCCAACAGAATGATAAAGGAATAAATCTAATAACTGTATGTATCCCGGAAAGATGGACACTATCTCAGAGACATAGAGGCTGAATAGCAGTTTGTTTCAGAGCCTAGTCTGTTCAAGATGTTGTCATACAATACAGCTGGTATACAGGCAGTGACATTCATTCCTGTACTCCTTGCTTCCTCAACACTGTGGATGAAAATAAAATAATATCAGGTACTGTAGCCTACAAATAGTCCGAATAAAGACAGCCAGAGGCATCATCTCAGAAAAGAAAAGTATGGGGTGGCAAAAAAAAGCAAAAATAGACAATCGACAAAATCTGCAAACTCACAGCCCGTCACGTTTTGCGTCGCGCTGTGAGTGAGCTTGTAGATCGTCTATTTTCACTATTTTTTCAAAACAAATTATAAATGTTTTTAAAAGTTTGCCTATAATGACACGTGCGATATAGGGATGCCAGATTGAAAGTCATTAATGAATGTATGGTTGCAGACAAGAAAACACGTGTCACATACAGTATGTTAGTGGTGGAAGAAGTACTCACAATTTGTACTTAAGTAAAAGTATAGCAATAACATAATGTAGAAATACTCTGTTACAAGTATAAAGTACCAGCATTCAAAATGTACTTAAGTAAAAGTACAAAATTCTTCAAAATATACGATTCTTTGAAAATAGCAGATCTACAAGCTCACAACGCAACGCGTTGTGGACGATGTGTGGTGAGCTTGTAGATTTTCGCTATTCTCCTTATGATGAATTATATAAGGCTTAGTTAAATATTTATTTCATACTTCAAAGAGTAGGAATGAACAATGCTCAGCTTCCCCAGGGCAGCTGAAGCGGACCAATGTAAACATACTGTAGCTTGTAGATCGGCTATTTACAAATAGCCAAAGTATATGGGTCTGAAGTGGTTAATGTATGTTTTACAAAGTAACAAGCAACTAAAGTTTTCAATTAATTGTAGTGGAGTGAAAAGTACAATATTTGCCTCTGAGATGTGATGGAGTAGAAGGAAAAGTACTGAAAACTGGAAATACTCTGGTAAAGTAAAAAATACCTCAAAATTTTATTTAGTTACTTTCCACCACTGCGTGTATGGAGAGTGTGGATTAAATGGATAGTTCACCCAAAAAAACACTTTTTTTCTATCGATTAGTCACCCCATGGAGACTTGAATTCATGGATATTTTTTTGTTTTTGTCGCATTCCTAAGCCAATCATTTTGATGACCAGCGGACCGGTAGGCAGCGGATCCGGTAGGAGACACAAAGGAGACTCTTTGTGTCTCCTACCGAAACCGCTGCCGGTCATCAAATTGTTGGCTTAGGAATGCGACAAAAATAAATAAAAAATTCAAGTCTCCATGGGGTGACTAATAGATAGGAAAAAAAGTCATTTTGGGTGTGAACTATCTCTTTAAGATGCACTCACCGCCAATCCAAATCTACAAAAAAAGAAAAGAAGAAACAGGTTAGTTTGTTAGTTTATTTATCTCTGTCATGATTTAACAAGACAGTTGACCGAATAAATACAACAAGATAACTATTGACTGAAAGGTGAAAAAACAGGTGTACAAAATATGAATAAAATAACTGAATTTGGGATTGAATGTCAGGGAGTGGCAATTGCCATCCCCTGGGAGCCCACAATCACACCCCTGAAGTCAGGATAAAAATAGGAATAAAATAAATAGCAATAAAAAAACAAATAACCTTGAGGGGCAGTCGACAATGTTTGTATAGCCTACCCCCACTGCACATCTTCTGGTAATGGGGGGCCGGGGAGTGACAGACCAGGCAACTGTCATATTAGTTGCAAAGGGAAGGGGACATTTTGAAGGGTGGGCACAGGGTGAGTGAATGTACCTGACATCCCTTTCGGCTTCCCTGACAGAGAACTTGACAAGGTGCAGCTGTTGGGGGCTGGATTCCCCTGATGTTCTCTATAGAAGGATGACGTTGTGTGTGAGCATGCCTGGAATCAAGACTTCTCTGAATTTCATCAGCTCCTTCCTTGCCTGTCCCCCGTTGCTCTGCATGTCAATGTCTATATTCATTCAGTGTGGCTCTTGTGGATGGTGCAACTGTTTTTTGAAAGTGCTTTCTTATTGCTGAATGTTAAGGAGGGCTGCCTGCAACAATCGACTGTTTTCTTAGCGATTATTCTGTTGATTACTTTTTTCGATTAACTAAACTTGTTTTGTATAGATCAACGAATCGATTAACCTCTTCAGCTGTATTTTATACTTAAAACAACAGTGTTGTGCGAAGAAAGAAAAAAAAGGCCAATCTACAAGCTCACAAATCTTACAAGGTCACAAAGCTGACAACTTGTCACGATCGGCTATTTTCACATTATCTAATGATTTTCTAATTATTTTATTAAATTATTGATTTTTATAGTCAATTAAAACAATTAGTTGGATAAACTGTTGCACCCTTAATCTTAAGCACTCATTCTGTATACTTAGTTAACCGAGATCCCCCAGGGGTCTATACTCTGTCAGCTCCTACACTGAATCTCTTTGACAAAAATTACTGGACTGCACAGTATACATGTCGAGGTTTCCTTGAGCAAGACACTTTCTTGCTCAAGGGATATTTCACTATTTAAAAAAAAAACTGGTCATTTTATCGTCTACTCAGGCTTTTGCGAGCCCTCCAGACAGTTTTTAAGTTGCTTGATATAATATAAAAGTATTAAAAATAAATGAAAAAAGTAATTAGAAGGACAATCACGTATATATGTAATCACGTATAAGAAGGACAATATCAGTCACCAGAACCAAGGACGGGTGTTTCCGATTAATCTAACATGGTTAAAATGGAGTTTGAAGTTACAATGGGTTTGCATAGGGAGGGGGCGTGTCTGATAAAATGAGTATCAAATATCTAAATACTAAATCAAGCAACTTAAAAACTGTCCGGGGGGCTCACAAAAGCCAGAGTAGACGATAAAATTACCCTTTTTTTTCAAAAGTGAAATATCCCTTTTAACCCTAAACGGAGCATTCACCATGACCATCTGAGCAGCCATCAGCTGGGTAAAGCTGAAACTGAGTTTCCCCCACGGCATTTATAAAGGTCTACCTTATGACATGCCCAGAACAGGGACACTATAGACGAATCCACAGATGCGCTGCCTGTAGCTGCCTGTAGGCGGCCATTGCTGCGGTGTCGCGTCCGCGGAGCGTTGACACCGCAGCAATGGCTGCGCGTAAGGCAGCGCTCCGTGGATTCGTGTATAGGGTTCATGTGGCTAAACTGACCAATAGTAATAATAATAATAAAAATAGAAACTTCTAACATACTTTGTTGGCTGCGCCTATCTTTGAATGCCATCCATGCTCACTAACATCTGATTATAAACTTATGACTGATGTGTGAAGCGTTCTGTTGGAATTTCCCTGGATTACAGAGGCCTGTGAAGAAGCAAAATGAGATCATATCCAACATTACACTTGTTTTCTTTTCCCCTTTATTCAAGCAGGAGGCCCGTCTGTCAGATGCTCCTCACTGCAATTTTCTGCTTTGTAAGCACAGTATATCGGAGAGACACTCAGACCAGCACCCCAGAGTTAATTAATGTATTATGTAAAATAGTCCTTTCTCCCCCACGCTGCAGTGCAGCATTTCTGGGATGTCACATTTGAGGCAACACACCATGCCATTTCTCCTGCTGGCTTGGCAGTCCTCATAATCCGTCGTATACTTTTTTTTTGCAGGTATTCATCACTTTAGCCAAAGTCATAAATCAGGCTGATTGAAGAAATGCAGGTTTGGCCCACAGGGCTCGCCCTGTGTCCTGGTTTGAATGCGATTTGCTCAGATGATCTTCTTCCTTTAATGATCGCCTTCAGACTATTCATATGTGATTTTGTGTAGCGTTCACATGTTTTCTTGAGGGACAAGACTAGGGGGACAAGACTAGACAATTAAATTGTCTAGTCGAAACACATTAACACATCAGTAAAGATGTGCTGACCCCAGAACTGCATAGAATTGTATACTCATTAATTGTTACATCTCTCATTAACTCTGTTGTGGCGGGGCACATTAATTTGTTTCATCACTCAGTGTGAGTGGGGAATGACACTTTATTATCTGTAACTGATTTTGTACACGGCATCATTCTGTCAACGAATAAAAAAAGGAAACAAAACAGGAAAACGTATAAAAGATGATAATGTTTTGAAACGTTTGACTGTAATGGATCGGCATTGGTGACTTCAATAATGAACCTAATCATTCATACCACCACATAAAGTCTACCAAGAAGACCCTCCCTATCCTATCTATGCATTACAATTCAGTCATTGTTTGCATTTCTTTCACACATTTGGAGCCTTATATACTATACATCTAGCAATGTATTTGTTTATTTTGAATACAGTGAGTATGTTCTCTTGTCTGTGGTCGCTGTGTTGCATGAAGGTTTTCTATAGTGCCAAGACCAAGGCCTTCATTTGCACCTGCTCGACAACATCTCTACTGTATGTCTAAATGCAGATGGTGCTTGCTGAACTGTGTCTTCATGGGTCAGTTGCTACAGTAGCCAGTTAACTGGAGTAGGCGATTCACTTCTTACTGAAGATCCTGGCTGCCACACGCTGAAATGTCTGCATGATTCTGCTTTTAAACACTTTCATCCTGTTTTGGGCACGTTATTATAGGAAAAATCTTTTAAAAGTCTTCCAAAAAATGTCACATTTCCAAAGTTTTCAAACAAAGGCAGATTCTCCTTATGATGAATTATATAAGGCTTAAGTAGTTAAATATTTATTTCATACTTCAAAGAGTAGGAATGAACAATGCTCAGCTTCCCCAGGGCAGCTGAAGTGGACCAATGTAAACATACTGTAGATTGTTTTGTAAGTAAAGAAACACTGAGTAAAACAATGTTATGATTAGTAAATATTGTACCATTGCTTTAACCCGTTAAAACCGCGAAAGCTTCTGTGTCATTTTAGATTTGAACTATAAAGCATTATTTTATGCTTTGGCTAAATAAAAAAATAGCAGATCTACACGCTCGTAGCACGTCGCTTCATGCCACGCTACGAGCTTGTAGATCTGCTATTTTTGAAAAATCGTGACAGTTTGTGCAAATCTTTGAATATCTAGATTATTTTAAAGCGAACATTTTTAACTCAAAAGTTTGGTTCTGGGGGTCCCTGGAACAAGATATTTTGAGATGGGGGGTCGGCGGCCAAATACAATTTTGCGGGTCCTTGACATGAAAAAGTTTGAGAACCACAACCGCAACATAACTTTTCAGAAAACTGTTAGGATTTAGAAGGCATTTGTAGAATCGGCCTCAGGTCTTAATGGGTTAAATAGTAAATCCTGTACCAATTGCGATGAAATGAAAGCATTTTTCAAGCTTGTACATTACTTCTCACCAGACCATTAGCAACTCATAGTCAGATATACAATACAGTATGTAGTGTCTTTAATAATGATCAGCGCAAACAACGCACTGATACTTTTTTCTCATTAGTCATTCATATTCAACTGCAGCATTCATCTACACACAGCATCGTCCTTTATAACGACAAATAATATCCCTTTGTGAAACTCACAGCAGTAAGTGAAAATAATGACCCTGAAGGAGGCTGTTGTGCTATAGCGTGGGTTGTATCCCACAATAGGCATTGTTTTTAATATTCTGTTTTTATTTTCAACAACAAATAGCCATAAAAATAACGTTCTTGCCAGAAGTGTAGCTTGGATTTTATTACCCCCTTTTGTTAAAATAATGAAATGCTTGATCAGTATGTAGTTGTGTTGACGTCAACTTATACAACGCCGTAGAAATAATGCAGTATGATTATCGACTATAGGCTGAAACAGCTGCTTGAGTTAAAACTAATCTGATTGACTTAATTGCATCAGCTTCCAACAAGCTTTTATTTAGTTTGATAACAAAGCATTACTGAGATGCTTCCCATAGGGAGGGTCAAGCTCTCACACTAAGGGCTTGAATCTCATGCACCTGCAACTTCTTGTTTAGTGTTTTATGCTAATCATGGACCATTCTATAGAATGATATTTCCCCTACTCTTAATAACATCAGTTATGGGCCTTATATGGCATTCTCTGACAATACTGTGGTTTAATCAATGTTGTCAAGTTGTACAACCTGAGAATATTCCTGGTATTGAAGTGGCAGACATGTTTTTGAAAGGTTTTAATGCGCCCGCATGCTTAGCTTCTCAGTGATTATTCTATTATCTAATGCAGGAAATGCATTCACATTCCCAGGCTGTCCCTTTGTGCTTTCACATGCATCTTTTCATTATTTTACGACTCATTTTATATAGGAATTGCATTTACAAAATATATTATATCTTGTAATAAAATTATATAGTACATTCAAAGATTAGAATTCTCTGCGGTCAGACAGGTGATTATTAGCCTACTGTTAGGCTATTGATTGCTGTTTTGGGTACCATGTACTTACTGCTAAAACACACACTGTTATTTTAAATCAAAGCTTAAGGCCTTGTTTGCCACTGCCTTTAACTTTGGTTTTTCTGCACTGCAATTTGTATTCTTTTAGTTTTCGTTTTTATTTTAACTTCCTTTTCTTTTTAAATTGCACTCAAATGTCCTCTTATAATGTGTTCATGTTGTACTGTCTTAATGCTCTGTCTTAATGTCTCAAATGCTTAATGTTTTTATTTTATTTGATCTAAATCTATCTAAACTTTGAGTTGCCTTGTTAAATTGTGCTATAGCCCTACAGCGACCAGACTGCTTGGCCCCGGCCTATCACTGAATAATCAGGATAGGTTACTAGGCTACTAATGGATGCTGTAGCCTACAGAGTCATTACTATTCATTCATGCAAGGACACTGTCTATAAAGTAACCTCGTTATTATCACTGTAAAATATGTGAACTATGTTGCGTGGGAGGAACGGCTGAGTCAGCAGCTCAAAAATCTATCCATAGAAATGCAACTCTCACTGTTCCGTGACCATAACGTCTGCTCATGCATGCAATGCAATGCACCTGCTCCAATGATTAGCCTACTTTACTGCATGCATGCAGTCGCCCTAGTTTGCTGACTCAGCACAGAAGGACTGAACAAAATCATGTAGGCTAATCTACGCGTCTGCTTTTAGTCAGTTATGTATTTTGGGAGCGAGTTGGAAAAAGTGTTGCTTTTTGTTTTGCATTGTTTTTTAGGTCAAGGGGACTTATAGTGACGCACTACGCAGGGTGCCCTATATTCCAGTTAAGCACTTAGAATTAGGGCGCTGAGTAGATCGAGCGTCTTCCTTTGAGTAGATGATAAGATTTATCAGCCTACGTCTACTGACTTTTAAAGTGAAACGCCAATGGAGGCTTTACTATCAGTGGTGTAAAGTAAGTACAGTAGATGTACTCAAGTACTGTACTTAAGTAACATTTTGAGGTACTTTTACTTTACTGGAGTATTTCCAGTTTGTAATACTTTTACTTGTACTCCATTACATCTCGGAGGCAAATATTGTACTTTTTACTCCACTACAATTATTTGAAAACTTAAGTTACTAGTTATTTTGTAAAACATACATTAACCACTTCAGACCTATATACTTTGGCTATTTGAAAATAGCTCACAACACATCAGCTTGTGAGCTTGTAGATCTGCTATTTTCAAAGGATCGTACATATTGGAAACTTGTGAAATGGGACATTATTGTGCATAATGAGTACCTTTACTTTTAGTACTTAAGTATATTTTGAAGCCAATACTTTTGTACTTTTACTCAAGCACATTTTGAATACTGGTACTTTTACTTGTAACAGAGTATTTCTACATTGTATTAATTATTTCTACTTTTAAGTACAACATGTGAGTGCTTCCACCACTGGAATTTAGGGGCTCCAATCGGCAGAGCTGCAAAATGAAGATAGATAGACATGGAAAATGTCTCAATTCTCTCTTAAGAAACTTTATTTCTCTCTTCTTTATGAAAGACGATGCTACAGTTCTTTTTATTAATCCTGCATTTGAGAGATATATCGGCTGACACTAGCTCTTGTTGCCCTATTGTTTGCAAAACAGTAGCCTAACACTAACACAACAGTTTAGAGGAATTAGTACAATCCGAATTATGGTTCCACTACTTGGACCATCTGCCCTCTCCAGTCTCCACTCTGCACTGAGCAATGCGCACTATTTCTTGCTGCCTGCATAAACTCCCGTGTTGCCAGGTTTTGAGAGAGAAACAAGCAACCAGGTCTATGAAAACAAGCCCAAAAGAAGCAACTAGGCTACACGAAACCTTAACTTTAAACCTATATACATCGGCTATTTGAAAATACAAGCTCGAGCTTGTATATCTGCTATTTTCAAAAAAACAATCTTGGGAAAAAAGTGAAAAATGTAAAAAATATATATATAATAATTGAAACATTTTAACAACACAGATCTTGTATGGAGGTTCCTGGCACAACATATTTTCAGGTGGGGGTCTTTGGATAATTACATATTAATTTGGGCGTCCTTGACATGAATATATTTGAGAACCATTGGTTTAAACAACATGAAACCCACAAAACTACCAATATTTACAAGCAACTTTGCAGAAAAACAAGCCCAAGGTCTCTTATAAAAAGCGGACATGGCAACAATGATCTAAGCTCTGTCAAGCCCGTTTAAATAAGCCAGTGAAAGCCACCGAACCTGCGTCACGTCAGACGATCGAAAGCATCTGACTTCCGGTCCGTGGATTTCAAAATAAAGGTATAATGGAAATAGAGCTAATATTTTGTGCACGTTTTTATTTTATTGTATTATTATTAGCTGTTCTAAAAGAAAATGCTCATTCCTTGTAAGTAGCTCCGGATAAAAGCTTATGCTAAATGACTAAATGTAAATTGGGGAACTGGAGAGAAACAAAATAGGGAATATACCATGTGTCGTTTGTGTGTGTGTGTGTGTGTGTGTGTGTGTGTGTGTGTGTGTGTGTGTGTGTGTGTGTGTGTGTGTGTGTGTGTGTGTGTGTGTGTGTGCGCGAGCGCGCGCGCGCGTGTGTGTGTGTGTGTGCGTGCACGCGCGTCTGTCTGCCTGCCTGCCTGCCTGCCTGCCTGCCTGCCAGCCATAACATTTACTCTGCTAATAATTAGACCCATAAGAGTATTTGCCCTACCTTTTCTACTATCTCAAAGCCTGCAGGTCACAACAGCCACTGTAAGCCTAGGTACAAATTATTGCTTTCAATTAGCAATGCCTGGATGGTTGATTGACAAATGTGTTAATAGTTAGTTTTCTTGAGCTTTATTGAAACTCCAAAGAATGATCACCTGCATTTACAGTATACACGGCTTTGTCACCGCTCATTCGACTTTACGTGTAAATTGACTGTAAAAACAGGCAGATATTCTAATATAATTTCTAAAGCTATATATTTTGCATGATTTTTTGGCTGATTTGTGATGCGGCATATTTACCCCAAATAAGCCATACTGTATGGGAGGAGGCAGAATGTTTCGTACAAGCTCTGAAACCAAGCCTGTCATAACTTATTAATACACTGTGCCGTGAGCTTAATTATAGATCGGCTATGTTCAGCTAAGAGATTTGGTGTAGAGCAGGGGTTTTCAACTGATTGTGAACCAGGGACCACCACCCCCTGACTAAGAATCAACCTGGGGACCACTGTTGTGTTGGGTGAGATTAGAGCTAAGATTAGTGCTTTGCTAACACTTGCTACTGTATGCATGCATCCCATGATACATCCCACTGTTTCTCAACCAGTGGTCCATGGGCTACACAGACACATGCAATTATATGGCCACATTTCCTAATAATGATGACTCCATCAGGCAATCCGGTACACTTCCCCTTTTTGAGATTCTAACTCCCTTTTCTGTGGAATTTCTTGACCTCCGACTTCCCAGAAATTGACAACATTGACGTGTCATCATAGGTCACCAGGTCGATAATATGCACTGTTCCTTGGAACAAGAAGAAAAAAACATATTGCAACATGGTCAGGGACCACATGCGATACCTTCAGGGACCACAAGTGGTCCACAGACCACCTGTTGGGGAAAGGGGGGGGGCAAGTAGCTATAAACCCCTGAAGTGTATACAGTAGGGTTTAAGGGTTTACTATTAATATTATTATTATTATTATTATTATTATTATTATTATTATTGTATTAATGCTGCTACAATATCTGAGGAACCAGAACAAAATAATTGTTTGTGTTTGTAACTCTACACAAGATGTAACCATACCATAAAGAAACCTTGAACCTTACGTCGTAAAAAACAACTGTCACCTGACATTAATCGGTTTCTGTCTGAAATAATCACATTAAATTGGACCCATAGGTTAGGCAGGAGGTTTCCTACAAGCTCCTGAACCAAGCCTGTCATTGCTACTTAATACAGTGAATATTTACAAAATGTAAATGCGTAGCATATTAATATTAAAACTGTACTCATAAAAAAAAAAAAAGCTTTAATAGACTACAACATTTAATTTAATGTACTAATGCATTGGACCCATTAATTAATAACCATCAAATTGAAGCCTTTTCATTCTTATCAATGGCTGTCATAATTAAAATACTCAACTATAAAAGCTGAGTTTCCCCAGTCCTTGGTTACAAAGGAGTATTATGATAGTTTCCATTCTGAAATATAACACGTTTTTCATTGTTTTTATTGGCATGGCATATAATGGTCGGCTACTCCCCGGGTTAACCAGTTCAGCGGCCTTGTGGTTAGAGTGCCCGCCCTGAGATTAGGAGGACTATAAAAATGGGACCCAATGCCTCCCTGCTTGGCACTCAGCGTCAAGTGTTGGATTGAAGTGTTGGATTGGGGGTAAATCCCTGCGACATACTAGGGTCATGTCCAGGGGTTGAACTTGTACATCATGGCTGGGGGATGTACTTGCACAGTACATCAAGAAGAAACAGGAGATAAATGGTAAATGGTGCATTTATATAGCGCTTTTATCCAAAGCGCTTTACAGAGATTGTGCATTACATTCACCCATTCATACACCGATGGCAGAGGAAACCATGCAAGGCACCAACCTGCTCATCAGGAGCAATTAGGGGTTCAGTGTCTTGCTCAAGGACACTTTGACACCAACTCTGGGAAGCCCGGGATCGAACTGGAAACCTCACGGTTCCCATCAGGGCACTCTACCGGCTACTCTACCCCTGAGCCACTGCCGCCGGAGATAGGCTCCTGCCATTTAATGCTCGGCAAGGCTTACAGTACGTACTACGCCCCCAGCAGTGAACTTGGCCCCGTTTTTTTCACTACACCAAATCTCTTCGGCAAAAATAGCAGATTGCACAGTACACGCTCGCAACGCGTCACAATGCCAATCACCTATTATGACATGACCAGAATAGGGACTCTAGGGTTCATGGGGTTAAAAGACATGCAGGATATATAAAGGATTCCGATTCACCTCCAAGCAAGTGTTATTATCTATAGCCTCGCTGGAAGATACTGCAGCCTGCATGCGTCCTTCAGCAGAGAGCACATCTTCAGAGACTGCCAGGACATGTTTGAAAGAGAGCGACGAATGGCTTATCAGCTGTTTCCGACTGCCAAGATAAGTTCTGCTACAACTATGCAATTCCCAGGAACCACAGATTAGTCATCAGACACATCAGCTCTCTCCTGATACCTTCTCAGATTCAAGTCCTCTCCATCGTCGCTTCCCTGCATGACTACAGGGACATTTCAGGGGCAAGTGGCAGATTGGGCTGGGATTTCGCAACCTTCTCTGAGCCTTGCCATGCCAAAGGTTTTTGGATGGCATTATATTATTATACTGCGTAGCGATTAAATTCCCATACAATGAACGTCAGATGAAGGGGAAGAGAGGTTTCCATGGCATTGCTGGAATGCCGAGCCGATATTGCAGCAATAGGAGGGGAGACCTTCGTTAATCCCCCTGTGGAAATTCAGTTTCAGCTTCATCCAGTTGATGGCTGCTCAGATGGTCATGATGAGCGCTCGGGAGGAGCTGTTAGGGTTAAGGGCAGGTACACACTGCAGGATATTATTAGGTCCGATATTGCTGTCGCAGACTTTTTTTGGCGCTCGCCGACAAAACCTCCCGATCTGACGCAGATCGGCCTTTGATCGGCGAGCTAATGCTCGCTGTGTGTGAAAGGCTCCGCGAGACGATATGGCAGTGATTATCCGCTCTGCGATGGCTTTCCGACCGTTTTCAGATAACTACCCTGTTAGATATTCAGCTCTGTCCCAGACAGGACAGCAGACAATATCATACAGTATGAAAGGAGCTGCGACCACCTTGCGAGGAGATGAACGCTACAGCCAATGAGAGCACATTACAGCCACCGTGGCTATGGAAGGTCGGTGGACCTGACCACAACAAACAGATCCCCCGCATAGTTACCGTCCAGTCCTGTATTAAGTTAAACATTATTATAAAACAGAATGAGAGTGAGCGAAGGGGGGCTGTTTATTTGAGACTATTGCACAGAGAGAGAGAGAGAGAGAGAGAGAGAGAGAGAGAGAGGGAGAGAGAGAGAGGGGGAGAGGCATATCACGGGATACGTCGATTAAAATGAATTGTAATAAACACAAATGTATATTGGGTCTGACTCTGGAGATAGCATCCTAGTGAACTATCCTACAGTGTGTAATTCCTGGTCGGGGATCAATCTATAGGGTGAAACCACAACGATATGACAGCCGATTTCAAGAAATAAACTCCTGCAGTGTGTAATGCTTAACGATCAGATGACCCCCCGACCACTTTAAGGTCCTGCAGTGTGTACCTGCCTTAAGTGTCTTGCTCAGAGACACTTTTCGTGACCCTCTGATTACCAGACGGTCTCTCTAGTCTACATACACACTTAGCTATGGCCGCCCCACAATAGCCGGCATTCACGTTAGCATAAAAGCAGCATCTACCGACTCCATCCAGGTTCATGAAGAGATGAAATAGTGTGCAGGTAAACTGTGATGCTGACCGCCAAATATTTAACTTTGTGGCCTGCTGGCCAGGAGGTAGACTCATTAATCATTTGACCACTTAAACCCTACAGTGAATATATTGTTGACTGAGGTCCCCCAGGGGTCCGCACTTGGTCATCCGCTCCTTCTTTCCCTCTCCTTGCTGAAAATAGTTCATCAACAAGCTCACAAAGCATCACGTTGCAATGTGTTGTGACCTTGTTCATGTGCTTCTTGATCTGCGAGCATTCGCTGACACGCCCCAAAATGGGGATGCTATGGGTATAACACAACAGCACAGTGGGAGTGCGTTATTGCGAGTTATTAGCTGTGAGACATTGACTACTTGTTGTTGGTGAGCATTTTTCGGATAGGCCATAACATTTTAACAATGTATTTAATACGTCCATGCCCACACGCATGCTGTATTAGATTAAATCGCACCGATGGGCTGCAGGGCTGTTGGATGTGAATGGAGAAAGCTCCTGTAGACCCCCTGAGACGGTGAGCACTGAGCAGGATCATACCGGCAAGCTGTTATGTGTCCTAAAATGTAGGCCCTAAATAACATCATCACCGGCTGCAACAGAACCCCAGCTAGGCTGCGGACTACATTTCTCTGAAGCAAATGAAACATGCAACACTTCAAACATGCACTGAGACATTAGTACTGTGGACAACGCACCTTTCCCACTGCAGCCATATTGACATTAAATAGTAGGTTAAACACAGGGGGGGGGTGGGGGGTTGATGCCAAAGGTCTATGATTTGGATCAAGCAGGCCTACAACTGTATGTTGTTGCTCTTTCACATTTTGACACTGCTGCTAAAGATATCATCTGTAGCCTACTTTATCTTCATATCATATATCATTCAATCACATTCATAATATCTATCATCTATCTATATCTGTCTGTGTGTATGTGTGTGTGTCTGTCTGTCTGTCTATCTATCTTCATTAGTAGGCTATTATGACTTTAAATTATATCCACCAACATTTCGCTGAGTAGCCTAAGTGAAAAATGCCCTCTTGATTCTTCATATAAGCTATGAATGATAAATAAATCTATTGTTATAAAAGCCTTTCAACTTCACGCAATTAAAACAACTGACTGCGTGCGTGTGTGTGTGTGTGAGTGTCTCACTCGTTCATTCATGAAGGTTACTTACTCGTGATATCATCCTAAAATGTATTAGCTGGGTTGGTGAGCGCGTGCTCCAGAGCAGGGGTTTGGGACACCTAGGGGGTCCTCAGAGTTACTACAGGGGGGCCTCTATATCTTTGTGTGATTGGAACTTTTTTTTTTACATTGACCACATGAACCCTATAATCCCTATGAGGGGAACATTAGCCAAAAATAGCAGATCTACAAGCACACAACGCCTGGCGCGCTGTGAGCTTGTAGATCGGCAATGTTTTGAAAAGCAAGGGAAAAAAGAGCAGACTAGTACAAGTAAGACGCGCGAACGCTGGAAGCGAACGCAGATTGACTGTGGCTGTTATATTTCAACCACCCTTTAGTAGTGCACTCTGCCGCACTCTGGCGGCTGTATACAGGCAGTGCAGCTGCTGGCATTTCAGCACGGAGTTTCGAGTCACATGGGGGCGCGAGCCAATGAGAGCGTGAACACACACGGACAGACACACACACAACCCAAGCACGGTGACATAGTAAGCTCCACTTGGTCGGAGGCCTCCTTCCGCGTTCGCAACTACAGAGCCAATGGTCAAGTTTACTAAGTATTGAGGGTTTAAGTGGTTAAAGGTTTGAAAATATACATTAACATGAAACAAATTAATAGAAAAGCAAACAAAACAAACCAAAAAGGCATGAATTGACTCAACACTGATGCTGTCAAACACGTCTATGAAGCTATCTATGAAATCTATGAAAAAAAGTTAAATCTGCAACACAATTTTAGTGGGGGGTCCCTGCTTCATCTCTCTCTCAGCCAAGGGGTCCTTGGCCTGAAAAAGTTGAAGACCCCTGCTCTAGAGGTTTTAAGACAGTTGACCTGCCACTGGCACCCGCAGTTGGGTCATGAAGTTCAGAGCTCTGATCGCCGAACTCATGAAAACTTTGACTGTTATGAATGGACTGACCCAAATTGCAATCGAGCACCAATTAACTCGCCTGGGATTCATTAGCTCCAAGATAATTGGAGCGTTTGCTGCAGCCTAGTAGTAATAAGACTTCAAAAGAGGTTATAGTCAACCAACCAACCTATCATTATACAGTAAGTTCATTTATGAATGGGACTGACTGGCTAGCCGTGTGAGGGTGAGTGTGTGTGTGTGTGTGTGTGTGTGTGTGTGTGTGTGTGTGTGTGTGTGTGTGTGTGTGTGTGCGCGCGTGTGCGCGTGTGCACAAGCACGTGGGGTTATGGGGTTTAATAGGTAACACACCTGCCAATTACTAGATAACCTACTAGATAACTTGGATACACATAGATGCACAGCATTACAGTACATCACAGGAATACAGAGCTTACAATACAATACAATTCAACAAAACACTCGCCTAACCACAGGGCTTAAATAAACACAAGTAGGAGGACACAGGTGAACTCAACAGACAATTAAGACACGATTAGCTAAGGCACTAACAGGACACAGGTGGAGATACTGTAACTAATAATCACAGGGAGGTGAGACAGGACAGGAAACAGTAACTAGGGCAGACAGGAACACTAGGAACAATACTACAAAATAAGGTACTAGAAACACTTAAAAAACAGAACACATAAATGCAGATCCTGACACAAACAATTAACAACGCTCTGAAAAGACGTGTCACACACTGACAGTGTGGTTGATTTTCTTTTGAAATGGGGGGAAAAATTACTAGACTACTTAGGCTAATTTAAATTTAAAATTTAAAATATTTCGAAACCAAAGGAAATGAGTTGCAACACAAACTGTAACATATAACAACAAAGCTAGACAAAAAAGAAAGACTACTCAAAATAGTCAACCATGTATATATTTTTTTAGATCATCATTTGCATAGCAGGGGACCAGACGCATTCTTTTTCAAACTGACTTTTATTTTTAAACCTCTGAACGGAAGTTAAATTGTCCCGCTCGTCTGACTTGACGCAGGTCTCTCTCCTTATTTACGCGCGCTTGACACATAGGTCTGTATCTCCACCAACCCCCCATCACCATCATCATCCCCTGTGTGTGTGTGTGTGTGTGTGTGTGTGTGTGTGTGTATGTGCGTGTGAGCGTGCGTGGAAGTGACTCGAGAGCGGGCGGAGTAATCCGTGTGTTGTGTGTGTGTGTGTGGGGGGATGAGTGTGTGTGTATGAGTGTGTGTATGTGTGTGTGCGCGCTACGGCTGCTGCTTCTTGTCACTCATTGTGCTGCCTGCCTGCTTCGCGTGCGTACACTAGACGATCGAGGACCACATTTATCCGCTGGTACCAGAATATTCATTGGAAGGAAAGGCACGTTTATTTATTTATCCTCCCGTTGAATAAACAGAAGAAACCCCCCCCGCAGCATTAAAGTCCGACCCGTCCTTCAAAAGGAGAATAATCTTTGTGATCAGATAAGATTTGCAATGCTGCAAACAAGGGATCTCATCTGGGCATCGCTGCTCTTCGTTGGCTATGCAGGTAAGATCATTTTGCTGAATGAAGTGTTTATTGTATTGTATGACTTTTTCCACGAAGCGTACAGAGGATGAGGACAGTGCTATTTTGGGGGATCCTCCGTTTTTTAACAACGCTGTTATTGTGCAGCATCCATCCTTCACTGCCTCGGGTCCCACAGTGGTGGCATCGCTGTCTGTGACACGGGGACCAGGGGGGACAGACTCAGACAGTCAGTTGTTGGTTGGAGCTGGTGTCCTGGAATATCCATCCAAACACTGCGATCAAACTAAGTTTCATTCAGAACAGACGTGAGAGTTGTGTCTCTCAGCCGGTGTAACGGCTTTCCGTTAGTCTGCCTGTTATTGCTATTAGAATGAACCGCTGCTTTCTGTCATTCATGCGTTTGGAATAGAATAGCACGCGCGCAATCACAGGATGAGATCCTGTGTAAACTCTGTTTGCCTCGAGTTTGAGAGCAGCTGTATAGGCTACATATTTTTGATCTTATTGATTTTTTTGATATCTTGTTTAATATTGTGTTATTTTTCTTTAGTTGGTCTCTTTTTTATGTAAAGCACTTTGGGCTGCATTTGATGCCATTAAAGGTGCTATACAAATAAAGTTTATTATTATTATTATATGATATGACCTTATTCCACTCGATAAAGCTGGCCACAGCATGTGTCACTTTTCCATCACAAGCTTGGTAGAGGTTAGTAGAAGATGGATGCTGTGATGCAGGGAATGATGTGGCCCCGTTGTGACAGTAACATAAGTCCACTGTGTGTTGGCTGTCCCTTCATCAGGGTTCGTTTAAGTCTGAAGAAACGTGTTTTTAACCCCCCCCCCCCCCCCCAACTCCAGGATGGAGGATATCTTGTTTTTTTTCCCTCTCGTTTTTGTTTTTTTGGTTGTGCTTTTTTAATTTGAATGATCATCCAATAGATGGCGAAGTATAACCTTCAGTGACGCACTAGGCTATAGGGCTGAAGTGAGCCTGGAGCCTAGCCTTTGGGGGGGGGGGATGCTTTGTTTCAGTCCTGTGTACACAACTGTCTGCAAAATATCACAATGTGGATTAAGTAGCAATTTATTGAGCAAAACGTTGATTTATTTTCATTATATCACACACAAATATATCATTGTTTAAACTCTTTATTAAAGCTGGCTTATGCTATAATTCTGGCTGGGGCAATTTTCAAATTAGGCATGGAAACTGTTTTTCAGTGCTTATGTGTGCATTGAGACTATGCTTTAGACCTGCTTCGTGCGATGGACCTCTCTATTCGAGGCAGTGCCATAATATAGCATGTTAATGCACCATGCTTCCCGGAAAAGAAATATCCTATATTGATTTTCTGAAGATGTGAGGTGGTTCGATGTCAATTATTTTAATTCCGCTGTATGGGGAGGGAACGTATAGCCTAGCCCTATATAGTCCTTTGGTTTAAGATTCACCGAGTCCTCATTATCTATTCCCTGGTAAACAATAGGACCCAGTCACAGAGCTTGGTGGACTTGGGGCGGGAGGGGACCCTTCTCTTTTTCTTCCCTCCCCCTTCGCCTTCCTCTCGTCGCCTCTCTCTCTCTCTCTCTCTCTCTCTCTCTCTCTCTCTCCCTCCTCCTCTCTGTCACAGCATGCATAGGCTACTACTGTATCCTATACTGTACCTGACACATCCGACTGTACCTGACACATCCGTAGAAAGTGCGCATTTACAAAATGAATGTGTGACTTTTCATGTTACTATATCACTTTGTCGTTCAAGTATACTGTAAGCCTATATATAGCCTTAGACCAGTGGTTCTCAATCTGTGGGTTGGGACCCCCAGGGGGGTCCCCACATGATTGGGGGGGTACCTTTTAGTACCTTTTTATTACCTTACAAAATTAAAGAAAAAGAAAAAGACCATTACTGCATCAAAAGTAATCAACAAACTGTACTATAAAAACTGGTCAAACATTGGCCAAATTGTCAAATAATAAGAAAGAGGCAAAAAAATAGCCGATCTACAAGCTTGTAGATCGGCTATCTTCACAATATGTATCTGTGGAACCGAGTCAAACTAATTGTAATACCTCAACTCCTACATTCCAAGTGCTTGTCATGGTGGGGGGGGGGGGTCCCCAGTCCCCAGGGGTCCCCATGCAGTTCAAATATGATCCTTTTGGGGGGGTCACGTCACGGCCTGAAAAGGTTGAGAACCACTGCCTTAGACAATCATTCTCTGCATATTTAGCATTTACCTATTGTTGCTATTAACGTGATAATGTAGGCTACAGTAAAGGGGGTCATATGCAGGTGGTAGGGTGAGAGTGGGAATGTTGGGTGATGGTATTAAGAGATAAACCTTGATTCAGTTGGAATATTAAGCCGGCACAAACAGCTGTACAGTACACTGCAGGTATAAGAGAAAGGGACACACATGAGAGAAAAATAACCAAATTGGGCAACTGTGCATTGCATTTAGAAAGCGATCACATTATTTGATAGGCCCGAGGTTTATTAAACAGGTAAT
Organism: Gymnoscopelus braueri; assembly: GCF_963280865.1. Lineage (NCBI taxonomy): Eukaryota > Metazoa > Chordata > Actinopteri > Myctophiformes > Myctophidae > Gymnoscopelus > Gymnoscopelus braueri. The sequence continues at coordinate 38,297,400 of NC_137609.1, forward strand.
GACTGTAATGCACTGCTTGAAACCCCAACCATTTAATTACAGGTATTGATTTCCAGTTCTGGTTCCAGCTCAGGGATAATTAAATTCCAAGGCCAGTGACAGACAAACAACTGGAATAGCAAGGCACGGCCACCTCTCCAGCAAAAGAGCCGAATAATGGCTGGATTAAATTCAACATGCTTTTACGCAACTGCATTCAAAGTGGCCTGCCTTTTGTCTGGGCCCTCCACAGAGAGAGAGAGAGGCTGAAGCCACAGTGTTGGAACAGTCTGCTGGGCTATATTTCCAGCGTTGTTGGAGAGATGAGATCTGCTGCACATGTCGCCATCAGTCTATATAGCTTAAAAGAACACAGGGGGGTGGAGGAGAAGACTCCAGTGGAAGCTACATTCCTCTCTCTGGCTCCAGTGAAGGAAGAGGGGAACATTTGAGACTGACCTTTTGCCCCCTCATAATTCGCGGGGCTGGGGGTGGGGGGGCAATAATTTGTGAGCTACTTGAATGTCTATAAAAGGCCTACGTCTGACTGCTGTTGTTAATGTTTGAATTCTTTATTGGGAGACATGTTTGGTTTGGGACTTGAGTTAGCGATGCGGAGATGTTTGTGCCGTTGAGTGGTGGTGACATGTTAATGTTAGAGTACAGCAGCTTCTCCTCTGTCACGTCCTGTCTGTCTGTCCCTTGAGTCGTGTTGACAGCTTGGCAAACGTGCCGTGCCATGCCGCACGTTCTTATCAATTCTTATTCAAGGCCTTCTCCAGGAGCAGGGAATGCCCGTCTCTTTCTTGGCTTTCCTCCAGGCTCGGTTCTGCATGCAGAGGAGAGGAAAGGAATAAGTTCTTCTTAAGTGTCTTCTCTAGGAACTTGTTTACGCTCATTGAGTGTGGCGCTGACTCTTGGAAGAAGGCAGTTTTAAGATTAGTCAACATTTCGGGGCAAAGAAAATAAACAATTCCAAAATGGCTAACATGTGGGACTTTGACTTCTGTGGCGAGTTCAAAGCCACTATGAAAATAATATGGCCTATTTTTGAATGAGGGGAAACTGTAAAAGCCAGTTTAACAAGGGAAAATTATAAGGCTTTTTTAGTTTGTTGCCTGAAAAGAACTAGGTCTGCTCTTCAGATCTTGGCTTCCTAGCAGGGTGAATATCCAGGATTCAAAGTGACATGTAGACATTTTGCACTGTAGCCTACTTCATCATGGCTGCTCTTCAGTTTCCCACTGGGTGCCCCCATATGCAAATGTATTAACCCAAATTACAGTGGAATTTCTCTTCTCAATTCAGCACATAACTGCTTAGTTACTCTTCCTCTAGTAATAGCACATTCCTACATCAGTGAACGATATCCTAATGAGTCATAATAGCAGGGTTTAGTTATTCCACCATTAGTGACTGGCCTGTCTTTCATTTTTGGTCCCCATAATGAAATGTTAATCACAGCCACATCTTCAACTTTCCTTGTACTAATTTCCTGCTGCCCAACTCTTTTCATCTAACCTCGTCATACTGGAAGCTAGACTAACTGCCAACTGTGCAGATCCATTGAGACATTGGGTCATATACTATTATTTATTTACAGTACATACCGTTTTAGCTGTGTTGTGAATTATTTTCAGATAATGGCACATTTGTTTGAGTTTTGAGTTTGGAAGGGGCCTTTTTCACTCTGACAGAAGATATTTTATGAAACACATGGCTATTTACTGTCTCCCATTTGTTGGAATTTATGGCAGGTGGGAAACAATTGCCATTTATTGTCATAGAGAGAGGAAGATGGACATTACTTTCTATGAAAGATTGTTTGAAAACGTGCATGTTAACAAAGGCCTCTTTTGCTTATCTCTTAATCACTGTAATGATGACAACTGGATCATTTTGTGCATGTGGACATAGATAATGAACGACTGCCTGTATATGATTTTTTTGACAAGCGAAGAGCCGAATAATTTCACTGCCTACAGAATAGTTAGTTGAAGAGAAAATCCATGCATGGGATTGGCTAACTATTCTGTAGGCAACACACAACTCTGACTCTGGGTTCTAGACTCTTCTCCCTCCTGGCTCCCAAGCTGTGTAATGACCTACCCCCTCAGTCAGAGAACTGCAGACTCACTCCCCATTTTCCACCGCAGTCTGAAAACTCACCTCTTCAGTCTCTAGTTCAACCCCTAGCACTCCTCATTCCTTGTATCACTCCTTGTTGCCTATTTTGATAGATTCCATACTAATAGTAGTTATATTATGCAGATGTCTAGTGCGTTGGACATGCTGGACACAGATGCTAAGAATGTTATTGAGATAGCATGTTGTTTAGTCAGCTTAGGTTTGATGTTTACCTGGTATCGTAGTTACTTTGTAGTACTTAATTGATTTATTGACAACGGTTCATGGTAAATGCAGTGTGCACAACTATGGTCGAGTGCACAGTTTAAGTATCAAAACAAACAGAATACCAGCACGAACTGATCAATTATCTTCCATTAATTTCCCTCAATAAGTGGCAGATGATTTATCTATTAGTGCTGGTCCTCTGTTTGTTTTGACTAGAATTCGTGGCATGTTATTTATTCCAATCTTGGATTTCCAATTCACTCTGGATAAGAGAGTCCGTTAAGTGCCTAAATTGTAAATTGTAAATTGTATAATTCTGTGTAGCTTCTTGATAAGCCATTAAAAACAAAACACAACAAAACAAAACAAAAATCTCAGCCAGAGTATAGGTAATAAACCATTTTATTCCAGTCTACTTTAAATTAGCATGAATTAAAGGATGTAATCTTTTTTTGCAAGATCTCTGCTGGTGTAACGAAGATAAAGCTGAAGGGAAAAGAGGATGTGAAATACAGTTTAGCTTTTTATAGGCTTTGTGAAAGAGATGCACATCTCCGGCACTCATTTTGCGAATGTACAGATTTCTGGGAACTAAGCGTCGGGTTTTATCATTGAAGCATTCATCGGGTGCTTTTCTTGAGCAGCTTTCTCATGTGGGACAGTACGTCTTTGTTATGAGCAGCACAGTGCCACATTATTTACATTTATCATGCATCTCTGTGTTATTGTTAGCTACTGCCGTATTATTGCCAGATTACAATTCAGACATTTTGAAGATGCTCTTATCCAGAGCGACTCACAAGGTCCAAGTAAGTGCCAGTAAGTTTTTCAACCAAAAACAGACTTAGATGGCTAAGAAAACAGATCGATAGATAATTCCATCCTAATGTACAGTGCATGGCCTGGAATTACCCTTTAAAGGCAAAGTGAGTTTCAGCTTTATATTAGCCAGTTTAAAAATGACTAAATACTTTATTATGGAAAATAGCGAAACTATTACATTATACATACATACAGTAAATTAATGCAGTTTCATATTGCACTTTAAAGTTCCTACGGTTAACCTAAAGCTATTGATGGACCCAAATGGGTAAAACTTCAGAAGGACTCTGCTGGCAGCAAGTATGTTATATTTCCCCACTGCTGACTGTTAGATGAGGATGGGCTGTCTTTGCATATTAATCAATCCATGAATAGGCATCCAGAGTGATTTGCATTGTGTGAGCCCTGAAGGCGCCCCATAGAGAACTGGACATGAAAAAACATAGAGAAAGGGACTTGGGTTTGTTATGCTGAAAAGCAGCACCCCCCACTGCCCACCTCCCTGCTCTCTGAATGAAGTTTTTTTTCTTTCCCTCCATCAGTGCAGAGTGGTCCTCGTAGATATTGGGCAATTGAGAGTGCCTGCATGTCATGTTGTTCCTTCCTGTACATTCATGTTAATTACAGAAGACACCCAGTAGAACTTAGTATAATTGTCTCCGCCAGGCCGTAAGGCATGGCGAGAGAGTATGTTTTGCACCCTGTCCGTCCGTCCGTCCGTCTGTCTGTCTGTCCGTCTGTGACCAGCTAATCTCTGGCTCCGTTGGCTTGATCGCAGTGAAACTGTGCACACACACTCCCTGGATGCCAATTCAGAACCTCTGCCCCAAATTTTTCACATGGGACTATTATAGCGCCACCAGGAGGCCGCTTTTTGCAAAACACATTTTTTGACAGTACTCCTATTGATTTTGTCCAAACGTCATGCGAATCGGTACACAGTATCTCTATAGTCATTAAAGGAAACGTTTTTTTCAGATTTTTCATATTCCATCCTGATTGGCTAAAAATGGCTTCCAAAGTTTGCAGAAGTGCTCCGTTTTGAACAAAATGCCTCAAATTATGAACACATCATCCAATTTCCGTGACATTTTGCACGCACATTCTCACTAGGGAGAGGAAGAAATGCCACTTGAAATGTTTCAAATCATCCTCATGGTGGCGCTATTACAGGCCGATTCGTGTTTTTACCTATAACTGCACCGATCTGTGTACAACTTTGTATGCGCACTCCCTAGAGGCCAGGGAAAAACCTTTGCCCTGCATTTTTTACATCTGCCTTTTGTAGCGCCACCAGGAGGCCAACTTATATAAAACACATTTTTGGATATTACTCCTTCAGATTTTATCCAAATGTCACGCAAATCGGTACACATGCTCTCTATAGTCATGTGATCAAGACGGATCTGTTAGATTTTTCATATTCCATCCTCATTGGCTAAGACTGACATTGACAGTTTGCAGGAGTGGCCCGTTTTGAACAAAATGCCTCAAATCATGAATGCAGTGTCCGATTGCCGTGCAATGCCTAAGAAGAAATGGCACCCTTTTCACATTGGCCTATTGTAGCGCAACCAGGAGACCACAATAACCTACCTGACCTGGCGGAGACCTGTGCTCCGAGGAGCACTTTTTCTAGTTTTGTATGTTTTGGCATGATCTAAAGGGCCAATAATGTAATGTGCCAATAATATTTTTTTATTATGTGTTAGAGAATTACTAAGAGGTAGTGTCACGTGATTAGGTTATTGTAAGTTGCTCTGCATAAGAATGTCTGCTCAATCCCTCAATTGTACATTGTAGACCCACTGTCTTCAGTTATCAATTCCAGCGATGCAGGGTCTGATCACAAGTCAACCAGAGGAAAAACAGAAAACACATTTTCTACCACAAGTTCAACATCACTTTGGAATATTTCACAGCATGTTTGCAACGTGTAGTTAATCATTTGATCTGAGATAACTTGATTTTTTACAAAAGAGACCACAGAGGGGTTTTGACCTTGACTCGAGGCCAATAGTTTGATCGGGTTGTGGGCTGTCTTGTGAGCAGTGTTGCGCACGAACGCACTAAATAAGCGTGTGTGTTCCCTGAACACTGTGTGATGTTCTCGTTCTCCTTCATCCCAAAAAGACCCGAGGCAATTCTACAAATGTCCTCTAAATCCTAACAGTTTTCTGAAAAAACATATGTTGCTAAACATCCGTTGGTGCTCAAACCTTTTCATGTCAAGAAACCCCCAAAAGTATATGTAATTGTCCGCCGACCCGGGCCCCCAGAAGCAAAGATTTTGAGTTAAGAATAAAAAATACATTCAAGATTTGCACAAATTATCAAGATTCTTTAAAAAAAATAGCAGATCTACAAGCTCATAGCACGGCACAAAGTGACGTGCTATGAGCTTGTAGATCTGCTATTTTTGAATAGCCAAAGAAATCTTAAAATGACACAGATAAGATGCTTTCCCGGTTTTAATGGGTTATTATGGCTCGGTTGTCTGCCGTGCGGCTCATCTCTAGTTTGGTCTGGTTGTCAGTGGTGGAAAGTAACTAAGTACATTTACTTAAGTACTGTACTTAAGTACATTTTCTAGGTATTTGTACTTTACTTGAGTATTTCCAATTTCCAATACTTTTACTTCTACTCCACTACATCTCAGAGGCAAATATTATACTTTTACTCCACTACAATTATTTGAAAACTTTAGTTACTAGTTACTTTTAAGATATAAATTATGACATTATAAAACATACATTAACCACTTTAGCCTTATTTTATACATAGGCTATTTGAAAATAGCCGATCTACAAGCTCACAACGCGTCGCATCGCGACGCGTTGTGAGCTTGTAGATCTGCTATTTTCAAATATTTTGTACTTTTACTTTTGATACTAAAAGTACATTTTGATGCCAATACTTTTGTACTTTTACTCAAGTAAATTTTGAATTCTGGACTTTTACTTGTAACAGAGTATTTTTATATTGCAGTATTGGTACTTTTACTTAAGTACTTTTTCCACACTGTCTGGTTGTCTGCTGTGAGACTCATCTCTAGTTAGGTCTGGTTGTCTGCTGTGAGACTCATCTCTAGTTAGGTCTGGTTGTCTGCTGTGTGTGATGCTCTCCCACAGAGCCGAACTGGCAGAAACCTCCCCACATCCTCATCCATCAACATTACTGAGCAATGCTGCCCCGCCTGGCGACTCGCTGCAGTAAAAAAACTAAAAAAGTCCTGTTTACTGTATGTCAGGTTGCCAAGAAAAGTGATGCTGCTGCTGAAGCTGATGAATATATATCTGCCTATATTATATTTTATATATGTGCTGCAGTAGAATTCCAGCACGATGATGACATCCCCATGGGCCCCCTGCTGTATAGCACAGCAACTGATTGCTTTTGCTATATAGATCTTATTTGAAGATGTTAATATTCTGTCTACATTTCGAGCTTTAACCCATTGAGACCTGAGGCCATTCTTAAAAATGTTTTCTAAATCCTAACAGTTTTTTGAAAAAAATAAAATAAAAATGTTTTCAAGATTTTTCAAAAATAGCAGATCTACAAGCTCATAGCGCGGCACCGTGCCGCGCTATGAGCTTGTATATCTGCTATTTTTGAATAGCCAACGAAATCTAAAGTGACACAGATGCGTTCCAGGAATTAATGGGTTAAAAACAAATCCGTTTTATTTTCTCGTTTACTGACACGTTGTGGAACGTGGGTTTTTAAAATGCCGTGTAAAGGTCTGTGTCTAGACACAGACAACGGCAACGCCCCCGCGCATACTGTGTATTTTATTTATCTTATCACCTTCATACTAAGTGCGCTGTTTCACCATCTGTAGTTGTGTCTCAGTTTAGTGATTTTAGCGAGCGACCCACAGTCCAGGCACAGAGCACATCCTCCTTGGATGAGTTGGATGACTGCCTCTGGGCAAGGTGTGTGTCGAGCTATTTTTTAGTCTGAACGAGCAGCACTGCTCAGGAGACAAAAATCCTCGGATTCGCAGTGTGTCATGTGGGAAGTAACGTCCATGGAGTTTGGTTGACCCATTAAGACCTGAAGCCGATTCTACATGTCTCCTAAATCCCAACAGTATTCTGAAAAACGTATGTTTCTATGTCAGTGGTGCTCAATCTTTTTCATGTCAAGGACCCCCAAAATTACATGTATTTGGCCACTGACCCCCATTTCAAAATATTTTGTTCCAGGGACCCCCAGAAGCAAAGATTTGAGTTAACATGTTCGCTTTAAAATAATATACATATTCAAAGATGTGCACACATTTTCACAATTTTTCAAAAATAGCAGAACTACAAGCTCAGCGCGGCACTCGGTGCCACGCTATGAGCTTGTATATCTGCTATTTCTGAATAGCCAAAGTGTAAAATAATGCTTTTTTTTTAGCTCAAATCAAAACATGACACAGATGCGTTCCAGGTCTTAATGGGTTAAAATGGTGATAAAATACTGATCCATTGTCAAAATATATTAGTATATTGTATATTGTGGGAATGACCCCACCCTTTGAAAAAAGAGGGTCATGTTATCTTTATTAGCTGTGGTATGGTTTTAGTTTTTTTTTTTTTTTTTTTGCCTGGGAGGTGCTCCTAGTGCATAACCATAGCTGTGGTGTATTTGTATCTGTATTTATTTTCCCTTTTATGTATTTATGTATTCTTGCATATATGATTTTGTTGTGTCGTGTGGTGGATGTCCCTGGATGGGGGGGGGTGTTTTGGGCACGTCATTACAGTAGGTGAGGTGATGGTTACACGTTCGAATATGTGTATTGTATGTTGTTTGGATGGACATGCTGGACAGATACAGATGCTAAGAATGCTATTGAGATTAGCATCTCGTTTAGACGGATGCTCAGGTTTGATGTTGTTTCCCTGGTAACCTAGTTACTTTGTAGCACTAAGAAGATTGATGTATTTACACTCCATTTACCTGTCCATGTATTTACCCTTGACAGCGGTTCATGGTAAACGCAGTGTGCGCACACACAGCTGCCACTCTTCTAGACTATGAGTGCAGTGCACACAGTTGTGACAACTTAATAAGTATCAAAACAAACAGAATACCACCAACACTAACTGATAAATTATCTTCCATTAATTTCCCTCGATAAATGGAAGATGATGTATCCATTAGTGCTGGTCTTCTGTTTGCCTCGGGCACTCCAGTTTGCAGAGTAGATGAAATGTCACGACCTCCTAATCTATATTGTAAGAACGCTCATCACCAAAATGGTATCTTAACTCATTCAGTGCCAGACTTATTTCAAGCTTGTTGATCCCTGTGCCAGGATTTTGCTATTATTTTACCTTTTCAAGGGGTCACAGAGTGTTTGTCTTCAGTGTGATTGATCCCCTGATGGTTGCTAATCACTGAGGTGATTCAGGTGTGGTTTCACAAATGTCAACGAGGTCATTGTGACCTCGTTGACATTTGTTGTTAGATGTTTGAAAGTGGCATGTCTCACTCAGAAATACAGTGTGAAAAGTGTGATTTTTTTCTCCGTTTATTTTTTAACATTGAAGTGAATCGAGCAGCAAGTTTTTAATAGCGTTTTCTCCTAGTTCCTTTGAGAAAAAATATTTTTAAAAAAATGTTTAAAAAATATTTGTTTATATAGGAGACGTCAAAGGACGTCATTGGCACTCACCGAAGTGGCTTTTTCTTCCATTTTTACACACATCAGTGCTATATGTCTTAGAGGTCAGTTCTAAGAGAAAGTAGATGACGTGACACACACAAGACACAAAAGTCTTGTCGGCCAGGTGAACCTGATGTCTGCTGGGACCCCTGTAAAGCCAGCACATTGCAGTGTATGAATAAAACATCTCTGTATGTCGACTTTGCGGTCATTCTGTGTGTATTTCTTATGGCTCCCTTCTCCCATTAGATTCTCAGATGGGACTCTCTATGGCAGCAAAGGGTGATGTCACAACAACACACACCCAGAGCATTAACCCTTTAAGACCTGAAGCCGATTCTACAAATGTCTTCTTAATCCCAACAGTATTCTGAAAAAACCTATGTTTCTATGTCAGTGGTGCTCAAACTTTTTTCACGTCAAGGACCCCCAAAATGAATATGTATTTGGCTGCCGACCCCCATCTTAAAATATTTTGTTCCAGGGACCCCCAGAAGTAAAGAATAGAGTTAAAAATGTTCACTTTAAACAATATATTTTCAAAGAGTTGCACACACTTTCATGATTTTTGAATAGCCAAAGTGTAAAATAATGCTTTTTAGCTCAAATCTAAAAGTGACAATGAAGAAAATATTCAATATTTGCCCTATTTATTTTTTTAAAATATGCCTTTATTTGTGTTTTCTTGTTTTTGTTTTGTTTGAATGTTTTTGTATGTAAAACTGTATATGTATGCTGCCTTCTTGGCCTGCAGGCAGTGCAGGGCCCTCTTGAAAAAGAGATTGAAAACTCAGTGTGGTTTTACCCTGGTTACCCACATGAACCCTAGCGTCCCTATTCTGGGCGAGTCATAGTAGGCCAACGTTCTGTGAAAATAGGCTAACATCGGACAGAAATAGCCAATGTACTGCGTTGTGAGCTTGACATTTTCAGCATACTTGAAGGGAAAAAGGCCAAAGAAATGAGTGCAGACCCCTGGGGGACCGCGGTCAATGAACTATACGTTTTAAGTAGTTAAATAAATGACAACAATGAAAACGATATAAAATATCAGCTAAGAATACTGAAGTGTTGCCTCTTAGTGACCAACTTCAGGATTATGACATGGTGTGTGTGAAGAATGGAACCCCTTGTGGCAAATTATAGGGATGGCAATAGTCGACCACTAAAAAATACTACATTGTTCCCCTCTATAGCAAATCCCTTCACGGAAAATATCTGTTCTACAAGCTTGTAAAACAGATATTTTCGGATTTTGCCATGCCCAGAATAGAGATGGTAGTGTTCATGTTATGACTAATTGTACAAATGAGTGTGCTGTTTGTCATACCATCTATCTACTACAGTCTCTACCCTGCCTACAGTGTGCCTACCGGAGTAACAGAAAATAAACAAAAAAGGTCACTTCACCTCCACTCACTCACTCACTCACTCACTCTTGTTGGTACTACAGCAGACTCGGACGTGCGTTTTACAATCCCACTGAGTAAGTCAACTCAGTGATGTAATGCCCAGCAATGGCAGTTAGCTCATCCTGCATAGGGATTTGATCCTTGGCCTCTGATTGGATACACCTTCCTCAGGTGCCAGGCTGCAGCTGCCTGTGTGTAAAGAACAACAACAGATGTGTCTTTTGGGAGAGACAGGAACATGGGCAATATGTGCCGTGTTCTTTACAGTACTGTCTGCAGTTTTGCTTCCAATATTAGCACAGCTTGCCGTCTGTGTGCATCCTTGCAAGCATACTCTGTTGCTTGACCATGTTTTCAAGCCATACCGATGGATTTTTAGAATAACTCTGTTTTTTTTTTTGAGACTCGTTATGCAGGTCGTGCTGTTTACAACCTGAGCCTCAAGGTTGTGAATATTTTACATTCCGCAGGCTCGCCTCATATTCTTCTAGTAGACTGGACATAATTAAATAGATAAAGCCTGCTACTTCATAATGCCCATGCCCGTCAGATTAGTTCAATCTCATTTCAAAATGCCACACTTGTTGTGGTGTCGTTTTGAGAACCTGTTCACCTGACGTTCTTTAAAAAGTAGCTGTGCGCAGAGGAATGAGCAAACAGCACATTACTGAATTCAACTAGAAAGGAAAATATATTAACGGTGGAATAGTATTTGACTGCAAATTATAATTTCACAAAAGCTCGAAGAAATGAATATTGCCTCCAGGCAATAATTTCATTATGTAGCTCTCTCCAATAAAACATCGCTAGGCCTAAATTAATTAATATCGAGGTGATACAGCCTTTTACTTACTTTGCAGATTGGAATGATAGGCACAGTTACAGAGTCCATGCAAATCATCATTTATACTATGACCGTGGACAAGGAACATGTAGTATTTTCTTGAATATACATTGCCAATTTGGAGCGATATTGTCACTGATGGCTAATGTCATTCACATGGTGAACATGCTACTGAATGTGAGGGAAATTCAAGGGCAAACACACAATGAAAACAACATTCAGGTGGTTTACTCCTATGCTGTGGGACATTTAACCCTATAAACCTTACACTTGGTTGATCAGAGTCCCTCGAGGCTCAATAGATACTAGAGTCTTTTCTGTTTTGGCTCTATACTGTACATTGAAAATAGCCACTCTACAAGCTTGCAACGCATGTAGATCTGCCATTTTCTGCAAAAGGTTTCCCCGCAGAATACGGATGCTGGGCTTTAAGTGGTTTTTAAGCATGCAGATGTGTGATGCTGACAGCCTCTCTCCTGAAGCCTCTTTACTAGTGTCATCGCCATGAATCTGGAGAGCTGTTCGTCTGACAGCGATTGGGAGAGAGCGATGTGGTTGTGGACCTTTTTGATCAAAGTCATGTGTCAGCTACCATCCAATTAGTGGGTGGATCTTAGCCCGCACTCTAATGTGAGAGATGAGTGGGCCAAAAGTTCTGCTGCCACTATCCATGAGGAAAATCACTCTTGGCACACCTTAATTAGCTCTGATTGAAGTAAACCTGGCTGTTTTTACGCTTGGCTGGCAGCAGGTGCTTAGGAAGATGATGTCATCTGTGTCTTGAAGGGAGTGGCTGCCTCCCCATTCAGTATATAAGTAAGCAGCACAAATCAGCCTCGGAAAAGGTAAGAATGTTGTTGAAACAAGCATGCATAAGGGCAATACTGTTATTATTATAACAATATAATGCTATTCTCTGCTGCTTTTTCCGTTTTAGATTTTTTTTTAATGTTCTTTGTAAGCATTTTGTTGCATATATGCACTTAATGCTGAAAAGAACCAAGCACCAACCAAGCAATTACGGTGTGCATTTTTCTCGAACAAAATGTGTCCTATACTATAGGACCCAAATGTGACGCTCTCTCTCCAAACACTGTGTGAGTGGATGCTTCTCATTATGCGTTCATGGTTGGCCTGCTTCTCTTTCACAACGTCAGGAGGAGTAGAGAGCCTTGTAATTTATTGGAGCTATACACACCGAGAGCAATTTGAAAGAAACTATTCCTACTGAAGAAACAAAAAACCCTGCTGCTGCTAACTCTCTGTGGACCCTGGAGCTAGAAGCAAGCAAACAAAGGTGGAGGGTTAGGGGCCGGTGGGGGAGGAGAGTAAGGGAGAGAAGGAGGCAGGCCACAATGGAAAGTGTCATCAGGGAGGGGCCGCCGGGCCGTCGAGGGACTATACCACCTCCAGATTCATTGTTTTTCTTTGTGTCGCAAGCAGAAGCACAGGGTGTTTGTGACGAGGCTTATACTTAAAGCAAAGAGCGCCATTGGTCCCCCTCCCGCCCCCTCGTTCCACGACCACATGTCATTTAACAACCGTCTCCTAACAACCGCAGACCTTTTTGAATCGTCAGATATTTTGTCCTGTATTCCTGATATATAGTCATTGTATTTATATACCCACGTTGATGTTGAATTGAATCTGTGACGTTAAGAAAAGACGCAGTCTGGCTTTCCATCACGTAACCCTATGTGACACGTGTCCTCGCTTTGTGTGGTTGTTTCAGTCGAGTCGTACAAGGCGTGAGCATGAAACGATTGTGATGAGGCTTGCCTGTTTGTCCGTCTGTTTGTCTGTCTACGTACATACATAATATAGGGCTGTCCAATATAAAAAAACTAAACAACAACCATGAATTGCTGTAATTAATTACATTTTATTTTCATATTTCAATCACATTTAATATCAAGAATATTGGAATTTGGAACCAAGCTACCACCCAATTCATGAGGAATCCCCACCAAAGGAATAAATACTATTATATAAATATAATGGAAAAAAATTATAAATGGACATGAAAGCAAAAAGATCGGAGTTAAAGACTCTTTGGTTTCTTCTCCAAACAATCCTTTGTCTTTGGACTCTAATCTGATCTGCTCATATACTGTGCGTGCGCAGTCTGTTAAATGTCTGTTTCAGACTTTAAAATAAACACGGTGGATTTTAAATAAACTGTGAAACAACAGAGAAGGTGATATATGTTTTCCAAGACGGTCTTTATGGTAGTTCTGTGTTCTTTGAGACGTGCTACACTGTCATCATCTTGTCTCGCTTCCTGAGCAGCGGCCGCTGTCGAGTCACACCACAAAAACAAATAACACTTCAAAATAAAACTCAGATTTTTCATTTAAACGTCTTTTCCACATTATTCTGTACACACACACACACACACGCACGCACACGCACACGCACACGCGCACACACACACAGTACTGCATCATTCTGTGTCCACCAGGGGGTGCTTAAGACGCCAAAACAGACTTTGGCTGCAACCCAGCCATTATTACACACACACGGCTGTTGTGTTGCCTTGTTTGTATGACTTGTTTTAATCCACTGTAACAGGGGTTGTAGACAACGATTTGGATGCGCTGGCATCAAAACATGCAGCAACAAACCTCTTATGGGTAATGGGGGAGAGAAAACAAAGTAATTTCACGAAGCTACATGTATCATGTCTCATTTATCTCTCCGGATTGAACAAGCGCTATCGGGCTGGACAGATGCTGCTTAGCGGCTAATGTCCATTAACCCATTGAAACCGGAACGCATCTGTGTCATTTTGTGATTTGAGCTAAAAAAGCATTATTTTACACTTTGGCTATTCAAAAATAGCAGATCTACAAGCTCGTAGCGCGGCACCGAGTGCCGCGCTACGAGCTTGTAGATCTGCTATTTTTGAGAAATCGTGAAAATGTGGGCAAATCTTTGATATATATTTTTAAAGCGAACATTTGTAACTAAAATCTTTGCTTCTGGGGGGTCCCTGGAACAAAAAAAAATCAGATGGGGGTCCGTGGCCAAATACATGTCATTTTGGGGGTCCTTGACATGAAAAAGTTTGAGCACCACTGACAGCAACATAGGTTTTTTTCAAAAAACTGTTTTGGATTTAGAAGACATTTTGTAGAATCGGCCTCAGGTCTTAATGGGTTAACTGTTACCCCGGCAGCAGCAGCAGCAGCAAAGCCATGAGTCCAGGGATATGAGCACTAGAAGAGATGAAGAAAAATGGAACCCTGTGCTCACTGCTGTCTGTCCACTCCACTGGGAAATATAAGTGATGGCATTGGAAAACCAGCCACCAGTCAGAGAGCATCATACTGCGTGTACAGTAGAAAACTCCTCCGCTCTCTTTCTCTCTGTGCTTCCTCAGTCTCACCCCGGCATCAATCCATATACTCATATATATACTGTAATTGAGCTGCCTTCCGACCTGTCTGTTAAGCTTTACCCTCCAGCCTGAGTCATAACTTGGTGTCGCACACTGGGAAAAAAATAAGTAAAATAAATAATAATAACTAGTCCATACCCGGTCGACGCAGCCGTGGGGCGCACATGATCTGGCAACCCGGGAGGCAGTTCGTCCCATAGCTCGTGGGGGCCATCCCACAGCTGGGCAGCCCCGTAACCATGGCGATGGTCTCACCACCCTACCTACCTACCACTACAGAGTGAATTGGCAAATTATAGGAGGATAATAATGAATGTCATGAAAGTTTTAAATCTGTGATTTTTTTTGTTTTAAATAATCGATTAAATGAATTAACGGTTGGAGCCCTAGCTCTTTGTAATGTGCCATTGCGTTTGACCAAAGCGCATGTAAACGGCCGGGATTCAAACCTAGGTCACCCCAGCATGGAAAAACCAACATCTTAACCGCTAGCCTAATTCTCCCTTGTAGGCCGAGGGGAGATTTTAGGCATCAGGCAGAGGCTCTGAGCCACTACTGCTTAACGCCTAAGACAGTGTTGTTTTGCTACTCAAACCTCCCTATATCCCAAAGGGATGCTCGACAGAGTGAAGCTGAGAAACTGAGATATGGATATGTGAACGTTTTTCCGAGTGCACACACACAGGCTCTTAAATATTTTATGCCTTCCTTCCTGGATCAGAAAATGTTTCTTTATAGGTCCTATAGGCAACCAAAATCCTCTATTCTTGTACATTATCAATGACCGATAGGGAGGTAAATGTCAAACGGAGACCACGACTCTTTGGTCTGAACAAGCAGAAGGGTAGAAGATGTTTACATAGCAGTGAACAAAGGGAAGGTGTCATGCTGGATATGATTGATACAGGCTTGCAACCAGGCCGCCGCCAGATGGCCCGCAGACTTGAGAAGAAGTGCACGAGGGGTCATCCTTTTTACCCAAGCCAAGAAAAGACCTATGGGATTATTCCGTTGATAGGCTCCAAGCCCAAATGTGTTTGGCATGTTTTATTGGCTCACTTGACTCTTCGGCATCGCAGCAAGCGAGTACCCGGCCGATCCACGTTGAATACAGTCTCGTGTCTAGCAAACATGATTCATCGTCTGAATCACTACAGTACACGCGTTCCGTTCCATTCTCATGCAGTCCTCGCTAATTGCTGAGGGTTCTTTCGAGCATCTGCATAACATGCGCATGAGTCGGAAGATTCTTTCTAGCATCTGCATAACATGCGCATGAGTCTTTGTTGAGGAAAGCCATGTCATGATGGTTAGACAATGATTAGACGGCGGCAACAGAACAATGTTCTGTGGAAAGTTACCCTGTGCCTCTTCTAAATGGCTCCATTTTATTACTTAGAATTGCAGTACATACTGTAATTAGCAGCTAATTAACAGCTCTCGGTTTGCCTTTGAACCTTTTTAGAAAGACGGGCCGACCGACCACACTAGCTGCATGGGTGCAGCAAAAACATTTTTTATATTGAATATGACATTAGAAACTGCTCATGGCCAGTGTGGTATAGGCTTGTTTGAGATTAGATTTCAGATCGGGGTGGAGGAGTGTGTCTGGCCCAGGTATATGAAATCGTTAAAGATTGACTAACCCCCAACGATTCTGGTTCTATAGAGAGAGACTGCAGACCTCATGCAAATAATGGCTTCAAGCCCTGCTGCTAATCGACCCTTCTATTACGTTAACTGAATAATATGGACAGGCTTTCTTCTCGTTTCGTTTCTGATCTCATCATCAGCACTGTGATGGTCGGATCTGTCGGGGAGGCCCGATAGATCCGCTAGATCTCCATCGGTCTCATTGTCATTGTGAAGGAGCAACTCAGAATCCTTTGTTTGACCTGCTGAAAAGGTTTCCTGTCCGTGTGAAACGGCGCGTTAGTTTGTAATGATCTGTTATGTCCAACTCGCTCGCACCCGAGTCGGGCCGATGTCTCAGGCTCATGTCCTTTCATCCTGCGCCCCCCCCCCCCCTGTGAGCCCGGCATATCCCCTTTTCCAGACACCTTGCACCATAGAAACGTGCTCCGGACTTTGTTGACTTCCCAGTTGCTCGGACACATACGTATCTCGAAGGGGCTGGAGGAGAGGAAGTGCTGTGTCCTCATTAGTCATTGTGTCAGATTTACCCAGAGCAAAGTATAACCAGAACCGTGGTGGACCCATCCCCCCCCCCTGCCCGAGTGTCAGGAGGTAACGAGAAGGCGAATGCCCATGGGAAACAGACTACAGTAAATGAGGGAACAAAGAAAATGAGGAGAGAGAGAGAGAGAGAGAGAGAGAAGCAGTGGAGCTGCAAACGAGCCCCTGGCTCTCTGGTGAGAATGGGCTGGTTGTTAGTGTGGAGGTCCACGAGGCTGTGGGTCGGACACAGCAGCTAGCTAGCGCTGGCAGACGTGGCCCGCTTCCCGGGGACAGAGGCCACTTTTTCGATGTGCTTTGCTCATTAGAGAGCATCTCACATTGTTTATGGACTTTAATGAGCCTTAGCTGTGTGACTGGGGGGGGGGGGGGACAGGGGGGGAAGGGAAGGGGGCGATACAAAGCTAGAGGAAACACAGACGTCGTATTAAAAAAAAGGGAACACGGCAGCAGCTACTACCCTCCGAAGATGACATGCAGCACAGCGAGCTTCCGAATCGCATCTCGACAGCGCTGCGTCACACACAAATCTCTCCTTTTGTGACAGTGGAAGCTGCTTATAGATTAGCCGGAGAAGTCCTTCCTCCTTCACAACCCAGCATTCCTTTCCTTTGCTTCCTTTTCTTCCTAGTTCCTTTTCTCTGTCTCTCTCCCTCCCTCCTTCCCCATTACCGGTCTCGGGGAACCATTTTGCTCAGGACATTGAGGAGCTTTAATTAGTTCGTCTTCAGATATGGCACTTCTTTTGCTAGCCCAGTGGTTTTAGTGCCTCGGGAGGGCCTTAAATGCCAGCCCCCCCCCCTCTCACACAGGAGCCTCAAACTGTGCACAATATAACACCTCTCGGGTTAATAAGCTCTGGCAAGCGTCTACACTTATTTCTAACATGTCTTTGCCCTGCTGTATCTGTATGTCAGTGTCAGAGTAATGGATTACACACCCGTTGCGCAACAGTGATTTGACGGAGAGGGGAAAAAACACAAGTCATAATAATGCACCTCTACTGTACAGTGCCTCTCCTGCTGCTTCCATTCGTTATGTGCCGATTTGTATCTCACCAATGATAATAGAGGATTTTGGGGAAATAAAACGCTTAAAGGTTATTGGGTAATGAGGGGTATTGTTTCTTTAATATAATACATTACTTACCCTTTTAAGAACAATTAAAGATGTACAGGCATCACACCTTTTCCATAGCCTCTTTTTTGTTGTGTAATGATGGTGTTAATACAAATATGACACAAATTTGTGGCCTGTAATGCCCGATTTATGCTTGGTTGAGCTTCATGTTGCAAAACAAAAGAAGATTCCTTTCAGTACGTGACACCAGTACGCAACTAACTTTAAATCACCCATACGAGTTTCTGCCAGAACGGAACGAGTTAGATATTTCTCCACAGAAGAAGCAATTAAAATACGCCTAGGCTTCTGTAAATGCACTGTGATTGACTGGAATGTAATTTTGTCATTCATTGAATGAGATCCTACATGAGCGGTAACAGGAAATGTGATTTTTCAATTATACTATATCTCATAACACTATGCATTGACCAGTGGCTTATGTCAGTCTGACATAAGAGGGAGAAGTAGTTAGACAAAATGTAATAACAACGCGGTCTTCCTGGAAGACCAGTTTGCAAATTATGTAATCCTGTTCATACCATCAATGCAATTTCAGCGACATCCGAACTCTCATTATAGAGACAAGGAGAAGGGGCCCAGGAAATTGATCCACTGGAGTAAAGCAGCATAGAATTCTCAGACTGAAATGGTTGGAAAATCAAGTTTGAAGGCACGGGCCTTCGGCGGTACTTCCTGTAACACTATATCCTGTTTGTGGAATGGGTGTGTGTGTGTGTGTGTGTGTGTGTAGGGGGGGGGGGGGTTGGTGTATTCCTGAAATGACATTCGGTTTCTGGGCTACAACAGCAGCTGTGCATCTCTGTGTGTTTCCAGGGGAAGGAATTTTACACTTTGGGCTATTCAAAAAAATAGAAGATCTACAAGCTCCGAGTGCCATTCGTGAAAATGTGTGCAACTCTTTGAATACATATATTATTTTAAAGCGAACATTTGTAACTCAAATCTTTGCTTCTGGGGGGTCCATGGAACAAAATATTTTGAGATGGGCGTCGGCGGCCAAATACTTGGTCCTTGACATGAAAAGGTTTGAGCACCACTGATGTAGAAACATACGTTTTTTCAGAAAACTGTTCCTGAAATGACATTCGGTTTCTGGGCAACAACGCAGCAGCTGTTGCATCTCTGTGTTTCCAGGGGAAGGGCCAGCCCTGCAGTGTGATAAAAAAATCCCCATCGATGCAGCCGTGTTTGAACAGAGATTGAAGTTCGATCACTGACGTGACGGACGCAGTGACCAATAGAGTCTCCCCCCCCAGTGAGACAGAGGGCTTTGGGGCACAGTCTATATTCCAATAGGGGAACAGGTAACGGAGCATGAATGGATAACGATTTGAGGGCTAGATAATTGTAATGTCAGAAAGAGGTGCTCGGATCAATGTGCTTGATTTTTTCAGCTATCTTGATGCTATACTCTCATTTAAAATATAGATGCAGGCCAGAAGTGGAGTGGCCTGGTCTGGCCTCGTTAGTCACGAGGCTAGGTGGTTCCATATTGTGTTGATTTTGACAGCACATTTTTATTCAGTTTTAGTCATAGTCTTTTGAATCAAATTCCATTTAGTTTTAGTCATATTTTAGTCATCTGAAACGTTTTAGTGTTGGTCTAGTTTTAGTTGACTAAATATCATAAGATTATAGTCGACAAAATCTACCGTTGATTTAGTCGAGTAAAATGTATTTTGGTGGGCCTTGATGGCATCTTAATGGCTTATTTTAAAGCATGCTGAAAGCATGCTGAAAATAGCAGATCTACAAGCTCACAACGTGTCGCGCTGCGACACGTTGTGAGCTTGTAGATCTAGCATTTTCAGAGCGCAACACCCGAGCACAACCAAACATAAAATGACTTGTCTTTTAGTTCTACTGGATCTCTTCTCCACTAGTCCCTCACTAACATTTTAGTCTAGTTTTTAGTTGTTGATGAAATTGTCAATATATTTAGTCTTAGTTATCATAGCTTGGTTTTTATTGAGGTAGTCGCCGAACATTTTTCGTCATAGTTTTAGTCGACGAAATCAACACTGGTTCCATATTGGGTGTACATAGGTCAGATATGGTCCGGTGCTGACTTTGCGGCGTGCCGACCTGACCGGGGGTTCAAACAACTTGAAGGTATTGGTAAGGGTGGAAGCCATCCTGTAGCATTTTGTCCTATACAGCACATGCATGAATTCTCATCATTATCAAAGTACGGCTCCCATTATTGTGCAGCTATATGCCACAGTGGTGCGACTGTTAGGTCGGCAGGCTGTTGTTAATGTGAGTGAGTGGCTGTCTGTCCTTAATGGTCCTCCTAAACCATTTCATTTCTAAATAGTAGACTCTAATGTCACTCTATGCATCATTACTGTGTCTATCCTTTCAATCCAGGAGTTGAACCCCCCCGCAGAACCAGATTACTGTCAAGTCGGGCCGCCTCATGATTCCTCTAGCAGAGATTATCACTAAAGAAAAAGGAACTCCACAAAAGGGAGAACGTTACAATAGCAATATTGTGACTTGGTGGGAGTCTGCAGTGGCCAGATTGAGAATAGAGGCAGCTCTATTACCAAAGAGAAAAAACAAAGAAATAAGAGACCAATCACAGCTCTGCGTGAGCTTAACACAGCGTGCGGTGTGGGGTGGCCTGGCGGGAGTGGTATGATCTGTTCTCACAGGAGGGAGTCCAGAACTCTCCTCAGAAGCTCTAAAGTCTTCACAGAGAGCTCAATGGTTTGTCAAGCATTTTTGTCAGATACCGCTGGCATGAGTGCGTTCAGGAGCACGTGTCGCCCCAGCTCAGCTCGTTGGCATTATTTTGGAATCGATGTGATGAGCTTATCGCGGGGGGGGGGGGGGGGGGGGCGGGAGATGAGAATCAACATGATCACAAACTGAACACAATATTGACAAAGCCAAAGCAGGGCTGACCTTGAATGAAAAGTGTGAATTTTTACCAGTCGAAACGTCTTATTCATTTGTTATTAGCTCAGCCTCAGAGGGGATTGGACGCTGGCCCAGATAAGGCCCGGGCTCCTAGATGCTATTGTCTGGTAGTAGTGCAGTGATGGAAAAAAGTACTCAAACTTTTTACTTAAGTAAAAGTATAAATACTGCAATGTAGAAAAGGTCCAGTAATCAAAATGCACTTCAGTAAAAGTACAAAGGTATTGGCATCAAAATATACTTAAAAGTACCAAAAGTAAAAGTACTCATTATGCAGAATATCCCGTTTCGCAAGTTATCATTATGTCTAAAATGTATAAAACGACTTTTGAAAAATCTACAAGCACACAACACGTTACATTAGCGACGTGTTGTGGGCTTGTAGATCGGCTATTTTCAAATAGCCAAACTTTAAGTAGGGCTATATTGGTTAATGTATGTTTTGTAATGATAATCACAATCTAAGTAACTAGTAACTAAAGCTTTCAAATAATTGTAGTGGAGTAAAAGTACAATATTTGTCTCTGAGACGTAGTGGAGTAGAAGTAAAAGTATAGACATTTGGAAATACTCCAGTAAAGTAAAAGTACCTTTTGTACTTAAAGGGATATTTCACTTTCAAAAAAAATTTTGGTCATTTTATCGTCTACTCAGGCTTTTGTGAGCCCCCAGACAGTTTTTAAGTTGCTTCATTCAGATTTAGATTCAACAAAAACACCCGTCCTCGGTTCTGGTGACTCATCCTGCCCTCCTAATACGTGAGGGGGCCGTGTTTTTTCGATTACTTTTTTCATTTATTTTATTACATTTTTGTGTTGTATTTAATAGTTTTCATTTCCCCCAAAAATATTTAAAATACATTAAAAAAGTAATTGAAAAAACACGGTCTCCTCACGTATTAGAAAGACAATATCAGTCACCAGAACCAAGGACGGGTGTTTCCGATGAATCTAACATGTTTAAAATGGAGTTTGAACGATGGGTTTGTATAGGAAGGGGGCGTGTCTGATCAAATTAATTTCAAATATCTAAATACTTACTCAAGCAACTTAAAAGCTGTCCAGGGTGCTCCCAAAAGCCAGATAAAATGACCATTTAAAAAGAAAGTGAAATATCCCTTTAACTCTTTCACTGCCAGACTTATTTCAGAATGTGTTGTCCCATTGCCAGGAAAAAGGTGCATTTTTCCTCTGTTTGTTTTTTAACATTGAAGTGAATGGAGCAGCAATTTTTTGGATAGCGTTATCTCCTAGTTCCTTTGAGATAAACCCCCCCAAAAAAATACCAAAAAAATCAGAAAAAATCAGAAAAAATCAAAAAAAATAATAATAATAATAATAATAATTTTTCAAAAAAAAAATTTTCTTCATATTTTCGTCTTTCCGTCATTGGCCATGATAGCCATAGAGCCATCGGACGGGAATTCCCGTCCGGGGCAGTCAAAGAGTTAAGTACAGCATTTGAGTAAATGTACTTAGTTACTTTACACCACTGTGTATGTGGCCACATGTTTGCAAGTATCTGCCCCACCTCTGAAGAACTCACTGGCCAAGGGGAGCACATGGCCATGGGCTGCACACAACAGGTGGCATTCCAGAAGTAAAAAAGTGGACGTGAGCGCATGCAGGGTAAAGAGACGGTGGAGGAAAATTGAATTCTTTGGGGTTGGAGTCAGTGGGTCGAAAAAAAGATCGTCAGACCACCAGACCAGAGTGTGTGTATGTATGTCGTCACCTGCGTCGGGGCAGAAAGACTGTATTTCCATATGTCATCTTTTTTATTTTTCATAATTGAATGCCTTGTTTTATACTTGGTTGTGTGACAGTGTCACGCAAAAGTAGCACAAAAAACTGCCAAGCTCACAATGCATTGCACGACTGGGAGCTTGTAGATCTGCTATTTTCGTTCCGTGTACTTTTACTCCACTACAATTATTTGACAGCTTTAGTTACTAGTTACTTTGCAGATTTAGAATATTATCACAAAACATACATTAACCACTTCAGGCCTATATGTATTTTGGGCCATTTGAAAATTAGCAGATCTACAAGCTCACAATGTGTCGCGATGCAACGCATTGTGAGCTTGTAGATCTGCTAATTTCAAAAGATTTGTATACATTATGAACCTGTGAAATGGGACATTCTGCACAATGAGTACTTTTACTTACTAAGTATATTTTTATGCCAATACTTTTGTACTTTAACTCAAGTAAATTTTGATTACCAGACTTTTACTTTTAGTATTTCTATATTGCAGTATTGATACTTTTACTTAAGTAAAAAAAAAGTAGTACTTTTCCCACCACTGTATATTGTGTTTCAGATGCCATGTTGAAAGTGGTTATGTCCGTCTGTGGCTTTCCTAAATATTTAACTTTTATAAGTATTAACAAGATCTTGTGACTAAATAATAATTGGTTCCATTGGAACACAGGTTCTTTTTTTTTCCTTTCTATTCCCTGAAAAAGTAAGTAAGGCTTACAGTCATAATAAAGTTTCCGCCCCGACAGCAAACGATTTTGTCGAAGCTTGTCAGAAAAGGAGCAGAGACATGGGGGCTATGTAAGAGCCACTACTGCTGCTGCTGCTGCTGGAGGAGAATTAAGCCCTTACCTGCCTGTCGGATCGGCTCTTCTCTGCTTGAGACTGACCTCAAGAGTCCCTTTAGCGCTGTTCCTGCATGGGAGCCATTAGATGATCTCCACCCCGGCACGCAGTGCCTTCACCTGAGGCCCGTTCAGCTTTAAATATCAACTTGTACATTGTTCAAAATGGAGAAGCCTCATTAAAGAGCAGATAGAGTGAAATCCCACTATAGGAGAGTGTCGGAAGGGGCGAGTTTAGATGTAATTTCTTTTTTGTGCGTGGACTCTTTGAAGCACTGTTTGCCTGGCAACCTAACGAGCCAGCAGAGAAGCGGGGAGCATTAAAGAGGAATATTGAGTTCACACACACTGTGTGTGTGTGTGTGTGTGTGTGTGTGTGTGTGTGTGTGTGTGTGTGTGTGTGTGTGTGTAATTATGATTTTTATTGTAAGCAGTCAGGAGGACACTATAAAACTGTGCCTGTGGTAATGCTTGGAGAAAAGAAAGTTGTCTTGGGTATTAGAAGACAATGTCCCTGGGCTACAAAGCCTAAATTATTTTATAAAAAAAGATAGTCCACATGCTGCTGAGATTGATTGATGCAGAAATGTTGTCTTTACTTTTTAGATATCTGTGTCAAACTGTGCTCAAGTGCAGAAATAAAGAAATAAATATAATAAACGTGTCAATTAAAAAGTAGCGTATGTTTCAGTTTCAGTTCGGTCCTTGATGTTCATCAGTGACACTGTTCTCCAGGAATAAATATAGACATGAACAGTCATCACACTGGTGATTGACAGAGTTACTGATGCTCTTAATTAAATGAAACCAACCTTAATAGACGGCGCCATAGCTATGTGTCTACCTATACACAATGTGATAGATAAGTATGACCAAGACACCAAGCTGGTACATATTTAGGCCTTGTTCAGACGGCAAGCAAATTTGATTTGTTTCTCAAAATACGATCGCAAGTGATCAGATTGGAAATTTGCGTATTCAGACATTCCAGAAGCGTTGTGAGCTTGTAGATTGGTTATTTTCAGCAAGCGTCATACAATGAAGTATAAATCGGGCTTCAGTATCTTGAGTGCCCAGAGTAGAAATCAAATTTGAATCGCATTTCAAACCACCTAGGAATGTAGTTCAAAGCTGATCAGCAAAAATGTGTTTCCATGTGTTTTGTTTGCTGTTCAGACAAACTGTTCAGATTGATTCCAATCTGGAAGGCTGCCAGTCTGAGTGTACTTAAGCCTTAAAGTCAAGTGCGTAGGTTTCAATCTGCTGACTGATAGGTTGTACCTTGTACGGGATCTCTGCCTTTGTCTTTACATCGATAGATATTTCTTCGTGGAGAACATTTATGTCAGTAACACTGACGATATTCAAGGGCTGATTCAAGTTTGCTGCTTTTTAAATTCACTTATTTTATTTTCTGTGCGCTTTGAGCTGGGTTTGACACGGCCGTCGTAAATTGAAGAGGAAATTTTTGCATCAATCTCTCGGCAAAGGGACTGATGACATTGAAATAGTCTTCGGTGGTTCGTGTTATTTGAACACTGGAGAGTGCAAGCCTGGCGAGTTTCTCACACTCCTGGGTGAGCCCGGCTTGACAAATGACTGTGTAGGGCC
>NC_137609.1:38327356-38374856 GCF_963280865.1 Gymnoscopelus braueri
ATTCACAGTGCTGCTGACGCATGCGTTTCTCCATGATTCAGCTTTTTCTTCCAGTCCATGCAACATGCTCTCGGCTGTTATTTATCATCGGTCAGATACACATTTGGGTCACTCTCACCTTTACTTTCGTTTCTCGTTCTCCTTTCCTCTCTTTCTTTCTCATGCCCTTGTTCGCTCACACGTCCCTCTAATTTTTACAATTTTGAGGTATGTTTTACTTTACTGGAGTATTTCCAATTTTCTGTACTTTTACTTCTACTCCACTACATCTCAGAGGCAAATGTTGTACTTTTACTCCACTACAATTATTTGAAAACTTAAGTCACTAGTTACTTTGCAGATATACTGTAAACTAGACGCGTTGCAATTCAGGGCAATTGCAAAGTGTGGTTGCGCCGACGCGATTCGCGGGTCAGTGCCGCCGGGACCCGAGTAATACGCTGGGAGGAATACCGTCGGAGGCTGCGGCAATTACATTGTCACGTCACTCCTGAGATCACTTGCTTTTCATTTTGAGAGGATTGATCCCCCAAAAATCATGTTTTTGCATAAAACGGTTACATTTTGTGCATTTGTGGCGCCCCCTATGGATCAAAGTGGAAATGCTTTTGGAGTTTCGTTGAGTAAACCACCCTTGACATGTGATTCAAATTTGGGATTGACTGGACGTTTCGTTCGTGATTTGTGGCCTTTTTTGTAAAACGGGCCCCTCCCACTAACTTTGGAAGCCATTTACGGACGAACGGTAAGGACTATCAAAATGCCGTTTGGATATGTTCATCGCATGGGCCCAGAGATCATGTGTACCGATTTTTGTGAAATTTGGACAAAATATGTGGGAAAAGGAGCTAAAAGTGTGTTTTGAATCAAATTCAAAATGGCGGAAAATCTATCCTGACGCAAATGGGCGTGGCCTATATGGGGAGATGCGTCGTGACCCAAGGAATCCAGGGGAAAAGAAATTTTGATTTTACGACCTACGGTTCAAGAGTTATAGGCCAAAACGTAAAGGGGGCTGTTATAGCGCCACCATGTGGCCGATTGGTGTGATTATTTTTTCAATAATTTCGGACTAAATTATGAACCTCCTCTCCAAATCTGGTAACTCTAGCTCTTACGGTTTTAGAGAAAAAAATACTTGAATTTGAGTTTTTTCACTTTTTCATTAAAGCGGATGGGGAAATTTAATGCACTAATAAATCAATATCAATTAAACTATTTAACCAATCTCTTAGCAAAATACAAGCGCACGATTCCAGGTCAAGACGGTCATTTTGAGATATGGCACTAAATTGGGGAATAAAAACTGTGGGAGGAGAGACGATCTAAACTATTGTTTATCTATATTAATAATAAAGTGTGAGGATTACTATAGTCTGGTTGCCCTGTTAGGGCAACCACACTAATTATTATATTATACAACATACATGAACCACTTTAGCCCTATTTTATACCTAGGATATTTGAAAATAGCAGATCTACAAGCTCACAACGCGTCACATCGCGACACGTTGTGAGCTTGTAGATCTGCTATTTTCAAACATTTTAGTTTACTTTTACTTTTGGTACTTTAAGTATATTTTGATGCCAATACTTTTGTACTTTTACTCAAGTAACATTATTTTCATGTCCTGGTATTGCTACTTTTACTTGAGTAAAATATCTGAGTACTTCTTCCACCACTGGATACAACGACAGAGGTTGTGTGTCGGACAATACTCTCATCCCTGTTGGATCACTGAAGACGTAGTTATTGACTCCAACTTTAATTCTAGTTTAATGAAAAACAACAAAAAAAGCTAAAAAAGCTCAAACCTGATTAGGTACAGTGTTGCCAGATTCTGTGAGAGAAACAAGCAACCAGGTCTAGGAAAACCAGCCCAAAAGAAGCGACTATGGGCCAAATTTATAATAAGCAGATCTGGCAACCCTGATTACGTACACCCAATGGCTAAAACACTGATCCATGTAAAATCGTAGATATATTAGCTAAACCCAGCGCTTTTGCCCTATTACCAATCACTGTGTGGCCCACTATTCGCTCAGAGAGTAGAGCTACTCCGCACCGCTGCGTGTGCGAACCAATCAGCGGCTGCTAGGGGGGCGGGATCTTGGCGAGACCGGATGTGACGCCCATCGAGAAGCGCATATTGCGTAGTTCTTTCACGATTCATCATGGTTGAATAGTATACAAAAGAACCACTGCTGGCGCAGCTACTATACGTCATGTAGACACGTCAATATGATTGGTTGATAGACGGTGATAGACAGACGGTCCCATCCAATCACCTGCCAAGTAGCTTGAAAAAAAAGGGACCGCCCCTTCATCGATTGTGCTACCGAGGTCCCAGATGGAAGTAGCCTGTGAAACAAATGTGACGCAAGCTTCTTCCATCTGGCGGAGTCAGGTTAAAAACGGGGTGCTGTGATTTTCAGTGATTTTTTCCCCCCCTAAAACATAATCATCAGGTATTATGGTTATACTAGGAGGAAGATATATATTTTTTAAAGTGTACAGAAATTGTTAAAATTATGTTTTTATGTGGACACGCCTCCAGTTCATTAAGTATACCTGGTTCTCACCTTAGCACCTCCTCCACCACCTTAGCACCACCCACCTGTCCTAGTCCCTCCTCCTCATGCCCACACCTGTTGTGCTATGATAATGAGGGGGAGGGTATAATTTTACTGTGTCATTAAAGTGCTGTTTTTCTATTGGCACGTTTGACCCTCAAGGTTTCAGCCTCCAGGAAGAAACTCAAAATAGTCAGAGAAGACATTAAACACCATAAAAACACCACCAGGGGGCTTAATGAAGTTCTATCAACCTCATAGACACATGAAAAACTGAAAAAGTGCAAAACCATGGCACCACCTCTTTAACTATTCCTCCTATAGGAAATCTTTCCTCTGGAAGAAACATGTCATCACCACGTTATTCTCTTCCTCATTCTTTGATTTATTTTTATTTTCTTTCTTCTTTTTTTAGTACGCTGTCCCTGACTTGGCTTTACCTCGTTAAAACCGGGAACGCATCTGGGTCATTTTAGATTTTAGCTATTTATTTAGCACATTAGTTGGCTATTCAAAAATAGCAGATACACAAGCTCATGGCGCGTCACAAGCTTATAGAACGCTTATAGCAACATCAGAAAACTGTTTGCTAGGATTTAGAAGACATTTGTAGAATCGGCCTCAGGTCTAAGAGGGTTAATCTTGGGGGAAGGGATTGTGTGAAAGCCGTGTCATCTAGCAGGCAGCATCCTGCAGTCAGCATGATTAGCACCATGGATGCACTCACTGTACTATGATCGAATTCTAGCACAGGTGGGGACCAAACCATTTGCGTCCTAGCAAAAAGGGGGGGGGGGGCAGGTACCATACTCGAGGGAAGGAGGGGTCCGGTAATTTTTCACGTATGCAAAATTCTCTTAACCAACTTATATTCAGACGATATGTATTTGTTTATTTGCAAATACTGACAAAATGAAAGATTTGAAGCAAAAACCTAAACAAATGGGTCCATGCCTTTTGGGGCCCCTGGGTGGTCAGTTCCTCTGTTCCCTCCCATCTATCTGTGTCTGCGTGTCCCTGTGGCCTCACACTGTCATGGCTCCTACACGCCTCATTACGTTATTGCAGATGTTCCCAGCTTAGAGTACACAGTGCACTTCCAGTATTACGGTTCCTATACACGCTGGGCTGAAACCACATAGTTATTCTTTTGCTGCCCAAAAAATAAATACATAAAACAGGGATTTGCCTTCAGGCTATTCAATACTTACCTGTGTATGTGTCTGTGGGTAATGATGATGCAGCTGTTGCTGTTGTTGTTGTTGTTGCCTGCTACAGCCGACCCTATTGGCTGGGAAGCAGTGGTGGAAAGTAACTAAGTACATTTACTCAAGTACTGTAGTACAGTTTTGAGGTATATGTGCTTAACTTGAGTATTTCATTTTTTTTATACTTCTGCTGCACTGCATCTCAGAGGCAAATATTGTACTTTTTTCCTGACAGCTGTAGAGTTACTAGTTTCATTGCAGATTTAGATTATTATTAATACAAAACATACATTAAGCACATAAGCACTATTCAATGCTTCGGCTTATTCGAAAATATTCAGATATATAAGCTCACAGCGAGCCGCGATGCAACACATATTTTTATGTATTTGATACTTTTACTTAAGCAAAAATAGGGGGGAAAAAGAGTACTTCTTCCTCCACTGCTGGGAAGAAATAGAATAGAATTGTATTAGTGCCGCACCAAGAGTCTCCGGGACAAGAAACAGGACAATGAAATGAGGACAGTGAGTCACTGTCCTCTGGCCAGTAGGTGTCCTTGTGAGGTCCTGACGCTTGATGGCCTCGTCAGCAGGACAGAACATATGGGCTGCTGTCAGGCAGAAACCTCGTATCTCCAATATTTTAAACTTTTTGTGTTTTTTTCGTATTTAAAGTTCACCCAAAACATTTCTATCAATTACACCCCCATGAAGCCTTGATTTGATGATGGGGCGTTTGGTCAGTAGATCAAATTATTGGCTCAGGAATGCGATAAACAAACAAAAAATCTCCATGAATTCAAGGCTTCGTGGGGCATGTAATTGATAGAAAATAAGTCATTTTTTTGGGTGAACTACTCCTTTAAAGACGGGGTGCCGTGATTTTCAGAGATTCCCCCCCCCCTAAAACATAATCATCAGGTATTATGGTTATACTAGGAGGAAGTTTTCTTTTAAAAAAGTGTACAGAAAGTGTTAAAATTATGTTTTTATGTGGACACGCCTCCAGTTCATTAAGTATACCTGGTTCTCACCTTAGCACCTCCTCCACCACCTTAGCACCACCCACCTGTCCTAGTCCCTCCTCCTCCTCATGGCCACACCTGTTGTGCTATGATAATGAGGGGGAGGGTATCTTTTTTACTGTGTCATTAAAGGGCTGTTTTTCTATTGGCACCTTTGACCCTCAAGGTTTCGGCCTCCAGGAAGAAACTCAAAATAGTCAGAGAAGACATAAAACACCATAAAAACACCACCAGGGGGCTTAATGAAGTTCTATCAACCATATAGACACATGAAAAACAGAAAAAGTGCAAAACCATGGCACCACTCCTTTAACGCCCTACTTGATCATACTACAGCGTCACACGAAAGCATGAAAAGGAGCAGATCTGTGAGCTTGTAGATCTGCTACTTTTGCTATTTTTTTTTTATTTGAATCTTGAATAGTAACAGTTTTGGACATGAGGTTTCCACCCGACAGAGACGATATGGGCTGGTGTCATTGCCCCATCTCTGGTCATTTGATTGTCCTCTTCTAATGAGATATGTAGGGCTGCAATTATATTTAAATGATTATTCTATTGATAACTTTTTTTCCACTTAACCCATTGAGACCTGAAGCCGATTCTACATGTCTCCTAAATCTCAACAATTTTCTGAAAAACGTATGTTTCTATATCAGTGGTGCTCAAACTTTTTCATGTCAAGGACCCCCAAAATGATATGTATTTGGCCGCGGACCCCCATCAAAATATTTTGTTCCAGGGACCCCCCAGAAGCAAAAATGTGAGTTAAAAATATTCGCTTTAAAAATATATATATTCAAAGATTTGCACACATTTTCACGATTTTTCTAAAATAGCAGATCTACAAGCTCGTAGCGCGGCACTCGGTGCCGCGCTATGAGCTTGTATATCTGCTATTTTTGAATAGCCAAAGTGTAAAATAAAGCTTTAGCTCAAATCAAAAAATGACACAGTTCCAGGTCTTAATGGGTTAAGCTCTATATTATACTTTGTCGCACAAACAGTGTTAAGATAAAGGTTTGTAGAATCAGCTTAATGGGTTAAAATAATCGTTGCACCCCTGGAGACATGTAGCCTATAGACTATAGGGATACTGTATGTATGTATGCCTTTTTCTAATTCAGTAACATGTCGACCATTAGAAGTCACACGTTGGTTGGAACACAGTTCTAATCTTTAAGTCTATCTACGTATGAGATGTTTTCATCGGTGATAGAATGCACACACGATACCTATACGCCTCCATTTCTATCTACTGAAGGGCTTATGCATTATGCACACCGGACCAGCCCAGGCGCAGAGGGCCAGGTAGATTATTATTAAGTCATATTTATACTAGTCTTTTTTACCCAATACTGCTTATTCTGTATCTCTCTGTACATCTCTCTGCTCTTACCTCTTTGTTTCATCCTCACTGCGGTGGTGCTGCTATGGAAACGGAAATTTCCCTTGGGATCAATAAGGGCCCAATCCCAATTCTCTCCCTTCGCCCTATCCTTACTCGTGAAGGGCCCTCGAGGAGGTCTGTCTGTCTGTCTGTCTGTCTGTCTGTCTGTCTGTCTGTCTGTCTGTCTGTCTGTCTGTCTGTCTCTCTGTCTATTTGTCTGTCTGTCCCTTTATTTTAGTTTCCTACATTTTTTTATAATTTTTTTATCTTTCATGAATAAAAAGGAAAAATTCAAAGATTTTTCAAAAGCAGACCATTCACTATTTTCCTCAAGTGAATGATGTGTTCAGAGCACACACCTCGTTTGTGCAGTGCGTGACCCGCGTCCGCATGATGTCATAGCCTTTCGCTTTCCACTACATAATTCTATAGATCATTTGTATTGATTTGCTCCCCTTGGCCTGCCTTTACGGTCAGAGTGAGATCACATCGTATCGACTCTCCGTGGCGTTAAGCCCGATAACATTGTAGGGGCGTGGCACTCTGTGCAACCCCCGACCCCCCCCCCCCCCACACACACACACACACACACACACACACACACACACACACACACACCAACCCCACCGCACTGCCCTGCCCCGCCCCTCCACGTTACACACATGACCCTTCTGTATTCTCAAGGAGACAACAAAACAAATTGCAATAAAGGATTTTTGCTCTTAAACCCATGGTTAAAACAGTCGATCCTGGACGGATGACAATGCACAGCTCATGTACAGTTCATGTGATAAGGAGTATGACTGCTTATTAATGTGCAGCTGAAATGTGTGTGCTCTCTGTGTTAGTCCACTCATTCATTCATTCATTCATTCGTTCATCATTCATTTATCTTGCCATCCTCACTGTATAAACTAGGGCTACAATTCAAATATACTTGGAGATTGGGTGACAGATGGAAAATGTGTTATTTGGAACTTTCACATCCCATCATAAATCAAACGTTTCACTCAATATTATCCAAACATTACCAACAATACTGTATGTTTTAAAAAACAAAAACAAACAAGTCCCATGGACCACCCGTCGTTATGCCATGGACCACTAGTGGACCACGGACCACTGGTTGAGAAACTGACTTAGAGAAGGAAAAAAAAAAAAACATGTCTCCACTATTTTGGTGGCCATGGGGGGGCTGACCATTTAGTTTGCTTCACCGATTGGGCCCATGTAATGTTGTCAGGTTTTATTAGATAAAAAGGAACACTCGTGTTAATCTTGCATGGTTACCCTTTGGAGACGTGAGGGCGGTGTGGCGTTGGCAGCCATTGATTAACAGTCGACTGAGAGCTTTCCTGGTTCATATTCCCTGAGCTCACAGCGTTTTACAGCCCTCATGTTTCTCTGCACCTCTGACACTGATCTTTGACTCCAAATTGCTACTTGCGCCGCACTGCCGTCATACAAGGTTCCGCTCTCTCCTGGTAGTCTCCTTATTGGAATTTTCATGCCTGTTTTTCATCTTTATGGTCAGATGTTTTTTCATCTTTTTTTGGGGCCTTCCAAACGCTTTAGCCTCCGGCAGATGAACTCATACAGTCAGTAATTCTCATTATCCGCAGCTGAAATGAA
Organism: Gymnoscopelus braueri; assembly: GCF_963280865.1. Taxonomy (NCBI): domain Eukaryota; kingdom Metazoa; phylum Chordata; class Actinopteri; order Myctophiformes; family Myctophidae; genus Gymnoscopelus; species Gymnoscopelus braueri. The sequence goes on from NC_137609.1 coordinate 38,335,188, forward strand.
ATGCATGATTTAACGTTTCATGCTCGCCAAGCAGAAATAATGCTCAGAATTATTTATGTGCTTTGCTTGTTGTGTGGATATGGAACAACGCCCCCGTACATGTCATGTACCCGGTTTAGTGTTTTAGAAGACAAACATTTTTAATGTCAAGGACCCCCTCAAATTGATGTATAATATTAGGCCGCAGACCCCCATTTGAAAAGACGTTGTGCCTCTGTGCCAGGGAGGGACCCCCCGGCAGAGAGGCTTTGTCAACATTTCTCAACATCAACTACAAGCTCACAACGCGCTGTTGCAACGCAAAGCTTGTAGATCGGCTATTTTCGGCCCCAAAAACAAGTGTTGAGACCTGAAGCCGATTCTACATGTCTCCTAAATCTCAACAGTATTCTGAAAAACGTATGTTTCTATATCAGTGGTGCTCAATCTTTTTCATGTCAGGGACCCCCACAATTATATGTATTTGGCCGCGGACCCCCATCAAAATATTTTGTTCCAGGGACCCCCCAGAAGCAAATATTCGAGTTAAAAATGTTCGCTTTAAAAATATATATATTCAAAGATTTGCACACATTTTCACGAATTTTCAAAAATAGCAGATCTACAAGCTCGTAGCGCGGCACTCGGTGCCGCGCTATGAGCTTGTAGATCTGCTATTTTTGAATAGCCCAAAGTGTAAAATAATGCTTTTTAGCTCAAATCTAAAAATGACACAGTTCCAGGTCTTAATGGGTTAAATTGTTCCTCATTCTGCATGCAGACTTCTGTAAACCCCTCAAGGATCTCTGGGGGTCCCTGGACCTGACTTTGAAAACCAATGATATAGACAATGCACCATGTTATGCACTGTCTGTCGCCCTAGTTTACAGTTTGTTGCTTGTTCCTTTACAGCACCATCCGCTCTCTCTCTCTCTCTCTGTATATGTCGCTCCAGCTGATGAACCAAAGCAATGTTTTGAGCCTAGAAGCATAACAGCCACACATTTCTTCCGTTAAACATTCATTATGAAGAAAAGCTTCTGGGCTTCTGGAATGAACCACTGAATGCTGATGCGGCCATGTCCTTTATTCTGTAAACCATACTTTACGCTTCTTTGTAGGATGGTGTTACCGCTATCTAAGTCCATCTGCTGTTTTCATTAACAACAAAGAGCTTCAACTCAAAGAGGGGATTTATTCAATTAAAATTGTTCAGTTTAGGCATTTAGCATACGCTCTCTTCCAGAGCGTACAATAAGCAAGGTAAATACATACATCAAATGCAGAGATAGACCGTGTAGTCAGTAGTGCCTCAGTAATCTAGGATCGCAGGTAAACAAAGAACCTATAGCAAAATCAAACAATATACAAAAAAATACATACAAAATCAGGACATTGACACTTTAGGATACCAGGTAAACAATGAACCTAGCATCCGTCTAAAAATAACATGATCTAAATGACATTTTTTACATTTTTAACCCATGAAGACCTGGAAAGCATCTGTGTCACTTTTTGATTCGAGCTAAAAAAAAGCATTATTTTACACTTTGGCTATTCAAAAATAGCAGATCTACAAGCTCATAGCGCGGCACCGAGTGTCGCGCTACGAGCTTGTAGATCTGCTATTTTAGAAAAATCGTGAAAATGTGTGCAAATCTTTGAAAACATATTTTTTAAGCGACTATTTTTAACTCAAATCTTTGCTTCTGGGGGTCCCTGGAACAACATATTTTGAGATAGGGGTCGGCGGCCAAACACATATCATTTTGGGGGTCCTTGACATGAAAAAGTTTGAGAACCACTGATATAGAAACATACGTTTTTTTCAGAATATAGTTGGGATTTAGAAGACATTTGTAGAATCGGCCTCAGGGTTAATGAAGCAGAACCAGCTTTTACCAAAAAAAACGTTCATCCTGTTTACCATTCACTCATGTGGTTTTTGCGAGCTGTTCAGTGGACAGACACTGGCATGCCTTTCACTGTGAGACTGCACTCACTCAAACATTGGGGTTTTCTGGCGAGAATGGCGAAAATTGGCCGTGAACCCTGTCAGTGCTGAAAGGGCGAGTGCACGAACGTGTATTTGTCTAAGACCTGTACAAGCACACAGAGCTGATATTGAAAAAAATATCACTTAGTGAAATTTGCCCTCTCCGTTTGCACAACCGGCGGGAGTGGTAACGGGAGACGAGAGTTGCAGTTGGTGGTCCTTGCCATAGTTATGAGGGGGTAACACTGGGAACCAGGACTCGATGCAAAGTGTGGGGGATGTGTGTGAAATATGTGAGCTGTATAGGGGCAGGAGATTGGTTTTCAGTATGGAATGCACCATCGGTATATTTATGCTGTCGGTGGGGCCAACAAATGTAACCACGTCTCCATGCGCACTTTCCAAGTCCTGTCAACGCCTTAACCCATTAAGACCTGAGGCCGCGTCTAAAAAGTTTCTAAATCCTAAAAAAAATTCAGAAAAAAAATAAATAATAATAATTCACGATTTTTCAAAAATAGCAGATCTACAAGCTCGTAGCGCGGCACTCGGTGCCGCGCTATGAGCTTGTATATCTGCTATTTTTGAATAGCCTAAAGAAATCTAAAAGTGACACAGATGCGTTCCAGGTATTAATGGGTTAAGCAAAGATCGAAGTGTTGTCTTTCCGTTGCATAGCTTGACTAACAGCACGGAACCAGGAATCTGACTTTGATATATTTTTCATGCAGTTGGCTTTTTAACAATTACTGCATTGCTGCAACAATGTGGTGAGCGGAGACACAACACAGACTTTGGAAGTGTTACAATTGTAATCCCTACTTGTTTTTTTACCCTTCGCTGTTGTTTTGTTGAAAGAAAATTTCAACTCGTTATATAATTAGCTCGTAAATCCAACTATCTTTGTACTGTCGGTCTGGCGTGCTCTGTTGAGGTTCTTCACCGAATTCCACGTGACACGCACTTAAATAGTTCTTGGTCTTGGGTGCAAGGGGCAGAGAGAAACATTTCATTGTTCCTATTCAGCTGACACCAGTGTTATCCTGTGCGGTGTTATTTTAGTTGCTAATGGCGTTTCACTGAGATCGTTTATTGAAAGAGAAACTCATCGTAAACTATTTTTGTGGCCAGGATTCACACAAATTGCGTAACGAAGAACACACTTTGATCTGGAGACAGATGAAGATTTTCTTCTTCTTTTTTTTCTTTCTTTCTTTTCTTTTCTTTTTTTCCCCACTTATCTGTAGTCTGGGACGAATACCATTAGAAATCTAAAGACTTTTAAGCTGCAATTTTGAGTGATCCAACACTCTGTCTGTTCCAAAGTTCCTTGGATGAAAACAAGTCTATTTATGCTGTCCAATGCATTAAGAATGTCTCTTAACTTCTATAAGGGCCACTTGGCCAGTCAATCTCTTTCTCTGAGAACCTTGCCTCTCTGTGCATAGCATTTACGGTTGTAGTGTTTGGGAACAAATGACATAAAGCTGTCTTTGAGATGCTTGGACACAAAAGTACTATTGATCGGGAAGTCCAGAGAAATGGACTTGTCACTGTGCAGCTGTTATCCAAGGCCATTGACTTTGGCCAGACCTCAGTATTCCCATTCTACCCCTAGGCCTGTCACAATTATTACATAATCGTCTAATCGCAATTAGTTTATATAATCGCAATTAATTTTGCATAATTGTCATAATCGGCATAATCAATTCCATGTTAAAAAATTTCATATATTTTCCAAAAATGGCAAAAATAGTGGAAATAGCAGATCTATAAGCTCAAAAGGCGCTCAATGTTTATTTTTAAGTATAAAGTAATTAAATATGTCATTATTTGTCATATCTGCCCTCTTTTGTTTACGAAAGCTAAAAGCCAAACAGAAATGTATTTTTTATTCATAATGTTCCATTAATCTTCAACGACAGAAACACAATTACATCGTTAATCGTAATTAGTTGAGTGATAATTAATCGTCAACTTAAATTTGTAATGGTGACAGTCCTATCTACCCCCCCCCCCCCCCCCCCCCTGTGACTGTCAGTTTCTGTTTAGGAGGGAGCGGAGCTCTACATTTATATTTCTATTCTCAGCCTACCTCCAACCCATTCAGATGAGGACATAGTCACAGAAAAGATGCTGGTACATCCACAGCGTATATACATGGTTTGCTTTCAGAAAAATCAGACGTTGTGTATGAGAAGCACAATATGGGAGCCAGCTGTGCGAGCGGTATGTCACCGTAAAGGCATGTAGAGTATAGGCGAGATGCAGTACGCCTCCGTCAACATCATAAATAAATATACTGTGCATTTTCTTTTCAATAGAACATCTGATTCAAGTCTCTTGTCCGTATATGACGTTGAATCACATCCATTTATTTTCTCCATATTCCCTTTGCGAGTTCCAATTCAGGTACTGTCGGTTTAAATTGCAGTCTATCTCTGTGATGCTCTAAGATTGAGATAAAATTGAATAACTGCCAAGATGCGTGTGTGTGTGTGTGTGTGTGTGTGTGTGTGTGTGTGTGTGTGTGTGTGTGTGTGTGTGTGTGTGTGTGTGTGTGTGTGTGTGTGTGTGTGTGTGTGTGTGTGTGTGTGTGTGTGTGTGTGTGTGTGCGCGCGCGCTTGTGCGTACAAAGTAACTCGGATAAAATTACATCAGGCAGCATTTATTCCAAGGTAGACAAAGGTAGTGCCAACACAGAGTTTATTTAAAAATGAAAATGAATAATCACAACTTCTATTTGAATTATTGGTAAGTTGCCATGGTATAAGCGGAATAATCACAAGTAAGACGCGCGAACGCGGGAAGCGAACGCAGCTCGAAAATAACAATAAGAAGAATAGAAAGGAATGAGCAATTGTAGAGAAGTGGGTGGTACAGTTAAATTAGTAAGAACAGGGCCGCCACAAGAAGGCTCCATACCGCTAGCCCCATTTTTTTCTTTTGTCTTTTTTAAATTGTTATGTTGTGTATTTACGGACTTGTAATCCGTGTTATTTCACCGTGATGGGGAGAGCGTAGAGAGAAAGTCACGTGACTGCCTCCGCCTCGTATTGAAGTTAATGGGGGGGGATATGGTTCTCCTATGCACAGAGTTTCGGAGTTCCTAGTCATCTATGCACGGAATTGCCGTTTGTCAATCCGTGCTATTTCACCGTGTTTGGGGGGCGATCGGGTTGGTTTCATAGTAAGCTCCACTCTGAGATCTGTCAGCAGCCAATGAGAGCGTGAGTCACATGGGGGCGCGGCTGCACACAGGCAGTGCACACAATACTGCACACAGACACACAGACTGCACACAGACACACAACCCGAGCAGGGTTTCATAGTAAGCTCCACTTGCGCGGGAGGCCTTCGGCGCGCCTCCTTCCGCTGCGTTCGCAATTACATTAGCATCTGCATCATGATCCATTATGATTCAATAATAACCACACGGCTGATCGTACATGATCTCTTACCTATTGCCCAACCCTAATTACTAGGGTCCTTCATGCCCTTGTGTAGAAACCAGATATTGTATGTAGTTAGTCTAAGGCACTGGTTCCCAAACCTTTTTAGCTCGAGACCCAAAAGAGAAATTTTATGTCTCCCTATGCAGGACTCAAGCTACTGAAAATAGCAGATCTACAAGCTACAATCAACGCGCTGCGATGTGACGCGTTGTGAGCTTGTAGATCGGCTATTTTCACTCCTTCTTAAACATTTGTTTTCTTATTTATGGGTTTTTTATTTCATGATGGTTTTATTCATGAAATTATTTTTGGAAAATCATTGAATTATTTTTTTATTCATGATTTTCTTTTGCATTGTTTTGGAATAATATACAGTATATATACATTTTTATATTAATACAAAAACTAAATGTAGGAAACAATAAAGGAATACTTGTAACCCATAAAGAATTGGTTGGTCTACTGTAAGGCTTTGTTCAGACTGCAGGCAAATCCAATTCGTTCCTCAAATACTTTTTCAACTGGGTTAAAGATCTTGCAATGATGAGGGCAGTGATTTACTATTTTCTTGCTCTTTGGAAATATCCAATGACCATTAACACCCTGCTGATGGTGGCTTTGTCACCATCAGCAGGATGATGTAATTAAGCTCACTTTAACAGAGCCACAAGAAACACAATCTTAAAAGGGAAACTTGAAGGGAAACTTGACCCTAAATCCTATTGTTCTGTTGTGAGGGGATCGTATACATAAACGTACGTATAGTGTGGGAAAGAAACAGCATATGTCTTCTGTGTATTTCTCTGTGAAATGTTGACATCACGAAACAATGATGTCAAACGTGTTCGCAATTTATTGGGTAACGGGCAGGCAGTTATCTGCTGTTGATTTCACATGGTTTTGTGCAGTCTATACTCAAGGGGGAGTGGCACTCAAACCTGAGCGGAGAGGCTGAAAGAAAATGGGTTTCTGATCGAAAATAATGCCATTAAGAACTGGTGCTCAGTGAATCGACACCTTTAGAATGAATAATCTTATTTTCACCTCCTTTCCTCTGTGATGAAAGATAAAGATGCACACTAAACACTGTGATGCGGATGGCTTCATATTATCAATTGCTTTTGTTAGTTTACTTTCTTTCTTTCGTGAGAATCACACATTTAGAATAGGCAGCGACATTGCTATATAGTGTAGTGCAGGGGTCTTCAACAGGGGGTCCGGGACCCCTAGGGGGTCCTCAGAGTTACTACAGGGGGTCCGCCAAATCTTTGTGTGATAGAAACTTATTTTTTACATGAACAACTTGAACCCTAGAATCCCTGTTCTGAGGAGAACATTCGCCAAAAATAGCCGATCTACAAGCTCACAACGCCTCGCGCTGCGAGGCGTTGTGAGCTTGTAGATCGGCTATTTTCGGTCAAGAGGTTTCGTGTAGAGGGGGGAAAAGAGCAGACCAAGTATAGAGCGAAAGGTCAAGTTTACTAAGTATTGACGGTTCAAGTGGTTAAATGTCTGAAAATACAGTATTCAATTCAATTCAATCTTTATTTCAGACTCAGGGTCCATATAGCAAAACATGACAATCACACAGTAAAAGCAATAAAAACATAAAATAAAATAAAAAGAAATAAAAGAAAAACCACATAAAAACAGTCCAACTACAGCTTTTCAAAGTCCGTAGAGGCTGTTACGCCAATGTCTCCATATCGTGGAGGAGTACCGAGTAGAACTTTTGACAGGGTTAATTAAAATCTTAATAACATGATTGTCAGACTTTTCAAGACGACATATGAATTTGTACATTAAATTTCTTAACAGGGCTTGACATGTAGGTACCCCCAGGTTTACAAACAGCTGGCTGGCACTGTGCCATCTTGGTACCCTCACCAGCAACCGTAGAGCATCATTATATGCTACTTTTAGTTTTCGCATGCTGCTAGCTTTGTAGTTACTCCATAAGTGAGCCGTATACAATGGTGTACAGAATGCTTTAAAGAGTGAAACCTTGACATGTACAGAGCATTTGTGAAATTTCCGCATTAGTATGTTTGCCTGGGCATACAATTTGCATCTTTGTCTATGGATGTCTTTGTCATCAGAGAGATCATCGGATATACAGTGTCCTAGGTACTTAATCTCACTGCACACAAGTAGTATGTTGCTACTGAGAATAAAATTAGGAAATACTGCCTTTTTATCATCTTTACTTCGCACAATCATGATGCTACTCTTCTTGGCATTATATTTAATATTAAAATCAATGCCATACTGGGAGCAAACCCTGAGAAGCTGTTGTAAGCCTGCACTGTACGGGGAATAGATAATCAAATCATCTGCATACATAAGGTGATTGACTACAGAGTCACCTATGACACATCCAGTTTTACACTGGTTCAGTTTCCTAGACAGCCCATCCATGTATAAATTAAATAATAGAGGAGACAAAATCCCCCCTTGCTTAACACCATTACCAACATAGAAATGTTCGGACACAGTATTTCCCCACTTCAGTATATAAAGCTGATCTATGAAATCTATGATATGAAGAATTTCAATCTGTAACACAATTTTATACAATATGTAGTGGGGGTCCCTGCTTCATCTCTCTCAGCTAAGGGGTCCTTGGCCTGAAGACCCCTGGTGTAGTGTACAGTAAGTTGCACCAGATAAAGTCATGGGCATAAACATGTGTTTAAAATGATAAGGTATGAATTCCACGTTGTTGGCCTGGAGTGTGGCACGGCAGAAAATATGCAGCTGGTTCATATTCGTGAACACGAAAAAGGTTTCTGAAAGGTTGCTGAAAAGCCCTTTTTTCTTAGATGAATCATGGCACTGCCTGGAAATCCGTGGGCCCAGTTTTAATCCCATTGAGATATGAGGAAGAACCACACGGACATGTTTGGCCCCATCTAACAGGAATGTTCCATGACTCACCTTCCCCCACTATCCTGACCACACATCCCCCCCCCCCCCCCTCAACCCGACCAAGCTACGTTCCAGTCCATTTCTGATTCAGTCAACAGGTGAAAGCTTGGCTCAGAGTTCACAGGCGTTTTCAAGACCATGGAAACGCCCTCTATAGAGCGTCGCAGTTCCCGACCACTTCCTGTTTTTTTTGGTGCCGGAAGAAAAAACTCAATGCATTTTTCCATTGACATTTCCAAAAATATTTATATCTATTAATTTAAGCCTCGAATCAAGCCATCACGAGATGACATGAATCATGACCATAAAACGTTTGATTCTGTGATATTTTTTTTTTGAAAACGGCAAAACAAAGGGTATTTATTAAATATAGTATATCATATAATTAAATACAAAATTTTTAAAAATCACAGAAAAAAACGTTTTATGGTCATGATTCATGTCATCTCGTGATGGCTTGATTCGAGGCTTAAATTAATAGATATAAATATTTTTGGAAATGTCAATGGAAAAATGCATTGAGTTTTTTCTTCCGGCACCAAAAAAAACAGGAAGTGGGCGGGAACTGCGACGCTCTATTAGGGATGGAAATGTTACTGTGCCACATCCCCCCCCCCCCCCTCAAATCCACTTGATGCGCCCATCTAATTGGCCTTGTGCCCAGTCTAGGTACACAGCCAAGGACAACCTGGGAGGGAAGGAATCAGGGTTGCCAGATCTGCTTATTATAATTTCCCCCCGCAAGATTTTATTTGAAAATAGCCGATCTACGAGCTCACAACGCGTCGCATCGTTGTGAGCTTGTAGATCTGCTATTTTCAAATAGCTGATGTATATGTTAAAAGTGCTCATGTGGCCCATAGTCGCTTCTTTTGGGCTGGTTTTCCTAGACCTGGTTGCTTGTTTCTCTCACAGAATCTGGCAACACTGGAAGGAATGGAGGGAAGAGGGGGTCGAGAAAGTCCACGTGAACTTGACTTTGCAAACTTAACCCATTGATACCTGGAACGCATCTGTGTCACTTTAGATTTCTTTAGGCTATTCAAAAATAGCAGATATACAAGCTCATAGCGCGGCACCGAGTGCCGCGCTATGAACTTGTAGATCTGCTATTTTTGAAAAATCGAGAAAAAAAAAATTTGGGTTTTTTTTTCAAAATCTTTTTAGGATTTAGAAGATATTTCTAGAATCTTCTCAGGTCTTAATGGGTTAAAAATCCAAATGCGCAGACGTCTCACCCCTTGTCAAGTTGACTCTCTGTGCCAGGGCAAGATCACCACAGGAATGCCATGAAGGGCAGTGGGCCAGTGAAAGCAGACCTCTACCTATAGGGAACAGTGATAGTCAGCCTGTGTGTGTGTGTGTGTGTGTGTGTGTGTGTGACCCAAGTTTGACCCGACAACTCAGCTCCTACAAACTCGGATCCCTGAAGAAGGCTTAGGTGGAATCTATTTTCTCATACCGTACCTGCATACTTGCCTGACGTTCAGTGGTGGAAAGTAACTAAGTACATTTACTTAAGTACTGTACTTAAGTACAATTTTTAGGTATTTGTACTTTACTTGAGTATTTCCAATTTCCAATACTTTTACTTCTACTCCACTACATCTCAGAGGCAAATATTGTACTTTTACTCCAGTGCATTTATTTGAAAACTTTAGTTACTAGTTACTTTGCAGATATACATTATTATATTATTAAACATACATTAACCACTTTAACCCTATTTTATACATAGGCTATTTGAAAATAGCCGATCTACAAGCTCACAACGCGTCGCAGCGCGACGCGTTGTGAGCTTGTAGATCTGCTATTTTCAAATATTTTGTACTTTTACTTTTGATACTTTAAGTACATTTTGATGCCAATACTTTTGTACTTTTACTCAAGTAAATTTTGAATTCTGAACTTTTACTTGTAACAGAGTATTTTTATATTGCAGTATTGGTACTTTTACTTAAGTAAAGAATTTGAGTACTTTTTCCACCACTGCATCCGATATATATACGACACATCAGTGGGCTGATGGGAGATGATGTGTGGGCGATGGTGGCAGACTGACAGTTCAATAAAATGATGCGACGGAAGCCTAGTCCAGACCAAAGATTTGGGGGGCAGACAAAACCGTTTAAAACTTGTAGATCTGCTATTTTCGTGTGTGACACCGTCATAAGAGCATAGAACATTGCAGGAAATAATGGTCTGGTGGTGGTCTGAATTACCCCTAATAAGCAGCTTTTGTAGTTGGAATAAGTCATCTCAGAAGGTTGTATGTGTCAATGTTTGTTTTCATGATTCCATTTCTGTATTTTTTAAATTTTATGGTATTGAAAATCTGATTTTTAAATACCCTGGTATACCGTAATACAGGGGCAACCTTTTCGGGCACGAGATCACTTTTCCAAGGCTGGTTAGATCTACTAGCAGATCTACAAGTTCACAATGCGTTGCAAGCTCGTAGATTGCTGTTGTTGGTGAAGAGATTTGGTGTAGAGTGGGGAAAAAAAAGTATAGAGCCAACTCAGGTCCAAGTTTCTAAGCCTAGAGGTCTTAAGCGGTTTATCATAATAAAGCCTAACAAAGAATGACTCAATAATTTAATATGAATAATAAAGGTAAGACAAATCCTAACTATCTGGGGAGAAAAGTGTTATGCAAATCAGAGGATAATATAATCCAAGTCGGCATCACTGGACTTAGATATGAAATTAAACTAAAACAAGGGTCCAGTGGTTTGCGAGACTAGCCCCGGACGGACAGACAGACAGACAGACAGACAGACAGACAGACAGACAGACAGACAGACAGACAGAGCCTTCTAATCTAGACGGCTTCGTCCCCTTGGAGCCATGCACCATAAAAATCAGTCCCGCAGAAAGATGGCATGAAATTCAATTTCACATCTGTCGCTGTCTATTGAAGCAACACAAAGGAGTTCACAGAACTATCTTTCTATGTTGTCTCACCCTTAAGTGTGAGAGCTGGCACCGGGAACTAGCTGCCAGTCCATGAAAGTCTGGCAACAAGGCGGTCATCTTGGCCTTGAAAGCCTTCAGCACAGACAGAGCACACAACCTTCTAGGGCTGGGCCATATGGACAAAATCAAATTTTGACTGGATACCTTGATATCGATATTGTTAAGATAATACCGTATTGTGAAGATAATAACATGTTGGAGCATTTTGGATAAAAAAAAACCAACAACATTATTTTCATGTTCCCCCATTTTATTCCCCTCTAGATATAGAATAGGGTTTAAATACATGATTTAAATGAAGAACAGACAACACTTATGTCATATCACAATATTATGATATCCACAATCTAGATATTTATAGTCTCATGTCATGATATCGAGTTAATACCCACCAGCCACCAGAATTCATGGCAATTCTTACAAGACTGAAGTCTTGGACGACCACACTTGGAGGACATGTCTGAGCCCTGGCAGCGGACACAACATTTCTGCAAAACACAATGTACTCTCCCTGACCCCTATGCATGACTTATCTTAAGGTTCAGCCCAGAAGAACTCTAGTGCAACTATGTTATTGTGCACTGACATTTTTACAGCATGGCTCTGCAGGATCTAGAGACGTCTCTAAGAGTGTCTGTCATGTCTGCCGTACGCGCGCGCGTGTGTGTGTGCGTGTGTGCGTGCGTGCGTGTCCGGAGCTAATCCCGTAAACCGCTGGACCACTCACTTCCAGATGTATTGTGCACGCTGCCAGTTGTTAAGGCTCTACAGGAGTCTAGCCGTCTATAAGTGGACGTAAATTTTTTTCGTACACACTGCCAGTAGACCATGGTGATTTAGTCCAGTAATAGTTTTTTCCACACGTTTTTCATACTTTTTGAATTTGAAGTATTTAACTTTAATTTTTATCATGGAAGTCAATGGGCTGTGATCGTGCCGAAACCTTGCCCAAATTTGCCGTCATATGTCATAGATATATCATAGACGACTCACGTCACAGGCTGGTCACATGAAGTCCGAGACCCACTTTGGAGCCGCGCGGTTCCCAATGCGGATCCCGAGATACACATGATTCTTTTTTACTTTTGTCTGTGTGCACCGTTTAGTCCAGCCCCGAAATCTGACTGTATAGCCTCTCATGTCAAGAGCTTCTATAATGCATATGCTATTAAGTAGCCTAAGCTCTTTTGCGGCAGTGGATACGAGTTGTAAAATTGTCATTTTTCAGTGAGTGATATAAGGGTAGCATAGCACAACGTATTGGGTGCTGTTGGGGAGCTCAGGTGTTCAATTTCAATAAGCTCAGCACAAGAGGGCGACTCCGGCAGTAAGTAATTGAAAGCACTTTTCAGGGTCATGCTCCGTATAGATCTGAGAAGCAATTCTAGTCTGCAGAGATGACAGCTACAGAAGTCAGTAAGAGTTATGGCTCTCTGCTGGTCTTTTTTGGGGGAGTTCTGTGCGGATTAGAAAGCAAATGAAGGACAAAGCAGTGGACCTGGGGTGACGGGGATCTCTCTATCAGTACCTCATCTACAGATATGTACAGTACATGCTTTCTCCCCCCCCCCCCCCCCCCCAAACTCGCTTTTAATCTTCAATCCCCTGTATTCCCTCTATCTGTTGATCAAATTGTTTTGTTTTTGGTTTCTTTCTTGCCATGTCTGCCCCATTAATTTTATGCTCTCTTGTTTTGATTTTATGCCTCGCTGCCTCGCGTGGAGTATCTCTTGAGTAGCTGGAGAAAAGTGCTTGACAAATAACGTGGATAATTTTTTTTTTCTCCTTTAAATTTTTTGGGTAATGATTGCTAAACCTGAAAGGGATGCTTTCCGCTGCCAAAAAAAGACCAAGTACTCTTGTGTTGTGAGTCATTATGTATCCAAAATCCGAGGAATGAAGTTCCTTTTATCATCTCGATTCAAAATAACATCAATACTACTTGATGTTTGTTTTTCACCAGAACAACAGAACAGCCTGTGGTTAATCCCACCGGCGCATGGCGGACTAAAGGATCGAAAAAGAAAATTCCCCCCCCCCCCAAAAAAAAAAAAACGGAACAGAGAGAAATCACCGTCTGCTTGACCAACTCATCCTCATTTCTGTTTGTGCTTGGTCAAGCTTCTGAGCGCATGATCTTCAGAGAGAGAGGGATTACAGGGGCACTAAGCTCCCAATCCTTTTTTTTTTCTCTCTTTCCTTCTTTTTACTTCATCTTATGAGGTTTCTAATTAATCAGGGCAGGGCTGCAACGCGGGGCTTAAGCCGCGGTCCCCTGTCAGTTTGCTAGCTATATCGCTTTGCTAAGCCCAGCTAGCGCTCTGTAACATGCAGCCTTTTCCTTTGCCATCTACAAGAGGATAGCAACCTTTAACCCGTTAAGACCGGGAACGCATCTGTGTGTCATTTTTAGATGTCTTTACAAGCTCGTAGCACGGCACCGAGTGCCGCGCTACGAGCTTGTAGATCTGCTATTTTTTTTTAATCGTGAAGATTTGTGGAAATATTTTAATTTATATATTTTTTAAAGCGAACATTTGTAACTCTTTGCTTCATGGGGGTCCCTGGAACAAAATATTTTGAGAGGGGGGATCCGCGGCCAAATACGTATCATTTTCGGGGTCCCTGACATGAAAAAAGTTTGAGAACCACTGATATTATAGCATTAGCAACATACGTTTTTTTTCAGAGAACTATTATGATTTAGAAGACATTTGTAGAATCCCCCAGAAACAAAGATTTGAGTTAAAATGTTAGTTTAAAAAAAATACATATTCAAAGATTTGCACACATTTTTCAAAAATAGCAGATCTACAAGCTTGTATATCTTCTATTTTTGAATAGCCCAAAGAAATCTAAAAATGACACACAGATGCGTTCCCGGTCTTAATGGGTTAAAACAAGCTTTCATAAATTTCTGATGATATAACGCTGACCAGACAGAACGCCAAACCAATAAAAAGTCTTGAGCATCACGTAGGGAATACACAGTCTGTAATTTTTTTTGCTCTGGGTTTTGCAATGAAGTTAATGAGTGCGATAATTATAATACAGGCTCAGTCATGGAGCCCTTGGCTTCGTTTTAGACTGTTATATTGTCTCTGTCTGGGAGAAACCTTGTATCTCCAAATGTCATTGTTTCGTGTTCTTTCATAAATGAATGCCCTCTTTTAGTCTCATTCATGTCAGTATCATGACAGTGTCATGCGAAGGCAGCGAGAATAGCTGATCCACAAGCTCACTAGGCGTCGCATCACAATGTGTCGTGACCTTGGGAAACACTTTTGAAAATGTCACACTTTTGAAAATATGTGAAAATGTTACCAATGGAAAGTATTAACGAGCATATCTACAGTTCATTTAGACACTTCAGCTCAGAAATAACCAGACCGTTAATGAACCATTTACAATTTATTAACCATTACCATATTAACCATTACCCATATATGCAATGATATTGCATTCAAGTTTGGCGGTGTGACTCTGCTCATGTGATATTAAAAGATTCCCTGTGCAAACATGTCACAGATCTTCAATCACAAACCCCCCAGAGCAGAGCATAAAATACAGTTTTACATAACATTGAACCTTCAATGCATAATTAAACTTCCACAATCATAGTACAATCCATAGAACACAGTACAATACACAGAATCATAGAACCACAGTACAAACACAGAATCAAAACAATATGAACTAAATGCCACAGGGAGGAGGCCGGGGAGGTGGAGGGAATTTGAAAACAAACAGCTGAACAGCCAGCTTAGACAACGAAGCACGTAGACTGAACAGAGAACAGAGGCTGCTTAAATGAACCGCCAGAGTAACACTGTGGGTATGAGGGCGTGAGTAAATAACCTTGTAGCGAATGAGAATGACAAGAGGTTGAACGTACTGACTTAAAGGAGTACGACTGTATAACTTGTTTGCGAATGGGGGGGTCCGGGGAGTGTGAATGAAGTACATAAACAGTCTGCCTTCCGTGTCTACATGAACTATCGTTGCACTGAATTACATTGGATCCATTGCATCACAAGTACTTTTTTTTCTCCGTATCCTGAAAAGTAACACTTTTGGATATACAAGGTTTCCATCCGCACGTCGATGGTTCGAGAAAGGGCGGCGGTCATGAGTGGAATAACAGCCTTGTGTCGGTGCCGCTGTGGGCATCATGGAGCGCAGTCCTGCAACATTGCTTTTGTTACAACACTGACAATTGTTATTGTGTGACAGCAAACTCGCCACAAGATGAAATAAATCTTTATATATTCTTTTTGCTGGTACTTTATTTAAAATGCAGTCTTACTACAACGCACACAACGTGTTACTGCAAGCACACACACACGCACACACACACACACACACACACACACACACACACACACACACACACACACACACACACACACACACACACACACACACACACACACACACACACACACACACACACAGGCCAAGATCTTAGATAAATGTACTATGCTTGTGAGAAGAAAATTATGTGCAATTTTACAAAATATTTGTCACATTTTCATGAAGTGTGTCTGTATGATGGATGGAAGCTTTCCCTATGACGCATAATGGATAAAATGTTCTGATCAGTTTTGAGGAGGAATACGATTAAGATGCAGAGCTTGATAAGGGGGATGGACCCATTTACATTTGTGTATAAGTGGAGGTGATTGACACATAATTACTGGAAACAAGTTCCTCGGTACATGCTGAAGTCTCCTGGTACTTTGTCTGTCTTTTATTTATTTTGTTTACATGACAACACTTTGGATTTGGATCAGTGTCACACAGATACTACACGTTTGACCATGTCTCTGAGACCATATCCTCTCGAGACTCTCAAAATAAATACATTTTTAACCGGATGGGTTCCCAGATAAAACCATAAAACGCGTTTTTCAATGTCTTCATAATCATTAGGAAATATGAATATGTTTCATTGGTACAATAAACCAGACTGGGGACTGAAATAGGGCGGTTTGTAAAGTGATTTATCGAGTGTTATGTGAACATTTTATGCCTCAAAGCGACAGTGGAACATATGAAGAATTGAAGTATTTCTTCTTGTCGGGGAAGTGCTACAGCACATTCACCAGAGTTAATGAGTGTTAACTTAATTAACGTAACTGTCACTTAAAGTGGTCCATCAGATTCCTTAATAGTTTTTTTCCCAATCTGTTCGTTCGCTTTCAGCAAACAGCATTGTCAAGGCCGATGCTGCGTCATAATGGAGCATAATTTAAATGTTTCTGGTCATTTGCTAGCCACAATGCTTTAGTGAGAACTCATGAGACATATGGTCCTTGATTGATTGATTGATTGATTTCATTTGGTAATTTAACCTCCTGTCAGTGGTGGAAAAAGTACTCAAATGTTTTACTTAAGTAAAAGTATCAATACTGCAATGTAGAAGTACTCTCTCTGTTAAAAATAAAAGTCCGGAATTCAAAATTTACTTGAGTAAAAGTACAAAAGTATTGGCATCAAAATATACTTAAAGTACCAAAAGTAAAAGTACAAAAATGTTTGAAAATAGCCGATCTACAAGCTCACAACGTGTCACAGCTTGTAGATCGGCTATTTTCAAATAGCCTAGGTATAAAATAGGGCTAAAGTGGTTAATGTATGTTTCATAATATCATAATTTACATCTGAAAAGTAACTAGTAATACGTTTTCAAATAATTGTAGTGGAGTAAAAGTACAATATTTGTCTCTGAGATGTAGTGGAGTAGAAGTAAAAGTATTGAAAATTGGAAATACTCCAGGAAAGTAAAAAAGTACTTGAGTAAATGTACTTAGTTACTTTACACCACTGCCTCCTGTGTCCTTGGGTGTTCATGGAAGGGATTTTCCTGTTGTTAATGTCAAGTCTGGCTCAAAACGGTGTCTACTTTCTTATTTGTAAATAAGGTTGCGCACCACCTACCTACGTAGATGCACAGCGGCGCGACAGCTTAGCTAACAACGCTGTAGAGCTCAAGACCCTGGTGGTGATAAACAGGAGGGTGCGGAGGGCAGCCATTCAGGAGTCCCGAGTTGGTGTTGGCTAGACCGCACTCTCGCATCGCATCATACTTGTTTTTGGGTAATTATGATGGCTTCTCCAACTTGCTGGAGTATTAAGGTAACGTGCTATTCCAAGGTTGATGATGAAGATACTGACATGGAGATGTACTTGCAAGATATTTGTTCTTTTAGGCAACGGATATCACCTGAATTCTCTCCAGGAAATATAGCTGTGTAAACCTTGACTGTATTGAAATGTTTATATACAGTATGGGTGATTTAATGTAGACGGCAACCTCTCTTCCCTCATGCTTAAATCATACATGGTTTTGCGCCAGTGTTACGTGCCGAAAATAGCAGATGTGCAAGCTCAAAACGCGTCGCGCTGACCATGCGTTGTAGCTTGCTGTAGCTTGCTGTAGCTTGCTGTAGCTTGCTGTAGCTTGTAGATCGGCTATTGTTGGCTCATGACACTGGCACTCAACCAAGTATAAATCAGGCTGCCGTCCTCCCTCATCCAAAAATAACCTCAAGTATTGCCAACTTTTTACTTTATTTTCTACTTTTGTTATTGACCATGCTGTAGAAATACACTTTGCGAACGTTACGCGTTTGAATGGAACTGTCGATTATTATCCCCCGCTCCGAGCTGACGAGCTCATTGCGAGTGTTAAATTAAACGGAGCGTGTTTTCTTTGGCACCGCCACCGGGCCTGCAAGGCGCTTCATGGTCTATCTGCGCTCCAGTAGTATGTTTCAGATTTACTGGTTCGCATCCAGCCAAGCTCTTTTATTTACTATATCTTAGAAGAGAGAGGGGGGAGAGAGGGGGGGAGGGGGGGTTGGGGGTCTGAAGCAAGGAACATCTGTGAGCAATTGAAAACCAAAGGAGGACATGGGGTCCTCTTCAGAAATTCTCCACAGACAGACATTAGGCTACCAATCTTGGCCCCTTTTCGCTTCAGGGAGTGCGCAAAAGAGGCATTAGAGTTCACGGTAGCTGTGAACTCTGGACCCCTCGAGCGCCATTTTTACACTTTCGGAGTTAAATTAACCCCCACGGTTTTAACTGTGTGGTTTTGACTGCCTCCCAGATGCAGAAAAGTTGGAGTTGGAGAAAATATTTGTATTGAATATTATTTAATAGTCATCGTTAGATTATAAGGATGATGTCTTTAGCTATAGAGTTGTCAAGATTGCATCTCCGGTAAGAGTTATAGAGGCTTTGCTGATGTTACCTATATCCATTTGGCAGCCAATGTTGAGTCAGCTAAAAAAGAGAAAAGAGTGAAAAAGATTAAGTGTGCCTACATGAGGTAGAAGGTGAGAGACAGTTTAGGCTCGATAAGCCAAGAGTGACAGCAGCATTGTTTACCAGAGGGATAGACATATAGCAAGAGGCTTAAGGAAGGCGAGTCAGACGGAAGGATGGAAGGACAGAAACTGTCCATCAAACAGAGCAGGGAAACAGGGAGAATTAACCCTGTGAAAATGCTTTGAAGAGAAGTCGGAACGTGATTTTACCCCAAAAATATTAATTGTCTGTTGGAGGATGATTTCTGTGAATTGTGTTTACAGTTTCCATTGACTCGTCGTGTTATAGAAATCCATAGGTACGCACAGAACTTGGCACAGGTCATGAGTCAACACTCTTGCTGTTTGCCAGCCTTTCAGTTGAGAATAGGGTATAGGGAGGAACTTTGTTGTATATGGTTCCTTTTTCTCAGTGGTGTAAAGTAACTAAAGTACATTTACTCAAGTACTGTACTTAAGTACACTTTTGAGGATTTTTTAACTTTACTGGAGTATTTCTTATTTTCTGTACTTTTACTTCTACTCCACTACATCTCAGAGGCAAATATTGTACTTTTAATCCACTACAATTATTTGGAAACTTTAGTTACTAGTTACTTTTCTGATATAAATGATGATATCATGAAACATACATACAACCACTAGCCCTATTTTATACATAGGTTACATGAAAATAGCCGATCTACAAGCTCACAACGCGTCGCATCGCGATGCGTTGTGAGCTTGTAGATCTGCTATTTTCAAACATTTTGGTACTTTTCCTTTCGTACTTTAAGTACATTTTGATGCCAATACTTTTGTACTTTTACTCAAGTACATTTTGAATTCTGGACTTTTACTTACTTAAGTAAAGATTTTGAGTACTTTTTCCACCACTGCTTTTTCTACAGAGTTTACCTTTCTTTCCAGACCCGGGGGCTGGCCAGTATGAGTCCATGTGACTCACTGACTCACTGACTGACTGACATACTGTAACTGACTCACCATATTTGAAACATGCATGTGTGACTGAGTGATCTGTTCCCTAGTCTCACGTAAACCAGACAATCAGAAGATCTCTGCCTACTGATACGTCTGGGAAAATCTAAATTCAATGAGAACAGCGGAGAAAGCCTACGCCTACTGCTGTACTACAAATCCTGAGACCGTCCCATTATAAAGGACCTGCCTAAAGTAATTACATTGTCTCTGCAATGTCGTTACCCTATATTAAAAAGGCCTAGAGGGCGGGTGGACGTCGGCGGGCCGACAGTGGGCGGTGGACGTCACAAACATAACATACCTGCGAGGCGCAACCGTTGCTCCGATCCGAACAGAACTTGGCACAAACACTGTTCGGGCGTCTGCCATGATGATAATAGTCACATAGTCACACCAGGGTGTGAATTAAATAGTACATTTTGTTCAGATACCTTTAGAATGATATACGAACAAATCATTTAAAAATATATATATATTTCTATTTGAAAATGTCACACTTTCATATTATATACACAAAAGCTCAATAGGGCCTAGTCCCAATCAAAAATATCATTATTTTAAATTGTTTTAGTGTACTACGCATTTCCATTTCCTTTTCAAAACTGTTCCACAATAGACTCTATAAACTTTAATTGTTTTACGTCTTTGTTTTGCATTTGTTTTGGTAAACTCTGGGTTCAAATTGAGGTCTAATTTGAAACAGTCTCTGGATGCAGTCTGGAAGCATCCTATTTATTTATTTCTGCTTTGTATTTTTGATAGAGACAGTGAACAGAGAGACAGAAAAGGCAGGAGAGAGAGGGTATGACATGCAGCTCAGAGTCTCGGGTTGGATTTGAATCCGGGCTGGGTGATATGACTTCAAGTCAATATTACGATTATTTCAAACTTTTGCCTCGATTGCAACAAAAAATTTAATTGCAGATCTACAAGCTCACAACACATTGTATATTTTTTTGATATTTTTGCATGCCACTAAGTTTAATACAGGGATTAAGTAGTTAACCATGAAGTAGTTTATCAACAAATCGATTTAAATATTTTTTTTTTAATAAACACTGCTTCTCGATTGTTCGATTAACCTACACGAGCAAGATTAAGTTAGTTATTGGTTCTAAATGTCTGTTTCGATATATTGTCGGTTAATTGCCTAGTCCTAATGCGAACGCTGGCCAGCTGCGAGAAGGATATTATCCTTATTTATGTGGTATGTGCGCTCTTACCAGGTGAGCTTCCAGGGCTCCCCCAGCATGAACTGCAAAAATAGCCAATGTACAAGCTCAAAGCATGTTGCAACATGGTGTATTGTGAGCTTGTAGAGCGGCTATTTTCACCGAAGATATTTAGTGTTGAGTGAAAACAGGAGGGGGCCTAATATAGAGCACTGGGGTAGCCTACTGTATAGGGTTAGTTGATTCGTGATCATTTTGGGACAGGTTTTGCTTTATTTCGATACATACTGTATAGCAGTGGTGGAAAAAGTACTCCAATTATTTACTTAAGTAAAAGTACCAATACTGCAATATATAAAAATACTCTGTTGCAAGTAAAAGTCCAGAATTCTAAATTTACTTGAGTAAAAGTACAAAAGTATTGGCATCAAAATGTACTTAAAGTACCAAAAGTAAAAGTACTCGTTATGCAGAATGTCCCATTTGAAGTTTTCAAATGTATACAAATATTTTGAAAATAGCAGATCTACAAGCTCACAATGCATGAGCTTGTAGATCGGCAGCCAAAGTTTAAATAGGGCTGAAGTGGTTAATGTATGTTTTGTAATAATAATCTAAATCTACAAAGTAACTAGTAACTAAAGTTTTCAAATAATTGTAGTGGAGTGGAGTAAAAGTACAATATTTGCCTCTGAGATGTAGTGGAGTAGAAGTAAATCTACCGAAAATTGGAAATACTCCAGTAAAGCAAAAGTACCTCAAAATTGTACTTAAGTACAGTACTTGAGTAAATGTACTTAGTTACTTTACACCACTGCTGTATAGGAAACTGAGGGCAGAGCGACGGAAGGACATGTAAACACAGGCCTCCATCCGGAATCGAACCGGGGATGTTGTGTGAGTACATGGTCAAGCTATACCGGCAGCTAACTCTCTGGTGCATTCCAGTTATGTCTGGTTCTTTCTCTAGGGTATTTGGCTCATTGCCGCTCATAAAGTGAAACTGTGGTAAACACAACAACTCAGCCACAAAGGCTCTGTATCAGGCTTTTTTCATTTTGGTGCATTGCTGATATCTCCAGTCGCCTCTCTGCCAGCAGCGCTGGTGACGACAGGGTGTTTGTCACAGCAAAGGCTGTTAAAACAGAGGGCACAGAGTGCTTCTAGAGTGACACAGTGTTAAATGTGACAGGTGGTTTGGGGGGGGGTGGGGGGGGGATGTTATCGCACGGGCCATTCAAATCTATTACTCTCTGTTTCATGACAGGTTAACTGATGGGAATCGCAACTATTTCCTGTCTTACTCCCCAAAGGGAAAGAAATACTTCTCGGGCCAAGAATACAGAGAGACCTCGCCTGGCACGTCGCCAATCTAGATAGCCACACTGTGCCACTGTCACAGGCTGTTTTGTTCTCTCGCTGTTGAAACCTAAACGGTGAGATGGTATGCGTATAGTTTGAAAGCTCCGTTGCACCGGGCCTTTCTTGGGTAATTTGTTCTCTGTTGTTGTCATAGGGGGTTCTAAAAAGCCATCTAAAGGAGCTATTGGGCCACTTTAATCTGTCAGAAAAAGCAAAGGTGTTTCTTTGCTCTCCAAACATTTAGGAAATTCGAAACACCTGCTGTTTATTCTCTGATGTTGTTCATTTCCTGGCCGTGCTGCTGCGTGGTCCAGAATAAAAAAAACCCAGGCAGAGCAAAGTCCTGATCCAGTGCAGAGTGAGAGGCTTGAGTAAACAGAACATGAGGGTTTGTGTTGGGAGTACTCTCTGTGAAGGACTCGTGCAATGTGACACTCCATCACGTTTGGCAATCACACACTCCACACATTTCAAAGGTGTCAGTTAACATCCAAAATATGATTAAATTATTCAGGCATTTCTGTCTGTACTCGTTTATACCGATGTTGAGTGTCATACTTTATCAAGTAGCTCGTTTGATGCTTAAAAGCAAATGGCATTGCATTGCAGTGCAAGCAAATGAACCGCTAATAATTTGCTTATTATATTATGTACAGAAACACAATGATGACCTTTACATTAGGCTACATTATTAGAGTTGCAGGTGCCTGTAAGAGCATACAGTAAGACACATGAAGCTCTCATACTAACTAGACTCATTCTAATGTATTGTGTAATCTATCTATAAATGCATGGAATCTCTGTGTCTGTCTGCCTGCGAGTGTGTCCCATGCAAATGGGGGGGGGTATGCATTCCCAACTTGCATTGTTCCCAACTTGCATTGTTCCCAACTTGCCGTCGCCCGTTTATAAATAACTTATTGATTGTAATATCTAGCGTTGGTAGTACTGTCTGTCTGTATCCCTTTCATGCCCATGCTGTATTATGGAGATCCCTGACATCTTCAATATGATATCATAGTACTGAAGCTATTATGCAACGGATATCTTCTGGGTGTACTCTGACAATGAGTACAATGTGTATTGCATAACCAAAGGTTCATGTGTCCCCAATGGGCATCGCCTCGGCCTAGTCTATAAATGAGAGTATGGCGGCAAAACAGACAAATATATATTTTTGAATATTTAACCACTAATATACTTTGTCGTAAAATTATTAGTGAAAATAGACGATCTACAAGCTCATAACGTACTATTATTTTTTTACAGTTTTTTGTCGCGATGCAATGCGTTTTGAAATTGTGCAGTACACTTTTTTTGTGGCCATTTGTGATCATTTTAACCTATAATGACTTGGCCAATATAGGTATGCCAGGTTGAAAGTGCTTAATGCAATTAGAATCCCAATTGTATTAAAAGTTTCATTAAATTAGAATACAATTTAGATGGAACCCTAAACCAAAAAACATTTAGATGGAAGAATGGAATAAAAGAGCTCGCCTGTGGGCTTTTGCTGAACAGTCAGATGGAGACAGGAGATATGGGTCATCATAAAAATGAAAATAAAACACACTGAATGATGTTTGGAGGTTGAACTCAGAGGCCCACCAAATGGAAGACAGCAGTGGAGGTGGCTCAGGTCCCACTGAGGCATCTGTCTCTCTCTCTTGTGTGTATTACAGGTATCAGTTGATTATTACACCGTGCCATCCTTCTCTGATCATAATAACATACATTATAATAGCATTTTACCTAATCCCAACGAGGGCTGTAGGTCAGGATTATCCCTGTTTGTAAACTGGAGTACACTTGAAACACGCGTCATATTATATACTCTTCCTGTCTGTCGCTCTCAACAAGTGGAACTGTAATACAGGTGCAGTGGTTTTCACATATTTAACGAGCACAATTCAAAACTGACGCTGGGGATTAAAGTGGAGAACACCTGACTTGAGTGTGATGAACAGATTGAGCAGATATCACTTGATTCTCTTGAGAAACCGTGGCTTACTGTTACGGTAGTCTTATTCAGAATGGAGTGCTGCAGTGCAGAGATGAGGTCATTATACATGGACCGCCGGGGCCGGCCCTGAATGTTTCGTCTGCCATGTGTTCCCACAGCTGGACGTCGTTAGGTTTGGATAGACTGAGAAAATAAGCTCTCAGAAATGTATTTTGCTCATTTTGTTCAACAAGATAATCTCCACAAATTGGTACACTTAACCCAACTTTTGAACCACACGCAATTGAATTATACAGTAAGTAAGAACTTGAAGTTAAGTATTTAAAAAAAGTATATAATGTGTCAAAAGTATTTCTGCGGCCTACTGGGGCAGCAGTGTACTCAAGACATTTGGTGCTGATTGGTCCAATGGCTTGCAACATTAGCACCGGACACACACGCACACGCGCGCGCACGCACACACACACACACACACACACACACACACACACACACACACACACACACACACACACACGCACACACACACACCCTTGTAGATGGCTAGACACGCCATAAAAATGTGTGTTCGTTCAGGTGCAATTTATGGCTTAGAAGACAATGTAAAACTCTCTTAGGCTTGTCAGAACCACAGAACTTATTTTCTGCATGAATAAAAAAAATGCCATGGTTAACGAATCATTGGAAATCTGACTGCAGACTCACTTTGGGGTTTTTAGGACTACAGTACAATCTCTGTGGAACTAATATCAACGATTGGCACAGACCAAAATGTTGCAAACATAATTACTGACTTCATTTGTCATTCCCTGTCCTAGCATAGAAAAAAAGGAAATACCTTGAATAAATGCCTGAATATTCCTGCTGGTGATGTTTTCTTTTCTTTTTTCAGACAGCATATGAAATGTATCAGCCTCCTTAACACATCACAGTACAATGACTCAAGAACTTTATATTGTGGTTGTCAGGGTTGCACCATTCAACATGTTTTCGGTGTTGCTTTTTTGTCATAATTCCAAGAACGTGGAACGCCAGTAAGTTTCAGCCACAAAGTTTTAGCCCACTTCTTCTCCCTTGTTCCTGTGCTGTGTGGGGGTGGGTGATTAACCCATTAAGACCTGAGGCCGATTCTACAAAATAATGTCTTCTAAATCCCAACAGTATTCTGAAAAAACGTATGTTTCTATATCAGTGGTGCTCAAACGTTTTCATGTTATGGACCCCCAAAATTATATGTATTTGTCCACGACTCAAAATATTTTGTTCCAGGGACCCCCAGAAGCAAAGATTTGAGTTAAAATGTTTGCTTTAAAACAATATATTCAAAGATTTGCACATATTTTCACGATTTTTCTAAAATAGCAGATCTACAAGCTCGTGCACTCTGTGCCGCGCTACGGCAAGAGACTTGCCGCATAAGTCATGGACAGACAGTAGCAGGGCCATCTTAACATATTGCATGCAGTGGAATTACAAGGTGCTGCGGGCCAGTCAGATATACTAAGACACTGACAATTAATGGATGTAACGGCAAATGGCTGGAGTGAAGATCCATGATCAGTACCCTTTAAATGTTGTCAGTTAACTATTGGAGACCCATCAATAATTAACGCTAAGCCATGTGCTGCGCTTAATAGGAACCCTAGCCCTCCCTCCCTGAAGATGGATGCGGGAGTCAGCACACACTTCTTCACGGGCCTCTTACAGATTTTTAAACAACTTGATCTATGCCTTTTCGTATTCGACCAGAAACGGGACTGCACTCTCATGGGACTTTATATCAATATCCAGAGCCTTTCATCTATATTGGCTGAATGGCTCTCCTACCCATCTCTTCCCCGGCGCTTCCTTTCAAGCCCCAATCACTGGATGATTCAGACATTCTTCCCCCCCTCGTAACAATACAGTACTTGCATGTCACATTTAGTGTAGCAGGGTACCTGTCACCGCTCAGGTGCGTGTTATCACCCACTGAAAACAGTTGCTCAGAGCTGCGAACAATAACGCTTTGTGTCTCAGAGCATGGGTGCGTCTGTGATGTGCACACGGCGCCGTCGTGTGTCTATTTGCATACTAACGGTGCTGCTACAATCTTGGCAGCTGAGTGGGGGGGGTATGGAGGCAGTTCACTGCATTGCACTTGATAACCTATTTCGAGCAGCAAAGCGGGCTCCCGTGGCGCGATTCAAACTCTCACATCCTTGGCACCTGTGTGTGTGCAGTGCCTGTGGAAATAGGATGTTTCATTTTGGTAAGAGCACACGTTTTTAGCGGCCTGGCTAATAACCACTAAGTCCTTCCCTCTCGAGTCTTATGAGTTTGGCAGGCCAGGATGTTGAGAGTGGAGAAACTTGAATCGAAAAACCACCAAAGATTCCTCAAGTGCTGAGGTAATCCTTTGATTCCATTAGCGCTATAACTGCAAAATGCATCGTGGCGTACGTCCATCCTACTGCAAGAGGGGTCATTCTTGCACTCTGATTTCACTCACCCACCATTATCATCATCTCTCCAGGAGGATGATATCTGCAGGACCAAGTTTCAGGAAAGGCTGCGCGTCAGTCATTTTGCTCACCGACGCAGACACAGGCAGAGACGGGAGTGATCACAATAGCCTGCCACACATGGCTGTGGGCGGGGTACAAACACCAGCATTAGTGGGGCTTTCTCTTTAGGCTTTTCAGCTAAATGAGCTGCGTTCTGGTCTAGACAGTAATATCCGTGAGTTACTTAATCAGACGCACATCAAAATGAAATACCTGCACTCAGCCCGGGCCAGGGTACATTTCAAATGTTTCTCTGATCTGATTACAGTTGCTCTTTCAGAGTACAGATGGACGTTATCTAATTACCATAATATGTTTCAGAGGGTGGAAGTGGTGAAAAATAGATTTATTAGCTCAGGTTTCACACGAGGCTCGTTTCTAATGAGCCGTAGAAAACTGGAAACCACACCCTTTCTTCCCCTTTCTAGCTAACACTTGTAAACACCTTCTGAGGTGGTTGAATAGACTGTACAGTGTGTCAGCCATTCCCAAACTTTTCCCTTGTGAAATGGATACAAAAAGAGAATAGTGAAAATAGCCTTGTATCGCCTAGTATCGCAGCTTTTGTAGCTCTGTGTTTGCAAATTGTTTTAAAAAGTTCGATTTTGGGCATGTCCATAATGACATGCCCAAAATAGGGAGGACAGGTTTAAAGTTGTTAAACTGGCACAATAAACTTATGAATTCCTTTACCTCCTTTGTACATAATTGCGTTTTTGTATTTGTTGTTATTGTGTAATTTTTATGCTACAGTATGTTGATGAATTGAATACATAGGACCACAATGGAAACAAGTCCCCAGGACGTTATCCTTTTAGCCTAAATGTCTGACTAAAACGTCTGAATTGAATTTGAATAGAAATGCATTTGTTTATGTATCATTTTGTATGATTTCATGTATTTATTTTCATTTTCCCCTCCAGTTCCTTTCCAATTGGCCTCCCCTGCGGGGGCCACGGCCCGCGCTTTGAAAAACCTGTGCGCTGTAATCAGGCTTTTTCATGAGAACAAGTAGCAAATCACATCCGAGTGTTTACCTTCTTTGATAATTTTTACAATTAATTGCCAGGAGCAGCGCCATCAAAATTACTATTTTCACAAGTGTAATTACTCATCCGCCATCACAGCAACAGTGTGATCACCATAACAAGGGGCTGACTGTGGGCGATGATGGAGACTAGGCATGATGGCACCGTTTGGACTGAATGGAGTAGGTAGCACCGTGGTTATAATGGCCTTCTGGGGGCGGTATCAGTGTAGGAGTGCCATCGAAAACTTTACAAATTGATTTAATTGATCAGAAAAAAATGTTTGATAATCGATAATTAAAAAATAAATTTGATTAATAATCAATCCTTATATGTGAATATTTAAGAAATATGTAATGTGAAGATCTACAAGCTCTCTTTTTTTGCCTGACAATGTCGTGAGATGAACTATAGTGGCTAATGGATTTGTTGATATACACAATCTTTTTATATATAAAAAACACGCTTCTTGATTGTTCGACTAATTGAAAAAGTAATCGTAAAAGAATATTATTGATAATTGCAATCCTATATTAGTGTGAGAACGTGTGGGGCAGCATCTACTCAGCAGCATCAATACAGGCAGCTATCCCTGTCAGGTGCAAGAGAACACGAAGCTGTGTCTTGACTATGAACTTGAGTAATGAAAGCGTCAGAGTGCTTTTTAATGCATTCCATGAAGGGATTCACTGCAAGAGGCTTGTTCCAATGTTAGAAAAGAAATGTGTTTTCACTGCATATATATCCCCCCTATTGCTTCCATTGCTCAGCCAGGGCTAGATAAATATCCTCCATGTGTAGTGAGATGGAGATTAATGCACCAGGATTTTATCTTGCAGAACGCCACCAGGCGTCTTGCTTTGGGGCGAGCCAGAATATGCATCAGAGCAAAGCGATGGGGTCGCCATTCGGCGTTCAAGAGCATACAGAAGCGAAAAGTGAGCAGGGTGGTTAACACCGAGGGGGTTCCAGATCATGCCACGCATGCGTACCCCACCACAAAGACCCTAAATCATGAAAAAACTTTGTTCGGCACAGTGTTGTATAAACTGAGCCATACTTTGCAACGTTGGAGTTTATTAGGAATAATTGGTTCCCAAACAGTGGGATTTTGTGACAACCACATAATTATTGCTCATTATTATTGCAATATATACAAAACGCTACTTTTGTGTCGTTTCTGTGCACTCATTTCCCAATACAGAGGCAAATTATACCCTAACAAGGGAACCAGGAGACCTGGTACTGCCAGACCCCTAGTGGTTGAAAGATCAGAGCACTACGTCACGCTAAGCTTGGCCAATCAAAAAGAGGACAGAAGACAGACCTCTTTTATGCCCATGTATGGACGAAAACGTTTGTAGAGGGGGACCGACAAAGCCTCATGTAGGCCCTAAAAGAGGACAGAAGACAGACCTCTTTTATGCCCATGTATGGACGAAAACGTTTGGAGAGGGGGACCGACAAAGCCTCATGTAGGCCCGACCCCCTGGGTCTGGCAAAAATATATATGTTTTTCAACCTGCCGGCCATCACACCACCATTATGGCCTATTATAGGCCAACATGTATTTATTCATTTTAGAAAAAGATCGGTTATTTTTCACTATGATAAAGAGTTGGACTGCTGGTGTGCCTTGGGCACAAAAAGTTTGAAAACCAATGTTCGGGGTCACAGGGGCCTTCAACGTTTTTCAGGCCAAGGACCCCCCTAGCTGAGAGAGAGAGATGAAGCAGGGACCCCCATGTACAGTACACCAAACCTCTTCGCCGAAAATAGCCCATGTACAAGCTCACAACGCGGCACAGACGCGTTGTGAGCTTGTAGATCTGCTATTTTCGGCTAATGTTCCCCTCAGGATAGGGATGCTAGGGTTCAAGTGGTTAAAAAAAAAATAGTTCCTATCACACAAAGATTTGGCGACCCCCCTGTAGTAACTCTGAGGACCCCCTAACCTAGTGGTCCCGGACCCCCTGTTGAGAAGACCCCAGCCTGCTCTAAGGTCATGATGATCATTTGCCTGTACGTCTTCGCTTTAGTCAAGCTGTGCATCTCTTTGCGAGGGTTGACATTGACAATAAAGCGTGTTAATTCTTTCAGCATATAAGTGTGAATTATTGGTGTGCAGCGTTCATATTATCCAGGGGTAAAAAAACGAAATAAGTATTTGATGGCATGGATAGAATATAGCATGGATGATACAGCCATTCTTCATTGATTCAGACGTTTTGGCCTTATCGGTCTCAGTATTATTGACAGGAGGGACATGACGACGGGATGAATGAAGTTGTGTATGGCAACTTGGAGCAGATGTTAGGGGGAGTGTTCCAGATTGCGCTATATTTAAACTGCATTATCTGCCTTTCTCATTTTCCACGTTATTGACTTTGAAAAAGTGAGTAATGAACATTGGGAGATTATTGCTTTTGACAGTCGATTTGAATTCAATAAATATTTTGTTCATTCACTTGGACAGGGAAATGCAGTGGGGGAAAAAAAAACTAACTGTTATTGTATTTGCAAATATGAATGCTAATAATGTCGACAGCTTTCTGCTCTGTCCCCGCAGTGAGGATGTTGTTGACTAATATCCTGAGGGTTAAAAGAGGTTGTTTGTTGCTGCACATCAGAATGTTGATAAAAATGTTCTCCCTCCAAATGTTATGTTCTCCATGCTGCCAAGTGTGGCCATCAATGTGCAATCAAGATTGCGGGGCGGCCTCTTATTAAAACCACTCGACATTTAAAACCACATGAACCACTGGCGTCCCTACTCTGGGCGTGAACGTTCTGCGAAAATAGCAGATCTACAAGCTTGTAGATCAGCTATTTTCCTGCGAAGATATTGCCCAGACCTTGTACAGACCCCTGGGGGACCCCGGTCAACTTAGTATATGCGGTTTAAGTGGATATAAAACCAATGACCTCTGTGAGTTTTGCATAAAATAACATCACTTTCCAGTAAATTATCTCTCTCTCACAGCAGACCTTTGCTCACCTCTCCCCCGCAAGTGCTTGAATGCTGCCAGGGCACGATGACCACTTAGGAAGGAGGGTGACAGCCAAAGCACGTGTTTTTGTTTGGGCAGATAAATACGTTTGGTCTTTTTTGTTTTGTTGCGTGTGCAGGGCCTTTTTACGCTAATGCAAATTGGTCTATTGCGCAATTAACTGGCCATTGAAGGGAGGGTGAATGAGGAAGTTGCTCAAGTGCTCTAGGAAATGGCGTGTGGGATGATAATGTTTGGATTCGGGCTCTAAATTGGCCTCCCCTCTTCCTGTCTCCAGCACAGAGTCCCCTTCTTCTCCTGGGACCACGGGCTAAGGGATTTTCTGAATACATTTGATTTTACCCAATAAAAAAGACAGAGAAGGTCATAGCGTAACAGCAGTTATCTTTATCCCTGTTTTATGCGTCAGTTCTTCGAAAATAGAGACAAGCTCAGACAAATATTTGAACGTTTTAGAAAAATCGTCCGTCATCTGTTCTGCTAAGCTGCGGCTTTCGTTAACTCGGTTTCCAGTTAGGACTTACCGTATGACTGCAAAGGCCAAACGGAAGTGGAAGCTATATTTTCTAAGCATTTTTCAGCGCTTTCGATGTACAGACTGCTAGTAGGGGGAAGGATTCGAATATTTTGTGAGCCAACAGTTTGTCTCGAGAGACTACCAAAATAGTATAGCCTTCCAATATGCACATATAACGACTAAACAAATTGCAAAACAAATTCATCGCTAGAATACACCATTATGATAAATTATACCAGCATTAGCTTTCTGGACCATTTGATTATGTTAATGTCACTGTATAATGTTCACAATTACCAGTTTGGTAACGCAGACGGAATGCATGAAGGCAAAGCCATAAAGCCGGATATTAGATGTATTCATTTTTTTTGCATCTTATGGATGGAGACCAGATTATATGAGGCATGACCTCAGTGTTGAATGGGTGTGAGGTAACCTGAGATGATGGGGCTAATCTCTTAAGCCAGCACAAATTCAATTACTCGCGGGCAAACAAAACCGCTTTGGCGCTGCGGAGATTTAACATTTGTAGAATCTGTACAATCAAGCACACTTCCTATAGATGAAAAGCACACCGCCTCTCCATGTGTTTCCCTTGCCCTTGGTTTGTGTGTTGTATAATCCCAACAATACAGTTTATTACCTTCTTTGGATAAAAGGAGCTTAACATTCCAAATCATCTTAATTATACGCCACAGTGGTGATTGTGAAGGACGGGTATAAAATGGAGACACTGCAGTCTCTCTCTCTGTTTTCCAGTAGGTCATCTGAAAGCTCCGATGATGATGTTCGGAATCAGAATCAACTCTTATTGTCACCTCGCATGATTGCAGGTGCAGAGGAGTGGGTGGAATTCTCTTTTGTGCGAGCTCTCAGCATTGCAGTTGCAGGAAGATTAGAATATAAGGGAGAGAGAGACAAGAGAAGAAAGGAACACAGATCACAGAACAGAAATAGCAGGAAGGCACTGTTAAATCAAACATACAAGGTTCAATATACATACAGTGCGTGATTAAAAATGAGCAATGGATAGATAGCATTACAGAAGGCGGGTCTAATGCAGGTGGAAAATATAATATAGTCCAAATAAGAAAGCAGCAGGCATATATCACAGTTTCATGTGCATGGCTAAAGTGACATGGTTAAAGAAAGAGATATCGTCAATGTCTTTTTACTCAGGTCCTGTGTATAAACCACTTAAAACTATCTACTTCATTGACTGGCATCCCCCAGGGCTTATACTAAACATGCTCCTTTTTCCCCCTCTACACCCAAACACTTTGCGGAAATTAACCAATCTACAAGCTCACAACACGTTGCGTTGCGATGCGTTGTGAGCTTGTATATCTGCTATTTTCTCCAAACGTTCGCCCCCAGAATAGGGATGCTATGGCTTCATGTGGTTAAGTGCTGACTACAACTGAGTGTGTGATACTGTAGGTGTATTATTTCTACTACCGGTATGTCGGTTTCCTCAGTTGTTGTTGTTACCTGCCCGACTGGCCTGTGGATGATGTTTGTAATACAATATAGCATATACTGTTCTCTATGCCAGTGGTTCTCAAAGTGGGGTTTGGGGACCCCCATGGGGCCCTTGAGGGAGTTCCAGGGGGTCCCCAGCAAAATGAGTTAATATAGCATCAAGATCAGATTTTAACCACTTTGACCCGATATTTGAAAACGGCAACAAAAAAAGAAGAAGAAAACAAATAGAAAATAGCAGATCTATAAGCTCATCAACGCGTCACATCGCAGTGCGTTTTGAGATTGTAGATCTGATATTTTCCAGGATCTGCTATTTTCCAAAAATCTTGTATGGGGGTCCCTGGCACAAAATATTTTCTGATGGTGGTCCGCAGCCAAATATACATTTGTATGAATTTGGGTGTCCTTAGAGCATTGGTTATCAAATTGGGGTCCGGGGACCCCCAGGGTTTCCTTGAGGGAGTTCCAGGGGGTCCCCAGCTAAATGATGGATAGTTAGGAACCAAATGAACCCTTATGGGTCTCTAACTCTGAGAGTGTACAAATGGAACCAAATGGACCCGTTAGGGTCCATTTGGTTCCATTTGTACACTCTCAGAGTTACAATAACATTGATTTTACAATATAAATTGGAGTACCATAGAAATGCCATTAAATGGGGGTCCGTAGCCTAATGCAAGTGGGGGTCCTTGAAATCAACATGGTTGAAAATCAATGCTAGAGCCGTAAAGATCTTCTCTTATGGGGGTCCCTGGCATATCTTTTCAAATGAGGGTCCGCGGGCTAATAAGGGTCAAGTTGGGGGTCCTTGACATGAAAAAGTTTGAGAACCACTGCCTTAGAGAAGCACTGCTCTATCATGCTGCTCTTGCAGTGTATGAGGTCATGCTCTCGGTGCGCGGTACAGCAGCACCGTGCCACGCGACGGGGCATTGTTGATGTCTTTCACCTTGTACCTTGAAACGTTTTCGTGTATTAACTTGGTTTATTGCAGACGCTTATGAAAAAAGCTTTATGAGTTGTAACTGATGAAATGTTCCCTCTGTTTTCTCTCTCCCTCTCTCTCTCTCTCTCTCTCTCTCTCTCTCTGCTTTGGATACGCTGGTGACCAAACGCTGTGCTACCTGTGTGTCGCCCCCTACAGGTGAGTGGTGGGAAATGCTATTTTTACATTGTTATTACATTGTTGTTATGGAAAGCGATCCAGACACATTTCAAATAACCCCTCTCTCCCTTTGGTGAGGCGTCATGCCCGTGACTATAAATGTCTGCCTTGATTGATGTAAAATGACCCCCTATCGCTTTGTGTAATGGATATAATAGTCAGTTAATTATGGCAACAAAAATCTGCCAAATTCTTTCTCATTCACACGCGCCGAGGCACTCGCACACACACACACATGCACACGCACGCCTGCACACACACCCACACACTCACAGCCGCAGCGCCACACACACAGGCGCAGCCTCACCTTCTTAAGACCTCATAAATTTTACAAGCTTTTCCGAGCTTGGTTTTCATCTTGGATTTCCACGTCTGGTTGTGATTAAAGCTGCACAGCAGAGAGCGAGGGGGTCTCTCTCTGGATGTCGTCCAAGCGCCCCCCTCGCCGCCTGGGTCGCTCCTTAACACGTTAAGAACGGGAATGCATCTGTGTCATTTTAAGATTTCTTTGGCTCTTCAAATTCTTGTAGATCTGCAATTTTTCAAAAAATATGTGCAAATTTGTGCAAATCTTTGAATATATATATGTTTTAAAGCGAACATTTCTAACTCCGATCAGTGCTTCTGGGGGTCCCTGGAACAACATATTTGGGGTCCCTGGAACAGCATATTTTGAGATGGTGGTCCGCGGCCAAATACGTATCATTTTGGGGGGTCCTTGACATGGAAAAGGTGGAGCACCACTGATATAGCAACCTACTGTTATAGGATTTAACATTTTTGGATACGTATTTGGCCGCGGACCCCCCCATCTCAAAATGTTTTGTTCCGGGGACCCCCCAGAAGTTCCGGGATTGAATGGGTTAAACGCTCCCGTCTGCCCCATCCCCTCTGCCACTGTGTGCTGCTCTACAGAAAGAGGAGGGGCCACTGTGTGCTGCTCTACAGAAAGAGGAGGGGCCACTGTGTGCTGCTCTACAGAAAGAGGAGGGGCCACTGTGTGCTGCTCTACAGAAAGAGGAGGGGCCACTGTGTGCTGCTCTACAGAAAGGGGAGGGGCCACTGTGTGCTGCTCTACAGAAAGGGGAGGGGCCACTGTGTGCTGCTCTACAGAAAGAGGAGGGGCCGGGCCAGCCCTGCTGCTGCTGCTGTGCACGCTGGGCCGGGGGTCCCAGGCAGTGGTGGAAAGTAACTAAGTACATTTACTTAAGTACTGTACTTAAGTAAAATTTTGAGGTATTTGTACTTTACTTGAGTATTTCCAATTTCCAATACTTTTACTTCTACTCCACTACATCTCAGAGGCAAATATTGTACTTTTACTCCACTACATTTACTTGAAAACTTTAGTTACTAGTTACTTTTCAGATATAAATTATGATATAATGAAACACACATTAACCACTTTAAACCTATTTTAAACCTAGGCTATTTGAAAATAGCAGATCTACAAGCTCACAACGCGTCGCATCGCGACGCGTTGTGAGCTTGTAGATCGGCTATTTTCAAATATTTAGTACTTTTACTTTTGGTACTTTAAGTACATTTTGATGCCAATACTTTTGTACTTTTACTCAAGTACATTTTTTATTCTGGACTTTTACTTGTAACAGAGTATTTTTATATTGCAGTATTGGTACTTTTACTTAAGTATGGAATTTGAGTACTTTTTCCACCACTGGTCCCAGGTGGTGCACTCTATAGTGCAGAGCTGGTGGAAGAAGTACTTTAGTATTTTGTTGCTTTCCTCGGGGCAGAAACCTCTTATCTCCATACTTTATGTGTTTTTCTTTCGTAAATTAACGCCCTTCTTGATGATCATACTACAGCGACAAAAGCGTCAAAAGTAGCAGATCTACAAGCTTGAAACGCGGCGCGAAGCGTCGCGTTTCAAGCTTGTAGTTCTGCTACTTTTGCATTTTTTGAGTGGTGCCACAGCTGCAGCTGATTGCAACACAAGGATGCAACCAGTTACACTAATTCAAAGGCACCACTCTCTTCACACTGGGTGTGATTTTTCTTTTCAATCCTGAAAAGTAACAGCTTTGGACATAATGAGGTTTCCACCCGACAGACTGAAGTAAAAGTATCTATAGAGCGTCGCAGTTCCCGCCCACTTCCTGTTTTTTTTGGTGCCGGAAGAAAAAACTCAATGCATTTTTCCATTGACATTTCCAAAAATATTTATATCTATTAATTTAAGCCTCGAATCAAGCCATCACGAGATGACATGAATCATGACCATAAAACGTTTTTTTCTGTGATTTTTTTTTATTTTATATTTAATTATATGATATACTATATTTAATAAATACCCTTTGTTTTGCCGTTTTCAACAAAAAAAAAATCACAGAATCAAACGTTTATGGTCATGATTCATGTCATGTCATGATGGCTTGATTCGAGGCTTAAATTAATAGATATAAATATTTTTGGAAATGTCAATGGAAAAATGCATTGAGTTTTTTCTTCCGGCACCAAAAAAAACAGGAAGTGGGCGGGAACTGCGACGCTCTATACCACGAGTCTGTTACAAGTAAAAGTCCGGTATTTGAAATGGACTTGATAAAAGTACAAAAGTATTGGCGTCATGATATACTTAGTATAAGTACCAAAAGTAATTAAGTACTCATTGCGCAGAATGTTCCCATTTCACACGTTTTCAAAATGTTTCAAAAGTCTTTCGACATCTACAAGCTGTGTCGCTGTGAGCTTGTAGATCGGCCATTTTCAAATAACCGAAGCAGCGACATGCCTTAACCACTTTCAGCCCTATATCATGGTTTGTTGATAATAATAATGAAAATCTACAAAGTAACTTGTAACTAAAGTTTCAAATTACAATATAATTGCCTCTGAGATGTCGTGAAGTAGAAGTAAAAGTATTGGAATGTTGGAAATACTCCAGTAAAGTAAAAACAATACCTCAACATTTTACAGTACTTGAGTGTATACTTAGTTACTGCTCTACCAAAAGAGGAGGGCCAGGCCAGCCTGCTGTGTCCGGTGGGCTGTTCATTGTGTGGGGGGGGTCCCAGGTCCACTCCGGTGGGAGTTCACTGTTTGGGGGTCCCGGGTCCACTCCCCGTGATGGGGCTTCATCTCTAAGCTTCCAGGCTTCAATCATCACAGTGTTCTTCTCACCAGAGGCCCGGCCCATGCCAGGATTCTTTTGGTCCAATCGCGGTTTTGGAGAGACCTACTGTAGACCACGGATGACTGATATTGTGTCCAAAGATGCACGATGTTATAATGAATTTGAAGAATCTTGTTTTGAACTTTCTATTTGAGAACGTTTAAGTTATAAGCAAACAATTTACACATACTTACATAAATGAAACTTAATTTTATTTAAGCAAAGAAAGACATTTATTGCCTATAATAACATGGCAAAAACAGACTGCATTAATTGCCTTTACCAATGTTGTCAAAAAGGTCAAATAATGGCCCATATATCAGCCAGATTAACATATGGGTCGATCTCTAGTCATGTATTTCTCACCGGACCATGAGAAGTTTTTTCTTCTCAGCTTCCCATCAAGAAGTGCTCTCTGGTTTGGAGGCATGACAGGCGCCTCTAGATGTTTTAACCTTTTTAAAGATTACCATCGTGCGGCTAACATACCTCGAGGTCACTTGTTGTTATTACACGATGCAAGGCCCTGCAGCTGCGAGGCTTATCGTGCACGGAGGACAACAACCCACCACAGCTGCATATTACTTGTCACTTTGCCTCAGCAACCCGGATTGGCAATCATAGTCCTCTCCGAAAAAACTGAATGCTTCACTGTGGTGTGTGTGTGTGTGTGTGTGTGTGTGTGTGTGTGTGTGTGTGTGTGTGTGTGTGTGTGTGTGTGTGTGTGTGTGTGTGTGTGTGTGTGGTGTGCGTGCTAGCACAGATTGCTGTGCCCGCTAGTTCCACAGAGTATGCCCCCCCACCTCCTCTGGCATCAACAAATCTAGGAAAGGACACACACACACACACACACACACACACACACACACACACACACACACACACACACACACACACACACACACACACACACACACACACACACACACACACACACACACACACACACACACACACACACACACACACACACACACACACACTGCTCCGAGCCCTGAATCTGAAGTAAAGTGTGAGCTAATGTGACAGAAGCCAAGTTTGTGGCCTGTGTCTGTGACCTGCTCTGCTGAGATTAGTGGGATGATGCTCTAAAGACCTTTGATGTTATACTTCCTACTGATGTTTGTACTTCAACTCTAAATAGCGGAAACAGTCGATGCTTTTTTAATTTGATATAAATTATTTTATGTTTTTATTTTTGGGCCGAACAGTTCGCTGAATGTTTTCGCCAAATGTTTGCCCACTTTCACTGAATATGCGCCTATTATGACATGTCCGGAATAAGGACACTAGGGTTCATGTGGTTAGGAAAAAAACTAAGTCATGCCACTTTACATTATCAACGAAATAAAATGACCTTAACAGTTTTCTGATGAGGACTGAGCCCACATCTGAAGCAGCTATAAAATGCTTTCTATTTACTGCTCACTAATATCCATTGATCTTCATACACTACATGAGTGGTTCTCTAATGTTTTGATGTCAAGGACCCGCCATGACTCTGAGAGTTGTACAAATGGCCATTTGGTTCCATTTGTACGCTCTCATTAAATTTTTTTCATCCACACTGTTGGGGAAGCCCGGAGTACAAATCATTTCAGTGTGTGCCAGTGGCGTATACCCACTGTAGAGGCAGGACAGGCGGTTGCCTGCCCAACTAGGATCTCGACTCCCCTAGAAAACCCAAATAACCCCGAAAATGTGTCATTGCTTGCATAATGTCCTCAAAGTCACGCATTCAACAAGCTTTGAACTGAGCAGTTTGGACCTTCTGTTCCAGAGATAATGGCCAAAACATCTTGGAAAAAAACGGCCACTTTCGCCGGTTTTCGATCGCCGATTTTCGATTGAGTTGACATTTCTTTTTTGGGGGTAATAGAGGAGGGGGGGTGGCGCAAAAAGAAATCTGGCCTGCCCTAAATGTAATTCCTGGGGACGCCACTGGTGCGTGTTGCAACCAGATGTATTGTACAGTATGTACACATGTACCGCATGTGACCAAAACCACTTGAAAGTGTTTGAGGAATTTTGTAGAATTTTGCATTTTTTAACACAGATCTTCTCTTCTGGGGGTCCCTGGCACGAAATACTTTCAGATGGTGGTCCGCGGCCAAATATATATCAATTACGGGGTCCTCGGCATGACAAAGTTTGTGAACCATTGCTGTAGATTTAACACTGAGGATGTTAATGTGCATCAGAAACGTCCTCTGCTATACTCACGCACATCAAACTCTTGAGTTTCTGGCTTTTTGGCATTGATATGACTACAGAAGCTGACTGCGTGCTGTTATCTGTAGAAAACCCGAACTAAACTAATGTTCTTGCTGAAGGACTACTCTCTGATCACAGAGACACGGGGAGATACAAAAGGCTTTATCTTGTCTCGCAAACCTGTCACCTTGTTTGCTATTTAAAAGGTACCTTTAGAACCTTTAGAAGAGTATTGTTCACACACTTTTCCAACAACACTGTGCTCCACGCTGCACTGAAGAAGTACAATATGTCATGTCATTCACTACATGTGCTGCTACGCAACCATTTCCACATAATAGGGTAGAAACCTCTAAGGCAGCGCTCGCGGAGATTGAAGCTTGGAAAAATACTTCTCTAAATGGAATACAAAGTTACCG
>NC_137609.1:38379856-38422039 GCF_963280865.1 Gymnoscopelus braueri
TACATTTTGACCACATTAAATAGGAGCCAACGTTCTCCTATAGGGTCTTCTCCTTCTCTCCAACGGGGGGAACTAAAAGTCCTCAGCCTTTTCACCGTCTAGTCTTGACCCGGTGAGTCACCCAGAGCTGTTTACGTCTCAGACAAATAAAATTGAACTCTGTCTCATCCTCCTAAATAGATTACAGCTCTGGTTGAACTCGTGAAGCATGTCTGGATTTCATACGCTATGGTCTGTGGTCAAAATGAATATGAGAGACAATAGCTCTGCCGGAGGGCAGCGTCAGCCCTGGGCTGGCTCCTTTTTTCGCACTATTCTTTGATATTGCAGCCCCGACTGCAGCCACGTCAGAAACAGATTTAGACGTGAAAATGTGTGTATTTATCCCATTAAGACCTGAAGCCGATTCTACAAATGTCTTCTAAATCCTAACAGTTTTTTGAAAAAACTTGTATTACTATGTCAGTGGTTCTCAAACTTTTTCATGTCAAGGACCCCAAAATGTATTTGGCCGCGGACCCCCATCTCAAAATATTTTGTTCCAGGGACCCCCAGAAGCAAAGATTTGAGTTACAAATGTTCGCTTTAAAATATATATATATTCAAAGATTTGCACAAATATTCTCGATTTTTCAAAAATAGCAGATCTACAAGCTCATAGCGCGGCACTCGGTGCCGCGCTATGAGCTTGTATATCTGCTATTTTTGAATAGCCCAAAGTGTGAAATAATGCTTATTAGCGCAAATCTAAAAATGACACAGATGCGTCCCAGGTCTTAATGGGTTATTTGTATCCCCATACCGAAACTGCAGTTTCTCACAATCCAATAACGTTTGTGTGGCACATGGTAGCGGCGGTAGCGTTTTTTTGAGCGGCACTTGGAAAAGACAGGCATCCGTTCGGTTCCCACTATTTGTTGACTCGAGTCTGAGTGAATTTGCCAACGCATGCCAGATCGGTTGTCAAGACCCTCTGTAGCAGCTCGACATGCCATCGGACCACTTTCCACCAGGCTCGGCTGAAGGCTTTAATTGTGCGGGGGGAGCTAATATCAGGGCTAATGGAAAGCAGCTGTCAGCGGGCTTGACAGACTTAAAGCTGGCCCGCATTAGCTTGCTTGCCCGGTCACGGGGACACCACCACCACCAACCAACCAAACACTAACATGGCACTCTGCCACTAGAAGACCGTCAAGGGTTTTGGGCCAAGCTTTTTCTGTACGCTATATAACAACTCCTTACATGAGGAAGAGGAGTAGTAAACAGTTTAGAAGAGATAAGCGAAACCTAGGAGAGAGGAAAGGTTTCACCATCTGTTTCCCTGTACACCCCCCCCCGCCATCCTCATCAAAACACTCATCAGCTTCCTCCGTCTCTGTTCCCCGTTAACCCATTAAGGCCTGAGGTTCCGATTCTACAAAATGTCTTCTAACAGTTTTTTGAATAAAACTTATGTTGCTATGTCAGGGGTTCTCAAACTTTTTCATGTCAAGGACCCCCAACATTATATGTATTCGGCCACGGACCCCCATCTCAAAACATTTTGTTCCAGGGGACCCCCCAGAAGCAAATATTTGAGTTAAAAATGTTCGCTTAAAAATATATATATATTCAAAGATTTGCACACATTTTCACGATTTTTGAAAAATAGCTGATCTACAAGCTCGTAGCGCGGCACTCGGTGCCGCGCTACGAGCTTGTATATCTGCTATTTTTGAATAGCCAAAGTGTAAAATAATGCTTTTTTTAGCTCAATCAAAAAGTGACACAGATGCGTTCCCGGTCTTAATGGGTTAAAGTTGGTGTGTTGAGTTGTTTATAGCTTTACTATGTGGAGTGATTTCCACAAGGGTGTGACAGCTGGCCCACACATATATACGCGGCGACGCTGATTGCTTGGAATACTTGTCAGGGGAAAAAAGGGGTAGCTGTTGTAAACCTGTTCTGTGTGCTGTGTGATCAACGTGTGAGCGGGGTTTGTCAGGCTCGCTGGGGCTCGCCACGTTAATTGTGCACTCCTGTTCGCCTCCCACGCACCTCTTTGTTTAACCCATTCAATCCGGGAACGCATCTCTGTCATTTTTTAGATTGCTTTGGCTATTCAAAAATAGCAGATATACAAGCTCAAAGCGCGGCACCGAGTTTGAGCTTGTAGATCTGCTATTTTTTTGAAAAATCATGAACATTTGTCCAAATCGAAATATATATGTTTTTAAAAGCAAACGTTTTTAACTCAAATCTTTGCTTCTTGGGGATTCTACAAATGTCTTCTAAATCCTAACAGTTTTTGGAAAAAACGTATGAGGTTTGCGGTGGTTCTGAAAACTTTTTTCGTGTCAAGGACCCCCAAAATGATATGTATTTGGCCGCGGATCCCCATCTCAAAATATTTTGTTCCAGGGACCCCCTAGAAGCAAAAGATTTGAGTGAAAAATGTTTGCTTTAAAAAATATATATATATTCAATGATTTGCACACATTTTCACGATAAAAAAAATAAATAGCAGATCTACAAGCTTGTAGATCTGCTATTTTTGAATAGCCAAAGAAATCTTAAGAATGACACAGAGATGCGTTCCTGGTCTTAAAGGGTTAACCACTTTCAAACTGACGTCCCTGTTTTGGACATGTCGTTATAGGCAAAAAAAAAAGAAAAGAATAAAAACTAAATCCAAAACAGTGAAAATAGACAGGCTCACTGTGAGCTTGTTGATTGGCTGTTTTCACTGCGCGCGACGTATCGTATACGACTAAGTGTACGATACGGCTAAGTGGTTTTTAAAACTCAATTCAAGCAACAAACTTTGTCAAAATTGCAGAACTCATTTGCATGACAGATATTGGTAAAGTGGTACACAAATTGGAGACAGCTGTGCCATTCTCTCTCTTGTTTTTTAACTTTTTTTGCACGTCCCAGTATGGCTCCAGTCCTCTTTGCATGTATTCCACTGTGTCCTGTAAACTAAAGACAGTTACTTTTAAGTGCACTTGAAGTGGAACTAGCAGATTCTCAGCTCTGGATATAAGCTCTATCCCCCTTCCCTTGAAAACCGCCTGACAACAGCGCCGTGTTCCTTCAAGAGCTCTTAAGGAGAGTGAGGAGAAGAACAGAGAAGAGATGCAGCCGAACAGCTTCGGGACAGCGTTAACAATGCAAAATGGGTCAATCGCTTCCGTTTTCCCCCCCTGTGTGTTTTTGGAGATGAGTATAGATTGTGTGTGGCTGGCTGCATGGCTGGCAGGATTCAACAGTGATAGCTGGAGCCATATGGCCGGTCCAAAAAGCGACCGGTTGGAAATCAATGTGTTTTTGGAAGCCGCTAAGCTGCCATGTTATGGCTGCGGACCAGAGGGATGAGGAGGTGGACTGGTGCAGCAGGGGAGTTTAAGCCCAACCCCCCCCCCCCCTCCCTTCACAGCATCTCCTGTGTCTGTGGCTAATCAAATCCCCTGCCCCATGTGCCCCACCAAAACTTGATTAAGGGTTGGGACCGCGGGAGGGTTTCTGTGCCACTTAACCAGCCCTTTCCACCACCTGCTCCTGTAAAACTATCTGTTGCCATAATTTATGGGTTTATTGGACTTGGACCCATTAAGGAAGCTCTCTCCCTCGCTCTCTCTCTCTCTCTCCCTCGCTCTCTCCCTTGCTCTCTCCCTCTCCCTCTCTCTCTCCCGCCATCGCAGCCAACCTCCCTCTTGACTATTATCTAACCCATAAGTGGGTGGCCTGGATGCAGGGACTGGAGAAAGTGCTGGCGCTGTGTCCGCATTGTGTCATCAGCTGCTGTAGGAGAGAGGTGGCGAAAATAAATACAAAATAATAATAATAATCTGGGCCTGCATGGGCTTCCAGTTGCCTCAGCACCACGGATGCCTTTAAACACTTTCAAACCTGTCGTCTCTGTTTTAGGCATGTCATAATGTAACATTTTTTTTTTGGGGGGGGGGGGGGGGGAGATCCCGGTTCAATTCCCAGCCAGCAGGAGCGTTTGTCTCTCCCCTACTCTCTCTCTCTCTCTCTCTCCCTCTCTCTCTGATTTCCTTTCTCTCTCCACTGTAACTATCAAATAAAGGTTTAAAAAAAGTACACAATTGAATTTAAAAAAGTACCAAAAAATAGGGCTTAAAGAGGTGGTGCCATGGTTTTGCACTTTTTCTGTTTTTCATGTGTCTATGAGGTTGATAGAACTTCATAAAGCCCCCCGGTGGTGTTTTTATGGTGTTTTATGTCTTCTCTGACTATTTGGAGTTTCTTCCTGGAGGCTGAAACCTTGAGGGTCAAATGTGCCAATAGAGAAACAGCGCTTTAGTGACATCACAAAGCCATACCCTCCCCCTCATTATCATAACACAACAGGTGTGGGCATGAGGAGGAGGAGGGACAAGGACAGG
Source organism: Gymnoscopelus braueri (assembly GCF_963280865.1). Lineage (NCBI taxonomy): Eukaryota > Metazoa > Chordata > Actinopteri > Myctophiformes > Myctophidae > Gymnoscopelus > Gymnoscopelus braueri. The sequence continues at coordinate 38,384,248 of NC_137609.1, forward strand.
TGGGTGGTGCTAAGGTGGTGGAGGAGGTGCTAAGGTGAGAACCAGGTATACTTAATGAACTGGAGGCGTGTCCACATAAAAACATAATTTTAACCATTTCTGTACACTTTTTTATTGTTGAAAAAAATCCTTACATAATAATAATACCTTATGATCAGGTTTTAGGGTTGAAAAATATCATGGCACCCCATCTTTAAGTGGGCTTAAAGGGCGGACGATCCGCCTAGTTACATGAAATAACTGCCGTATACAGAGGATCTTTCATGGTCACTGCTGAGATAATGAACCAAGCAGTGCTGTGTCTTTAGCATAATTATGTTGTTGGTGACAAAGAAGGAATAGATAGTCCATAAGCACGGTAAATGCCCATTAATTACCATTTAAAATATCCATAGATTAAAGTCATGTGTCATTGTGATTGATGTCCGTCTTAAGGACTATGGAGAGATGAATGTGTAGATTTGTTACTAAAACTCCTTTGGATGGAAGAGCATGTGTGGGCCGTGTGTACAGATTACAGAGTATATTCCTGCTTCAGACCGTGTGAGACTGTGTGATATGCAACTCATTTCACTTACAAATGAAGCGCTCTGTACCTTCTGATTAGTAAAGCGAAGTGGCTATAGAATTCTGCACTGTAAATACAGCCTGGCCATGCAGAGAAAGACCAAGGTCGTGGCGTTGTTCTACAAAATATTACTTCCAAGTGAACTCAATGCGTTTCATTTCACCAGCGGTGGAAAAAGTACTCACATTTTTACTTAAGTAAAAGTATTGGTATCAAAATGTACTTAAAGTACCAGAAGTAGAAAGTACTTATCATGCAGAATGTCCCATTTCAAATGTATACAATGTATAAACATCTTTGGAAAATAGCAGAAATGAAGCTATTTTCAAATGGCCGAAATGAAGTGATTAATGTAGGTTTTGTAATAAACAAAATCTACTAAGTAACTAGTAACTAAAGTTTTCAAATAATTGTAGTGGAGTTAAAGTACAATATTTGCCTCTGAGATTTAGTGGAGTAGAAGTCTTAAGTGAACTTATTCCCTACAATGTGTTTCATTTCACAAGCTGCTTTATGCCTCTTAGATGCTGTGAAGGATAGACTGTCACCAATGTGAAAGAATTATAGCAGTCTAACAAAGGGAGTTGGTAAACGGAGAGTGGCAGGAAATCTTTAACAAATTATAGGTCCATTGTTTAACACATTATATTGATGGTGAAGTCAACATTGGGACAATAAGTTTGTTTTCTAAAACCCCACAGTTTGCCTTTAAATGTGCTTAGTAAGAGAAAAGGCCAGACGGTATTACGTTTTAAATGATGAAATACAATGGAGTTGATACAGTATAGGTTATGATTTAAAGTCCAACTTCTTGTACTGTATTTTGGGCACAATACCTGCCAGATAACTCAAAAAGTACAACATCACAACCTCTTGAGCTGTGATACAGAGTGCATGTACGCAAGGCTAGTGTTTTTGCAACATAGCGTACCGTACCGTCATAATGTGGCGGGTGGAAAGCTCATTATGTCCAAAACTGTTACTTTTCAGGATTCAAATTCAAAAAGTAGCAGAACCTACAAGCTTTTTAGTTTTGCTCAAAAATAAGAGCCTGGACCAGCCTGTTGACGTTCCTGGAATAGGAAGTGTTTCATTTCCCCAACCAACCAGAGTGCAGTGGGCGTCGCTCCAAATGTTGTGACGTCAGGGCTTCTCAATGCTGCACATTGGGGGAGGAGGAGGGGCATGGGGGCGGTGCGGGGGCTGACGGACAGATCGGTGAACCAATGGGATCTCACAGAGATTTTCTCCGGAGATTTTGAACCCGCCCCTCTAGACCAAGATATCAGACACGCTAGGGCAGTCTAGTAGGCCGTTAATTCACAAAAAAATATATAGAATGGAGAGATAGAGAGTTTCTGCCCGACGGCGACGATATAATAAGTGAGTCAAAATAACAAACACAAATTAATGATGTGTCCACAAATGCACTATAATTATGAAAGTTTTTAAATTTCCTCTGCTGTCAGATGCAGTGTGAGCAGGGGACAGCTCAGTAACTTATGGACAGAGTACCCTGCTGGCAAAGGCAGCCTCGTGTAATTACTTAAATATCAGAGGAATACATTTTATTAATTAGCTGTCACAAGAGGGGGCCAATGGTGGGATATTTCGGCTTATTAAAGATAATGCCTTGGATTCAGTTGGATTCTTTTTTCGTATTATTATAATAATCCTGAAGCCACACAGCTAACCTACCAACAAACAGATGGCATCAAATCACTCCCTCATATAATAATGTCCTCGAATAGCAAGTGTCCTCGAACGCTAGAAGATAAAAGTACCAGAATCGCAGCTCAGCAGAAATTTCATTTCCTTTCCAACTCGGAGACAATCACAGGCGGGGACAAAAATAAAGAGTTCTATTCAATTGTTCTCTCAATATGCCTGCCAATAAATGCTTTTTTTTTTGGTGTGTGGGGGTGGGGGGGGGGGGGGGCTCACAAAGGACATTCTCTTCAGGTGCTCTCGATTTCAACTTTTACATTTAAATTTGGAGGCAGAGAAGAATGTGTACTTATTACTTTCTACATTTGTTTGCTCAGGCTCCTTACTGTGTGATATCCAGGACCAAAGTACCTTTTATTTGTGGTTCACGCAGTGCAACCCGAGAGTGAGATTGCCTGGAAATTGAGGTGGTGCTGGAGCAAGTTGAATCCGGGCCCAGGAGCATAACGCATGACCGGACCCTTAAACAAATACATATATATACTGTGTGTGTGTGTGTGTGTGTGTGTGTGTGTGTGTGTGTGTGTGTGTGTGTGTGTGTGTGTGTGTGTGTGTGTGTGTGTGTGTGTGTGTGTGTGTGTGTGTGTGTGCGCGTGCGCGTGCAGTATATATATGTACTTGATATAAGCATGCAGTTCAAGCCAGGCTATGCTATCGCGCTATGATGCTAAGTATTTCATTAGAACTAGCTTGACATTAAATCGCTCAACTACAAAACACATACTGCGGGTCATACAAGCATCGTTGCAGTCTTTCTCACACAATTTCAAAGCAATTGACTTCAGACTTTATCGCAAAACAGGCAGGTGGCCACTGCACAGCAGTGTGGCTTACAGGACACACATACAGTATAGGCTATATACAGTAGGTATTTAGACTATTCTGGTTTGTTGTTATTTAACCACATGAGCCTTATAGAGTGCCTATTCTGGGCATGTCATAATGGGCAAAAAACTTCCGGCGGGCAAATAGAACACTCCTCGAAAAAAGCAGATCTACAAGCTTATGCTTAGCAACGTGACACATTGTGAGCTTTTAGATGTGCTATTGTAGCAACACCCCTCCCTCCCAAAACCCTGTATTCTGATTTGGGAATAGGGTAATATTCACCTTTGTTTTTGCACAGCTTACATATGTGGGTCACGGCTCCGCTGAAAGGGACATGAGCTCCTTAGAAAGCCTCATTTGATGAATTTAGGGGGAGCTCTAATACATCATGATTTTTTTTGTGTCACTGCCATTTTCGTTTCTTCAACAACGTAAGTGTTTATTTGTACGTGGCGATTTCTTATCATCTGTGTCTAATAAACACAGTGTTGTCTATTGCTGCTGTGGCCAGCCATGCGTGACGTGTGCACTCAGCCACACATTACACATGTTGTCTTCCCAGTGTACGTTGTTTGAGGCTGTGTGGGTATGTTCATAAGTGTCATGAGATGCAATCTGTTTAACAAAGTAATGCAAACCATAGCTTGTCCACTGTGCCTTGGCATTTTTTTTTATGTTTCTTGTGGAGAGTGATTACAAAAAAAACAAATAACATTGCAATGGTGAATGACTTTCTGTATCTTTGTAGTCCTAGGCTAAATATGTATATTTTGAAATGTATATGTTTGCATGATATTCATGTGTTTGCATGCATGCTTACAGTACCCTCCCGGGTCTTGAAAAATGGGACACCCCCCAAAAAGCCACGGTGTAATCCATGCTGGCCAAGAGAACACTCACTGTTCATGATAGGATGTCAATTTTTAATACTGGGAGAAAAGTGGCCCTTGTGTTAAATTATGTATTTCTATTTGAGTGCATATTCTGTTTTTAGAGAGCCACTCTGGAGAGCGGATACATTTAGCACATTTCCAGACTAGGCAAAGACTAACCTGGGAATACAATTTATTTTTGGTGAACAGGATCTACCGTTCCAAAATGATATTGTGTTGTTTAAATCCATTGATGATGGATGACAGCTAGAGGGGGAGAAAACAAAAACACACCTGAGTATTGGTGGTGACAGCAAATCCCCAGAGCAGCTTAGGTGACTTCACCTGAATTCACATGGAGCTGTGCTGTATAAGGCCAAAATGTTCTTCCAAAGTAAAAATTAGTTTTTTTTTAAAGATTGAATATGTGCCAGGCAGCTCCAGTGTTCTAGTCTATGGGGAGCTGTGTATCTTACCTTCAACCAACTGAAAAGCAGTTAAGTAGCACATTATTAGCAAGCACCATTAAGAGGCTGTATTTGTGCTTTTGGCATCATGGTAAAACTTATTTGATTACTAAATCTTTCAGTCGGTAGATGTAGTTCAGCTTAACACTTGTAAAGAGTATGAAAAAGGGCTTGTTTATCTATCTTGGTTGATTACAGTAGGTGTGTGTTGACAGAATATGCTAAAATTACGATTGGAAACTAGGAAAGTGCGCTCTCTCCGCCAGGCCGGGTTGCCTAACCAGGGCCCGCAAAAGTTGGAAGGCTGTCATAGCCAATTGGATCGATTTGTGGCCTGTTATAGTGCTAGTCCCAGGCCTGCTGGGAGTGTGCAAAGTTTCACGGCGATCGATCCAATGGTGCCTGAGATTAGCTGTTCACAGAGACAGACAGACAGACAGACAGACAGACAGACAGACAGACAGACAGACAGACAGACAGACAGACAGACAGACAGACAGACAGACAGACAGACAGACAGACAGACAGACAGACAGACAGACAGACAGACAGACAGACAGACAGACAGACAGACAGACAGACAGACAGACAGACAGGAATGAAAACATATAGTCTGCGGCCTTCGCCCGGCCGGCCTGGTGGAGACAGTAATCAAGATGAATACATTTTCCTCTCTCTTTAATGCTTGTGTTTAAGAGTGAGGCAAATGTCATTGCCTAAGCCAGCTTATAGCATTTTCTGTGTTGGGTCAAAATAAATGATTTAAAATAACTAATCTCTGAAACTATAGTGTGAAGGATTGTTTTGTTGCTCAACAAGCAAGGATTACAGCTTTGCCAACGGTAATATCAGTAATATCCATCTGTGCACAGTATAAAAAATAAAAATAAAGTCCCCATGTTAACCAAACCACGGGCAAGGCTTTGCTTTCTATCATTTTCCGCTGGATACCGCAGGATTATTTTCTCCAGTCTGCTCCACAAATACACTTGAGTCTATTTTTAAGTCCCAACGGTTTCTTGTCCTGGTCATATGCATATGAATGTAGTCTCCCTGTCTGTGCTTTCAGACTTTTAGAAGTGAATAAGACTTCCCTTCGTAGCCCTTCTACTAATAAAGCCATTCACATGACTTTCCTCTCTGCCACTTGGCTGCAAGACCAAAGCACATAGAAACCTTAGCCACCGCCGCCGACCTTGAAGGTGGCCAGTTGTTGAAGGCTGATAGTGTACGTGATAAAATGCTTATAATGACTCCAGCAGAGCAGAGTCCCCTCGCCCCCACCTTGCACCTCCCCTCGCAGACAATCTGCCTTTGTACAAGAGAGAGGAGGGGAGCTAAAGCAGAATGCTGACAAAAAAGATTTTCGGCGGCCTCAACTGACATCTTTATCATCTCCCCTCAGCTCTGCAAAATAACTAATTAAGCCTGATTAGAGAGATGGTAAGCACTCAGAATTTGCAGGAGGTAATACTCTTATGTAAATGCATTTAGTTTTTTTAGCTGAGCAAATGTTTTGCTCTCTCGTGGATGTCTGGTGCTGCGAGACAAATTGGCTGAGTGGGAAGATTCTCATTCCCCTCATAAACAACAGAATTTTACTGATTGAAGAGCGAACCGGTCAGATGATTTATGTATCCAAAGGCTACTTATTACACAGTTGTAATTAAATCATTTCCGACCCATTCATCCATCCGTCTGTGCAGTCTACTTTATACTGCTGCATGTTTGAAACAATACTGCCTCGTCATGAGAGAACTGGAACGGACTCTCCCGAAAGAGCGTTCCTCAGTTTGCCTGCCTTAAATTAAAACGCACCCAACGCATTTGGAAGAAAAGCCTCTCACTCTGAAAAATGACCTGTAACTTCATTCAGCAATAATTGAGCATGTTCCAGCATCAGCGTGTTCTCTGAAACCACTTAATCCCTATTTAAAAAATAGAGGAAAATGTCAGATATACAAGCGCTCAACGAATCACATCCAAGCACCCAGGGCTGGGAGGGCTTTTTTGAAGCAAATGCTTCCAAGTGGCCAACTTTGGTACTGCAGGTTTGGGCCCACTACATGAATGGGCAAAACTGTCTCTCCTAGTGGGCTCTATTCGACTTTTGTGCATGGAGGTCAGTGGTGTAAAGTAACTAAGAACATGTACTCAAGTAACATTTTTAGGTATTTTGGGCGGTGAAACCGCCCCTATAAGTGAGATTTGGAAAAATGTACAAATATCTTGGGCAGTGAAACCGGCCCTGAAAGTGAGGTTTGGAAATTTGTACAATTATCCTGCGCTGTGATTGGCCAATCACAATCTATTCAGGACTGTGATTGGCCAGTGTCACATGACACATGTGCATAGCCCTATATAAGCAACCATAACTTGAAAAAAAACATAAGTTTGTTTTTTTCAAGTTATGGTTTCGTCCATCATAAAGAGTGTTTCAATAAATGTATTTATCTTTTGTACATGATTGGTTGACTCCATTCAGTATTGTGATTAGCTAGCAAGACACCGCCCACTTCACACAGGGTGTGATTTTTTTACTTTCTTCAGTATTTACAATTTTCAATAATAATCAGAAAAATATTGTACTTTTACTCCACTACGATTATATGAAAACATGAGTTATTAGTTACTTTGTAGATTTTGATTATTATTACAAAACATACACTATCCACTTCAGCCATATATATATATTTCAGCCATTTGAAAATAGCAGATCTACAAGCTCACAATGCGTCCCGATGCGACGCATTGTGAGCTATATGAGCTATTTTCTGAGCTATTTTCTAAAGATTATTTATGCATTTCGAACTTGTGAAATGGGACATTCTGTACTTTTACTTTTGGCACTTAAAGTATGTTTTGATGCCGATAGTTTTGTATTTTTACTCAAGTACATTTGTAATACTTGTAACAGAGTATATCTACATTGCAGTATTGATACTTCTTCCAGCACTGATGGAGGTAGTTTGTAGACGTAGACGCATAAAGGACACTATAATACGCACGCTTATGGGCCTTTGATGATGTCATCAAACCCTTTGACCCAAGCCCAAAGGAGGACAGGGTGAGCAGCACTACAAAATGAGTGGGCGGGGATTTTCTGCGCCCTCTCCAGATAAAACATAGCTTGAATATTTCTCAAAAGATTTAATGTATGTTAAAAAAAATCAGAAATTTAGGAAAAATGCCCAAAAGATGGATGCCAGGTTGAAAGTGGTTAAACCCCCTCTATATATATCGCTATGTGCTGTAGGCAAGCCCAGCCAGGGCCAGCCTGTCAGATAAAAGTGCATAAAACATCAGTCAAGATGTAAAGTCTATTCCTAAAGATGACACTGGACGTTTCAAAGGCAGCGCTGATCTAAAGAAGAACGCATCTTCCTGCAGTCGCCACACCTCTCACTCACTGCAGTAAGGTGTGTGTGTGTGGGGGGGTCGGGGGGGGGGGGGGGTTTACATACCTAGAAGCCATTTGAATATTTTTTACTATTCTCTTTCATGAAAGTTAACGCAAGTTTGTGCGTGCCAGTTGCTTCTCCATCTTCACACCCCCCCTCCCCCCTCCCCTCACCCCTAACCCCCCCCCCCCCCCCCCCCCACGCAGAAATACTCTGAGAAACATGTGTTGAAGGAATAGGGTTACATTTTCTAGTCAAAGAAGACCCCCTGCAGAGCCATAGAAAGAGATTGTCTTCTGAGCATAAATAACAGCAGTACAATCCCAGAATGTAGGATTCAAGCCTCTGACAGTGGTTTTACGGGTCCGTTGTCAAAGGTTTTACTTGAATGTATAGCTCACAGTGTTTTGTTGTATTCTTTTTTCTTCTTTTTTCTCAACTCAACCAAAGGAGTGCCATGTTTACCACGGGGCCCCTGCTCTCCATTACTGCAACCCGAGCACGCATGGAGTGTATAGCGTGGCCAGTCTAACTTCATTTGATTTTTTTCCCTTTCCCTCCTTCTTCTTCTTCTTGCTTCTTCTTCTTCTTCCCCTCAATGTCTGGGGCTGCTTTTGTCTAGACAGCTGTGTGCAGCCGGCGTCTTTCTTTGTGCTCCTCTCTCTCTCGCGTACGTCGAGAAGGGGAGAGAGAGAGAGAGAGAGAGAGAGAGAGAGAGACTCCATATGCTAGCAGCTGCTAGACACATTGGCTCTACCTCTCTGTGCACTCTGCTAGTAACGGAGCCAGCAGTGCGTGGGGGGATGGGTAAGCCTATCCGAGGCTGCGTGCCGCCATAACCGAATCACAGGGGCCATCTGAGAAATTGCTTTATCGGTTATATAATGTCCTAAACGCATCTTGCCACTTAGACGGATATATATATAATTATATATATATAATTATATATATATATGATATACTGTGTGTGTGTGTGTGTGTGTGTGTGTGTGTGTGTGTGTGTGTGTGTGTGTGTGTGTGTGTGTGTGTGTGTGTGTGTGTGTGTGTGTGTGTGTGTGTGTGTGTATATATACACACACACTGTAGATAGATACGATAACTAACAGTAACCAGTGGTCTAAAGTAACTAAGTACAGTACATGTACTCAAGTACTGTACTTAAGTACAATTTTGAGGTATTTTTTTTAACTTTCTGCAGTATTTACAATTTTCCATACTTTTACTTCTACTACCCCACTACATCTCAGAGTAAAATATTGTACTTTTACTCCACTACAATTATGTGGAAACTTTAGTTACTAGTTACTTTGTAGATTTTGATTTTATTATTACAAAACACACCAACCACTTAACCCGTACATGTGATTCGGCCATTTGAAAATAGCAGATCTACAAGCTCACAATGCGTCGCATCGGCTATTTTCAAACGATTTTTGATGCATTTTGTGAAATGGGACATTATACATTATACTTTTACTTTTGGTACTTTAAGTATATTTTGATGCCGATGTACTTTTTTACTCAAGTACATTTTGAATATGGGGACTTCTACTTCTAACAGAGTATAGGCCTATCTACATGTGCAGTATTGATACTTTTACTTAAGTAAAACACGCAAGTACTTCCTCCACCACTGACGGTATAACATCGAGTAAGGGGAGATTGACGGAGGTTTTTACCGTCAATCTGATTTGCATTGATTCATCCGCAGTCGTGTGCATCATCGCCTTTCATGTCTGAGAGGTTCTAGGGCGTGCGCGGGACGCGTATTATGTATGTAAAAGGGAAATGCGCTCCATATAAGGCTGCATTTGGAGCCTGTTTGTTACACGGAGCAGCAGCTGCGTTGACCACACGCTCCCTTTTAAGAGGCTGCTTTATGGTAAAAAACACCCCTTTAATTTATGTCTCCATGTGGGCCTCTTAAGTAGCTAGTGAACCTGAGAGCACACAGCCGACGTGTGGAAATGGATGGCTGCCTCATTCAACACATCGTGGCTGGCAGGCGGAAACCTCGCATGTCCAAAAAACGGTTACTTTTCAGGATTCAAAATTCAAAAATAGCTTTTCTGTGACACCGTAGCAGTGGTGGAAAAAGTAACCAAATGCTTTACTTAAGTAAAAGTACCAATACTTGCAATATAGAAATACTCTGTTACTAAGTAAAAGTCCAGAATTCAAAATGTACTTGAGTAAAAGTACAAAAGTATTGGCGTCAAAATGTACTTAAAGTACCAAAAGTAAAAGTACTAAAATGTTTAAAAAAATAGCAGATCTACAAGCTCACAACGCGTCGCATTGTGAGCTTGTAGATCGGCTATTTTCAAATAGCCTGTGTATAAAATAGTAGCTAAAGTGGTTAATGTACTGTATTTTTCATAATATCCTAATTTATATCTGAAAAGTAACTAGTAACTAAAGTTTTCAAATAATTGTAGTGGAGTAAAAGTACAATATTTGCCTCTGAGATGTAGTGGAGTAAAAGTACAGAAAATGGGAAATACTCCAGTACAGTAAAAATTCTTCAAAAGTGTACTCAAGTACAGTACTTGAGTAAATGTACTTAGTTACTTTACACCACTGCACCGTAGTATGACAAAGTATAAGTACAGGCAAAAAAGAAAGAAAAATAATATGGAGATAAGAGGTTTCTGCCTGACAACAGCGACATGGATTTAGGGCCTCCTCAACCGTACATAACTGGTCAGGCTTCCTCCCATTTTATTACAGCTGCAAGCCGGAACTTACGTTAATGAATAAAACATTATTTTTACCACATGAAAAACCCGAGGGCGTCCCAGTTCAGGGCATGTCATAATAGGCTAACATTTTGGCTAAGGCTAACATTTTGGCTAGGCTAACATTTTGGCAAGAGTTGCAGATCTACAAGGTCATGATGATGTGTTACGTTTGTGAGCTTGTGGATCAGCTTTTTTTTTCATTCCCCCCAAGAGATGTGGTGTAGAGGGGAAAGAAGGAGGGGACCACGTTAACAGTATAGTCCCCTGGGTGGCCCCCGGTTCAAAAAAGTTCAATACGATTTAAGTTGGTAACCAATCTGTATGGTGAAGTATGTTAATTTGTAACTAGTACATTTGCCTTCCTATGCTCTTCCATTGAGAAACGTAGACCCTGGTGTTGGGTTATGGACACCTAATGGTTGGCAAGTAGTACTGCCTGAAGCTCATAAACGTCCCTGTCCCAAGCAGTAGAAGTTTGGCCTCCCCACGCACACGTGGGAGACTGGGGTTCAAATCCCGGATAAGACATCAATCTTACGGATTGCAGCTTTTTAAGTTATCACTCAAGTATCTTACTGTGTAGCTTGCCTTGATGACTCAGCCCTTGTGCGCTTAATGTCAGGAACCGGCTCACACTGACAAATAATGTCCCAACAGATGTTTGGGGTTGTGTCTTTCTAATAGCATGTTATCAGTTGGAAGGCTCGTGTTAATTGAGACTCATTTGGGGCTGAGACTTAATCCTAGTCTTTCAATTGGATTAATGTGAGCCTGCAACGACAACTGCAGCAAAAAAAAAAAAAAAACGGAAGGAAGGAAAGAAAAACAAGAAGTAAGTGTCACGCTTCTTAGCAGACAGACAGACAGACAGACAGACAGACAGACAGACAGACAGACAGACAGATCACGGGGGAAGTTTTGACTTCCGTATGCAGGTCTAAAGTCGAACTGCTCTCACTCACTGTTTGTAATATCACAGCTTCTGTCCGTTTATTTTTTATTTTTTTTGAACAAGGTCAATGCCAGTGAACTATTGATTTTTAATTTCACACTATATGGACAGATGGGGGGGGGGTACTCGCCCTCTGCAGTAGTACTTTGCGGAGCGACATCTGTTGAATATTGATGAACTATTTTTGGAGAGGCACTCTAACCCACTCTCTTCAGCGGGAGGACTTTAAAATAACCCCATTCTAGCAGTCACATGGAAGTAGTGGAAAATTGCAGGGGGAGATTATTCAGTCTGTCAAATTGGCCATCTTTGACAAATCACATAATACTATTATACTAGGCTGCATGGGGTTTCTGTATCCTTGGGCTATTGCACTTTGTGTTTGCGGTTTGTTAACAGTCATCTGCCTTGTAGCCTCCACCCCCAAAACACACACACACGCACACACACACACACACACACGCACACACGCACACACACTAGTCTCCACGTCAGAGAAAATAACCAATATCTGGCCCTGGCATAAATCTACTGGCTGCTTTGTTGTCGTTAAGCGTAATGATTAGGGACATTGTAACGGTTCTCGTTTATCTTGAAAGAACGACTTAAATAGCACACACAGGAATACGCAACGCACCGAGAAGCACCAGCCCGTTTTTTGCTACAATGCTTCCCCCATTGTAGCCTAGACAGTGTTGTCAGACAGAAAACAGCTGTAACTACTCTCAGCTTTACTCTTTTTTTTTTGATGGAAGGGGGGAGGGGGAAAGGATCTTGGCTTTGATGTGCACGATTCCATACTGTAGCCATCGTCCGGCTCGCGCCGAAAAACCCTCCGCCATTCCCCCAACAACTGCAGAAGACATAAAAATACCAGGACTATACCGAGTCGCATTTGATCTCCCACACACTACAGGGGGATATTGTTTGCGAAGCAATGGGCGAAGTCAGCTATAGCTTCATCTATATGGCTTCTTCACAGATGGGTCTGCCTAACAGGATCGTGGAAGATGTCATTCATTCACCAGACCTCAGCAGTCTCGGTTTTTATATATTGCGGGAGGGAGCCCCTAAGGGAATAAACGCTTGAGGGCATTTATTGTGTGAAGACTTTTACAGATGACACGATAGGAATGACGTGTGTGTGTCTGTGTGTGTGTGTGTGCGCGCGTGCGTGCGTGTGTGCACGCGCGCGCGCGCGTGTGTGTGTGTGTATGCACGCGCTCCACTGAACCTGTAGAGAAGAGTTGGTGTTGATAGATATCAAGACCACATGAACCCCCCCAAACCAATTTCCTGTAGTTCTGCAGCAAGGCAGGCGGCGACATGTCACTGGTTCTGCCACATTGCCCACGCTGACACTAGCTAGTCACCCACTCACCCACCACTAGTCTGGTCAGATGGAATATTCGCATCGCACGCTGCTTACCAGAGCATTTCTCTGTGCCAGTCAAGGATCCTGAATTTATCACTCCTAAAAGAAAGAGCAGAATCTCCACTCATCTGAAGCCAAAGAACTCAGCAACAGATATGAGGGTCAGACTAAACAACCTTACGTATCGCTGTCGTCGGGCAGAATCCTCCTATCTCCGTATTCTAACTTTTTGTGTTTTTTTTACCAGGTTGCCAAACCTGGTCTATATCTACACTCGGTGGTGGTCACTTTTTCCCCATTGGCTGGTCCTTTTGCGTGACTTTTTCCTCATTGGCTGGTCATTTAGCCAATGAGGGCTCAATGTCCTCTCAGAATATGGGATCTAAAGACGACCCGCAATACTGTGTTCGGCCACTGTATGTATCTGCAACCTGGTATAATATGACTTGTATTTCTCTTGTTTCGTAAATGAACGCCTACTACAGCGTCACACAAAAGCATCAAAAGTAGCAGATCCACAAGCTCGAAGCACGTTGTGAGCTTGTAGATCTGCTACTTTGGCTATTTTTGAATTTGAATGCTGAAAAGTTTTGGAGATATGAGGTTTCCACCCGACAGAGACGATATACTGCATTTATAAAAAAGTAGAATCTGTCAAGACTTCTGTTTGCTTTCATTAATCTACGCCTCTACCCCTGCTGCTCTCTCTGGTGTATACGTTAAGTAGAGTTTGCTAAGGCAAGGGACTGGGCAAATAATGGATGGAAAAAGTGACATTTGGAAACAAGTTCATTTCAGTCTAGACGAGAATTAACAATTCAGGAATGTCATCTGGAATGTATGTACTCCTCGCACAATCAAACGGGATCTCGGGCCCCCCTTAAGCTTTAATGCAGCACAGCGTATTTAATCAGATGTTTAAATGGAGATCGTTCACTTTGATTGAAAAAACAAAACTTGGTTTCACATAGCCTCCCATTTGTGTGCCGGGGCGGATTGCATTTCCATCGGAAGATCTTTTTTGGAACGCGAGACGCTTTTATCTCCCCACGTACGATAGCCACACATCCCCTGCATTATTCACATTGTGGTTCCCTCCAACAGCGTGTTATCTTTAGCTGTTTATTGAAGAAATGGATTCCAATAGCACGTAGCAGCGTAACCCTGATCTGGACGTGGAGCGCTGAGGAGGCTGAATTCTGTTGAACAAGGCTCCCTGTGGTGCGCGTCCGAGCGTTCTCGTCCGCCGAGGGTGTTTATAAAACAATAACAAATGAATACGAGCAAAGCGGTAGAGGTTCCCAGGAGTAATAACGCCTGTCACACTTGACCCTCTTTGTCCAAAGATACTTTAGCTGATGGAGTATTATTGTCGAAACCGAAAGTGCTTCCCATGCTCCGAGATCTCTCTCTTCTTCCCTTTTGTCACACTGGCACTGGAGAGAGAGAGAGAGAGAGAGAGAGACAGAGAGAGAGAGAGAGAGAGAGAGAGAGAGCGCCAACCGCTTATGAAAGCACCCTATGAGCTCAGAAGATGAAAGGTTATTTGGAGGTCAGTGCAGGAGCCTGCAGAGCAGAAGGGCGCCAAACCATCTCTGGGAGGCCGACACAATAGACGTATTGGGACATTTCAGGGGCAAGACAATGGATCCTTTGGCTGTCTGACCTTCGACCTAGGATATGATTAGTGCCAGCCATAAAGGCCCACGTATTAATCATCGCGGTTCGTTTAGACATTCTTCCCAGTGGCCTTGATAGTAAAGCTTGTTGTAATTTCTTTTGCGGGATTAATGCAGTTGTTTTTTCAAATGGAAACGGTGACATTTGTCACGATTAACATGTCGTTGTTTTTTTTTGTATTATGTTAGACACAGGTGGATAAAATGGTTATGAGGCGACGTGGCTGACATTAAGAGCCGTGTCAGTGCGGTGCATCATTATTTTCCTGGGTTGCGTGATGTTCAGTCATGAATAAGTCAAAGCAAAAACATCTACATTTTGCGATTCGGGTTTACCTTTGAAGTTCAAGACAACAGCTTCAGAATGGAAGTTTTAAATAGAACGGGGGGAATGCTGGATGTGTAGCCAACAGGTCGAGTTCACAGAGGGAAGTGTTTTGTGGTTTTGTGCTTGCTTGCTTCAGTTAGTTTCAGGTTTTTGGAGTGTACTGCAACCTTGTGACTGACATTAGTGGAGTTTTTTTTTCTTTCAGAGGATTCAAAGAAGGCACTATTGTGTTTTATCATTTTAGTTGTGTTACAACTAATCATCATTATACCTTACAACATGCTGGAATTGGATCCAGTCTTTGAAGTTTGCCATCGTATAATGAAGACGCTACACTACTCGAGGGGATTTGGTTAGCAACCATAATGTTTTTGGTAAAACTTTTGGGTGAATCGATAGTTGTCATGTTATAAAATAAATGACTACGTGATAGATCATGATTATACCATGGCTACGGGTGTTATTGGAATGGTGCTTGATTATATATAAGTGCAGCATTTGATTATTATCTCAATGTTTTCCTTATTATTCAACAAACCAGTAGCTGTCACACTTGGGCCCACATGTTAAATCCAGCCTTACACTGAGTGAGCTGCTTGGGGTTCAGTGTCTTGCGCCAGGGTACTTTGAAGGCAGGGCCGGACTGGGACCAAAATTCAGCCCTGGCATTTTGGTTCGGGCCGGCCCACCACACCCCGGGCCGTTTTGTCAACGGGGGGGGGGGGGGGGTGAGCGTTTCACTGTTTCAGCCCAGCCCTGCACATGAACTCTGCAGCCGCACTGAGGCCCCTGCTGGAAAGCATCCCAGCCCAAACATTAACTTAACTAATAATTGGGCCACGCGACCCTGAAATGACCGTAATAATCCTAAAACGGGAGCGAAATTTTTTTTTGAATTTTTTTTTTTGTGGCCCAGTGGCCCACTGGCCCAGCGGCCCACCGGGTACGCCAAATGGCCAGTCCGCCGCTGTTTGAAGGATAAGACTGCGTATGTTTACGTGTTCTCTTTAGACTAAATGTACAAAAGTTACACTAGTTACTTGATTTATCGAGCCAACTTTGTCATGGACAGGGTTTTTTTTTTTGCTAGATTTTTTAAATCACATTTTAAAATGCAACACCTTGCAAGCTCTCATACTGCACTGGCATGAATGCAAATGAAGGGCTTCCTCCAAAAATCTAACAAACCACCGTATGAGTCATACTAGTCAATGGGCTAAACATTCCAGTATGGTCCCTTAACCCATTGAGACCTGAAGCCGCTTCTAAACATTTTCTAAATCCTAACAGTTTTTCGGAAAAAAAATTAAAAATATAATTTTCACGATTTTTCAAAAATAGCAGATATACAAGCTCGTAGCACGGCACTCGGTGCCGCGCTATGAGCTTGTATATCTGCTATTTTTGAATAGCCTAAATAAATCTAAAAGTGACACAGATGCGTTCCAGGTATTAATGGGTTAAAAATGCCAATTTAATCCTGGCTTGCCCTACATGATCGGAACCGAAAAATACACCGCCATCCAGACAGGCACTCACTCATTCGACGATGTGTACTCAGATCTGGGCCACGGCATACCATTACCATTTCAATGAGATGCCTCATTTAATTAAGTTATTGTAAATCAGCTGTGGCAGCCTCACACCACGTCTCACTCGGCTGCATGAATTGGTGAACGAGGCTTCGGTTATGAAAATGTACCTTAGTACTTTTTCCCATTTGAATGTGTATCCTCTTGTTGAGTCCGGGAGATTTGGAGAGCCATACAAACAAATATAGTTTTTTCATACAAGCATGCAATTAAAGTGGAGGTCAGGCAGAGATTTTAGAAAAAGCTAACAAGAGATGATATTTTCCTATCCGCGTGTCCAAAAAAATAAACATGATTTGCTGCGGGAAGCTTGTCAGAAAGATGGGAAATGACAGTTTCAGCTGGAGACGGCTGTGTTTGTGCTGGTCAGCGTTTCCGCTGTGAGAAGCTTGTCTGCCTGAATGGCTCGCAGAGTGTGAACGAAGCACAGAAGATTCTTAAGTGATCCACCACGCGTCACACTATGAAGCACAGAACACACAGGCAGTATATATAGGAACTCCCAGGAATACAGTGTGCTTTATAAGCGCGGCTGAATGTACACGTTTTTTGGGGCGCTAGCTCAAAAAGCGAGCAGGCTTACAGCAAAATTCAGGCCAGCAGCCAACGGGACGGGACATAGAACATCCGACGGATGCAACACGTCCTTTGCAGCGGTGCCATCGTTTGTGAGTCTTGACACCGAGCAAATCGGTTTTCCACATGCCTTTTGAGGCCAGTGATAGTCAAATTGGACTCCCCTTAAGCTGAAGAAAATGGTTCCAATGTGTTCAACTCCCACACGCAAGATGTATTTGAATGGTTCAATTATTTACTTTAGTCTCCTGCTTGTTCGGATTGCCACAGGCAGCAGCTCCTAGGTTTGGAGCTCACAGCGTGTCACTTCGGGCCGCTCTGCGAGCTTGTACATCTGCTATTTCTTTGAAAAATCGTGAAAGTGTGAGAACTACTGATTTAGAAGGCCTTTGTAGAATCGGCCTCAGGGCCTCAATGGGTTAACCCATTAAGACCGGGGACGCATCTGTGTCATTTTAAGATTTCTTTGGCTATTCAAAAATAGCTTATATACAAGCTCCATTTTTCAAAAATAGCAGATCTACAACCGAGTGCCGTGCTATGAGCTTGTAGATCTGCTATTTTTGAAAAATCTTGACAATTTGTGCAAATCTTTGAATATATGCTTTTAAAGCAAACATTTGTAACTCAAGTCTTTGCTTCGGGGGATTCTACAAATGTCTTCTAAATCCTACAGTTTTTTGAAAAACTTATGTTTCTATATCAGCGGTTCTCAAGGACCCCCAAAATGATATGTAGTTGGCCGCGGACCCCCAGAAGCAAAGATTTGAGTTACAAATGTTCGCTTGAAAAACACATTCAAAGATTCGCACCCATTTTCACGATTTTTCTAAAATAGCAGATCTATAAGCTCATAGCGCGGCACTCGTGCCGCGCTATGAGCTTGTATATCTCCTATTTTTGAATAGCCAAAGACATCTAAGATGACACAGATGCGTTCCCGGTCTCTATGGGTTAAGCAGCAGGTGGCGAAAGAAATCTGCGTTGGCTGACAGAATTTGTAACAAATCTCTTCAGTCACATGTGCAATGCCAATGACATCTTAAGGCTGTCACGATCGTGACATTTTTGTTGAAGATTAGTCATGCAAATAATTGCGATTTATTTAATTGTGTTTTTGGCATTCAACATTGGAACATAATTATAAATAACTAAAAAGCACATTTCTGTTTTGTTTTAGGCTTTGTAAACAAAAAATCCACAGATATGACTTATATAACTTAAATATACAAAGCCTTTTTACAGAAATACTGACAATGACCAGTGCCAATAGTCTAAATAAATAATGTACCTTGGCCAAAACAGGACAGTGATGGTGGGTCGGTGGGTGGGTGGGTGGTTTGGTAGATTTTCAGGCCACATAGCAGCCTGAAAATCTAGTCCTTTCCAGTAATTAAGAAACGTTGAAAAATATCTAAATTAGCTGATCTACAAGCTAACACGTCGCATCACGATGGCCGTGAGCTTGTAGATGTACTATTTTTGGTATGTTTTGAAAATGTATGAACATTTTTGCCCAAAATGCCCAAAATAGGTACGCAAGGTTGAAAGTGGTTACAAGAGCATGGACAACAACTTGCAAATAATGATGGAAATAGGACATTTCTGTTCATTTCATCCAGCTGAGTTTGTTATTAATTAGGATTAGCTCCAATAAATGCAATCAGATGATGATGTAATAATTGTGCCAAGCCTAGCTTGTCGCCCCTCCAGCTCAACAGGTGAATGAGGCCTGTGTGGAGGACGATTACTGCTGGAGGGTTGTGTGTTGTTTACAGCTGTGCTGCTGCAGTATCTGACAGTATATGGGCTACTGTTCTGCTGCCTCTCACGCCTGACGGGTTTATTCCCCGCGACCACTGACCTATCCCCGACTATACTCCATCGGCGGGCCTGGGATTAAACGATCCCCCGACCCAGCGGTGCTCTTGTTATTAGGAATCATAATTGTAAATGTCAGCGCTAATTGGGCGTGCGCTGACCTTTCCATGGAGGGGCGTGAGCGGGAGATACCACCTCCACATATCGCACCTCCAGAGACGGACACGATGACTAATCTCGGAGGGCAGCCCCCCAACGGCAATCAAGCCCCGGCAGTAGAGACGACCGCCTCTCAGGCCCCCGGCGGAGGTTCACAGGTGGAAGAGAGGACAGCAGCACGCCGCAAAACAACAAATCTCATCCTTTAAGTTCCGCCGGGGCGGCGGCTGTGTTATCCATCACACAAACCACCACACTTGGCCGACCACGAGACTCCCATTAGCACGGGTGACCGGCCACGGCGGCCGGCGCCCACCGAAGGATTAGCTCGCCTCCCCCCCCCCCCCCCCCGCCCCCCCTGGGGGGTTTAACAAATGGGCATTGGAACACGCGCCACCGCGGCGAACATCCACTCCACCGCTTTGATGTCAGACGCAGTATTTCACTATGCTGCTGTTGTTGAACGATGACACCACCCACTGACACATAAACTCCACTGGCAACATACAGTTGATCCATCTCGCCTTGACGGAAACGGAAGGGTCCTCGAACCGGCGTGTCACGACGCTATAGCATTCATCCTGAAACACTGTGAGGAACTGACGCTGCTTGCCCCAGAGTTCACGGCACCTCTGTTAACCCATTGAGAGCTGGAACGCATCTGTGTAATTTTTTTATTTGAGCTAAAAAGCGTTGTTTTACAGCAGATATACAAGATCGTAGCGCGGCACCGAGTGCCGCGCTACGAGCTTGTAGATCTGCTATTTTGAAAAATCGTGAAAATGTGTGCAAATCTTCGAATATATATTCTTTTAAAGCGAACATTTTTAACTCAAAGCTTTGCTTTCTGGGGGTCCCTGGAACAAAATATTTTGAGATGGGGGTCGGCGGCCAAATACATATCATTGTGGGGGTCCTTGACATGAAAAGGTTTGAGCACCACTGATATAGAAACATTTGTAGAATAGGCTTCAGGTCTTAATGGGTTAATGGGTGGTGGAAGATGGCACAGGCAAGGTTGAACGTGGCTATTCTTAGTGTAAGGTCCTCTTCTCACAGCGATAGTAGAGCCTGGGGGAAATATGCATTAACGCTGTTAGCATTTTGGCTTCTTTTTTTTTTACCACCGAGATGAGGCGCATACTGTACATTAAAAGCTTACATAAGGAATGAATCTGTATTTATGGACGTGCCGTGCAAAATATGCTCTAGCATCGGGTCAGCGTTATCGGCTGAGCCTCTTTTTGAATAACATCTTTTTATTGCTTTGATTTCAGTCAGGTGTTCTGCATTCTGCAGTTAATGTTGCTCATGTTGACGTTCGGAGCCTTTTGGCACAAGCACCAAGGTGAACGTAGGAGCCCGGTACACCGGTGCACGGGGCCGCGCTTTTCATCCACTCCTCTTATACACCCACCACTCTGTCTTCAAAGCTAGCCTCGTAATCTGCCAGTATGTGCTGTGTTGTATCTCATGTATCTAAGTCTTTGACACGGGGGATAACTTTCATGATAAAAGGCAGCAATTGAACCCTTGAACTCTGCTACCTCACACCGCATTCCTAATCTAATTCCCCCCCAAAAATCCACTTGGGAGCCGTTTCCCCCCGCATGCAAAACCCACCGCACCGAGCGCAGCCAATGAGACGCCGGAACAATATTTGTGTGTCTTCGTCAGACGCGCTGAACAGTTTATGCATTCCTCGATCCCATAAGCCCCCTCTGCTCCATTCATCGCAGATATTAGGTAAAAACAATATTTGATTTACAAGTAACCATGAAAATTGTAGTATTTTCGGAGGATATTAAACAGGTTTTGGTCCACGCATTCCACAGAGCAAAGACAACAGAGCTTAAGGACATATCTGATGTGAACGATATTGAGGTCCCAGTGGGTGACCTGAAATCCAACCTGAGAGAGACAACAATCCAAAGACAACCTTGCCTAACGTGGGAGTGCTGCACAGGCCGGGTGTACAAGGGCACTATAGCAACCTTCCATTTCTCTGTGAAAAGAGAACAAGAGAAAACCTGATGGCCATGAACTCTTCAACTGCCTTCAGTCTAAAAAAAAACTTGTTTTTGTTTCTAACATTGCAGCTAATCTACGCAAATGCAATCATGTTTGGATTGAAGTATATACTGTATATACACACACACACTCACACACACACTTTTTTCAAGAACTTCCAAATCACACCCAGTGTGAAGAGAGTGGTGCCTTTGAATTAGTGTAACTGGTTGCATCCTTGTGTTGCAATCAGCTGCAGCTGTTGAGGCTCAAACGGACGGACGGACGGACGGACGGACGGACGGACCCACACACACGGTCAAGTGTAGGAGTGGCTGGCACCACTCAATGATCGAAAATAGCAAATCCTCAAGCTCACAACACGTCGAATCGCGACACGTGAGCTTGTCGATCGGCTACTTTCAGCGTTCATCATCATATGATGAAGTATATGGGGCTTAAGTGGTTAAATTGAACTCATCCATCACTTCTTTATCGTCAGAAGGGGAAATGACTGTCTTGTTATATAGACGCTCACTCACACTGACGTCCACGCGTACGTCAGCTATTTCTGCTGTCTTGCACAGGTGCCAGTGTTTTTTATGAGCACCGCGAGAATGAAGCGCTCATCTTTGTGATTCATGGTACAACAGCGGGGCGTGCAATCTGCATCGTGCTGTACTGTACGCCTGTCGTAAATTAAGCTTTTGTTCTTCTCGCCTGCAATCTCACACTTCATTCTCAGGAAGAGCTGTGTTAACCGCTTTCAGCCTTGTGTCCTATTTTTGGGAAGTCCTATTTTGGGAACGTGTGAAAAGAAAAGAAGCTTAAAATAGCTTAAATCCAAATTTAAATAACTAAAGTAGGTGATCTACAAGCTCTTGCAAAGTATTGGTGCTTTGGTTAATGCGGTGGTTCTCAAACTTTTAATTTCAAGTACATCCATTTGGCATGCATTAGGCTACGGTACACTCTTTGGAGTTACAGATCTGTAAAAGTCAATCTGGTTGCTAACTATGAACAATTTAGCTGGGGGTCCCCCGGAACCCCCTCAAGGACCCCTGGGGGGTTCCCTGGACGCCACTTTGAGAACCGCTGGGTTAATGTATTGATCTGAAATCCATAATGAACCGTAAGTGAGCACTCCATGGACGCAGCGATCGAATGCCTTGACGCCATTAAATCTCACATCTGCTGTCTTTCCGTCTCTGCTACAGTAGACTATTACATGCGTGAATGGATGTTGATTTCGTGAATGAATCGGAGTGATTTCAACACCCCAAACTCTAAAAAATGAGCTCACACAGGTGTGAGTTTATTCTGAACCTTTGGATCTTATGTCAGGAGAATCATGTGACCCCTTTCTTTCGAGCGTAAAATGTAACTTACTACTGTTATTTGACATGCATGGGGATCCTTATAATACCAATACACAATTACTTTGTTATATTTATTCTACTAACATGATTAGAGCACTGTAGAACCCAAATTATGGCCAATTGTTTTCATTGGAGCAGCTGGCCGAGCCTGGAGGCACTGTGAAAGATTCGATCCCCGTGGTCTTCTGTGGTGATGGGCAGAAACTTGACCCCTTGCACCAACCGAGCACCCTGTGGATCGTACGGTCGTTGTTTGTGTGTTGTACGCACGTCTTCATGTGTTTCACTGGGGCCACTCGCCCCCAAGACAAACGTCCATGTGTTTTGGACGGTGGTGGAAAAAGTACTCAGGTGTTTGACTTAAGTAAAAGTATCAATACTGCAATGTAGAAGTACTCTGTTACAAGTAAAAGTCCCGAATTAAAGATTTATTTGAGTAAAAGTACAAAAGTACTGGTATCAAAATGTACTTAAAGTACCAAAAGTAAAAGTACTAAAATGTTTGAAAATAGCCGATCTACAAGCTCACAACGCGTCGCAGTAGTGGAGTAGAAGTACAGGTATTGACAATTGGAAATATTCCAGTAAAGTAAAAAATCCTCAAAAGTATACTTAAGTACAGTGCCTGAGTAAATGTACTTAGTTACTTTCCACCACCGATTTTGGACCAATGAAGTTCTGTTCAGTTTGATGGCCCCCTGCAGTGCAAATATTCCCTTTCTTTTACCTCTTGTCACAGTTGGTTAAAGTTCAAGTTTGTTGGAGTGTTAAAGTCTAGTTGTTATTGTTGTTGCAGCCTATTGCTTCGGTCTCACGTGTCCGAGTGAGTTATCCGACTGAGTTATCTCTCAGCTGCCTGCTTTGTGTTAATAACACTCCAGTACCAAAACACCCTTTGAACAGGCACAGGCGTTAATATTGACCTGACTAATGGATGCAATTCTATACATCGTTTCAAGTTCAAAAACACTGTTTGATGCTTTTGTGTGACGCTGTAGTATAATCAAATAGGGCGTCAATTTACGAAAAAAACACAACAATATGGAGATAAGAGGGTTCTGCCCGGCAGCAACGATACAAATCCTATAGCCTATTTATAGTAGTTTACCACTTTATTTGTTACATTTAGATGTTGGTTTGTAATCCAACCCATTGGTAACGTAAACACTGCACTGCATCACTTTACACATCAGCACTAATGTCGTCTTTGATTACTACAACACACACCGCAGACAAGCTGCTGAAGTTACAGGCTTATTGTGGGGAGAAATGATGTAAACATTGCGCCCCACAGCTACAGCCCTGACATGGTGTACATGCATAAATACTGTAGAACAAATTCATACATGAATATATACCTCAACTAGGCATAGAAATCCAAGATTTTGAGCCATGCGTGTGTGTGTGTGTGTGTGTGCGTGCGTGTGCGTGCGTGTGCGTGTGCGTGTGCGTATGTGTGTGTGTGTTCTGCCTTTTTAACATCAACATCCCAGAAACCCCTTCACTTGCCTGCAATGTAAGACTTTCCAAATCACACACACACACACCACAGCAAAAGTCCAGCATCTTCATTTAAGCCATTACGCTCAAGTTAATGTCTCCCTCTCACAGTTAAATTAACACTCAAGACTTTGCTGTGTGGGAGCAAGTAAAACATTAATTTAGATCCCGCTAATCTACTGCAGCTTAATTTCGGTTGCCGCTAAACACGGAATCCAATCATCATGTAACTTTGTCAGCATGCCTGGTTCATGTCCTGGCTGACCTAAGACCAAAAAGAAGGCAATACGTGTGCATGGCTCTTTGGTGTGCATGAATGACTCATGGCTTGCGAAAGCCTGATTTATGCTTAGTTGTGTGCGGGTGGCGCACATCGAAAACAGCAGATCTACAAGCTCACGGCGTGTCGCAGCGCGACGTGCCTTGAGCTTGTAGATCGGCTGTTTTCAGTGCATGCCACTGGCGTGTCGCTAAGTATAAATCAGTCTTAATGTGCGGCTAAATGGAAACTAAATGGGGGTAAATTGAACCAGTATGACTAAATGGAAAACGGCAGCCTATGCTGTTTTCTCCTGCGATGCCCCTGAAAGATTGTTTTTTTCCCCCCCACCAACCTCTTTCTTTGCCTCCTATTGTTCAAGCGGGAAGGTCTTAAAAGGGACTGATTTGCATATTAGATCCCTCCTTTTTCTGTAAGCCCGGCCCCTCTGATTTATGATGACCGTATAAAAGAGGGCCGCTTGTCAGGGCCAAGAGACAAGCTGACAGATGCAAATTGTTTGGAAGATTTATCGGGCGCGCCGAGTAGTTTTACAAGGATTCCGAGAGCCGAGAGTGCTGTCGACGACGGCTGTGGATTACGCCACACTTCCTGCAAATTTCAAATCCGAGTCTCTGCTGTATAGTTTAATTTCGATCAATAATTCTTTGGTGTTTTAAAAAAGGAAAAAAAGGAGCATTCATGTAGGTGATGCAACGCCTTCACCACACCGCTGTGTCTGGTGTTCATATTGCTTTGCAGTGTTGGGAGAATTGGCTCACAGCATGGCCACCACTGGAGAATACAGCATTGATGGTCTTGCCAGGGTGGGGGTTCAGTAGTTCAGCAGTGCTGTGTGTTTGCCAGTAGTGGGAAAAAAGTGCTCAAAGGACCAAGTATTTGGCCTGTACTCAAAATCATGACTTGAGTAAAAGTACAGAAGTATTGGCATAGAAATATAGTTAATAGTTATAGAGTAAAAGTATTCAAATGTTAAAAGGGCCTAGTGGTTAGGGCGCACATGCTATTTATAGGCTCTGATGCAGATCATTATGGTGACTCTTATCCTCCACAATCTATTGGAATAGAAAATACTTTATATATTCTACAGTCCTTTTTCATTAAACACCCAGCAGCATAGCAACATATTACTGTACTGTATGTGTGGACTGTAGCAGGCTAGCTCTTCAGAGAGCAGGGACCTTTTCGATGTGCAGAGACAGGCTGTCTTCAGGCTGCAGCGGATCACTCCCTCACACTCAATTACACTCAATTACCCCTTTCTGTCATTGAAAAGTCTATAGTGGATATCGTCTCCATCGGGTGGAAACCTCATATGTCCAAAAACGTGTACTTTCCAGGATTCAAATTCAAAAGCATCAAAAGTAGCCGATCCGCAAGCTCGAAACGCACCGCTTCGCGCCGCGTTTCGAGCTTGCGGATCGGCTACTTTTGATGCTTTTGTGTGACGCTGCAGTATGATGAAGTAGTTAATTTTACGAAAAAACACAAAAAGTAAAAACTATGGAGATAAGAGTTCTCTGCCCGACAGCAACGATATGGTTTGAAATGTAACGGAGACAGCATGACGTTGTATACTCATTTTCTGGCGTGTTTAATTGGAAGCAGTCCATTAATTTTATGTGGCACTGATAGCACCATAACCGAGTTACATTTACCACTGCCTGTCTGTTCCACTCGCTGTTTCTCAACATCTGGTCCGGGGACCACCACCAGTGGTCCAAATTGGTCCCTTAACGACTTGAACCGCAGCATTATCCATATTGTGGGGGGGAACATTAGTCCCAAAATAGCCGATCTACAAGCTCACAGCGTGCCGCGTTGTTTGCTTGTAGATCGGCTATTTTTGGGGCAACGAGATTTGGTTCAGAAGTGGTCCAAGTACCCCTAGGGTAGGTACCCTCACAAAAACATGCAGTAATCCTGGTCACTATACTGCCAGCCGGGGTGCCTGATGGAGTGGAAAGGAACTGGTTGGAATAACGTGTTCCTTCCACATGTTACGTCCTACCAGGGAAACTCCCCCCTGTCTGGTGATAAGAAGGCTTGTTAGCTCTCATGCATTGAAGGAGGCATGAGCCCGGCTCTGAGCTCTCCCTAGGTCGGCAGAGGGAGTGTAGTGCCCAGGATTACTTAGACAATTGGCACTGGGTGAAAAAAATGGGGTTGCAAAATCAAAAAATCATTAAAAAAAAGAAGAAAAAAAAGAAAAAGTGATGCAAGTACAGAGCAAACTCAGCTCCAGCTCACTAAGTCTAGAGGGTTTTAAGTGGTTTAGGGTCTGTAACTCCGAGAGCGTACAAATGGAACCAAAATGGATCCATTTAGTTCCATTTGTACACAGCTAAATTAACACTGAGGATTTTACAGTGTAGTTTAGCTTAGTGATTCTGAACCTTTTTTTTATTTCAAGGACAGTTTGATATGCATTTGGCCACGGACTCCCATTTGATACATTCTACACAGTACAATCCTGCAGTGTTAATTTAACTCTAGAGAGGGTACAATTGGAACCAAATGGACCCGTAAGAGTCTCATTTTGGTTCCACACCAGACGCAGAGGAAAATGATTCCAACAGCCAACATGGAATGTTCATGTGAAGTGGTTGCATGTTTAACTACAGTAATCTATTCATGGGCGGCGTTCGTAGTGTATAAGTGCCATCAATGGAAAATTTAGAATGCTTCTGTCTGTTTTTGAGAATCATTCAAACTTAGCCCATTAACACCGGGAAAGTCATTTTAAGATTTCTTCGGGCTATTCAAAAATAGCAGATATACAAGCACATAGCGCGGCACCGAGTGCCGCGCTACGAGCTTGTAGATCTGCTATTTTTGAAAAATCTTTTTGTCTCAGGGACCTCCAGAAGCAAAGATTTGAGTTACAAATGTTCAAAAATGTATATTCAAAGATTTGCACAAATTTTCTTTTTTTTCTCCAAAAATAGCAGATCTACAAGCTCATAGCGCGGCACAGCGCTATGAGAAGAAATCTAAAATGGCAAAGATGCGTTTCCCGGATTGAATGGGTTAAATGGCCATGGATTCCACTGTTTGAAATGTGGTCAGAGAACTGAAACGGGAAGCAGGCTTTTTGAAATTAGAATACAATGTTTTTGAAATGGAAAAATAAGAGCAATAAGCCCCAAGAGGCTGTGTTTTACACTGATTTGTAGAACAGCTAATAGGGGTTTAGGCACTCCACCACATGCTTAACAATGGCCCTTTCTTTAGACGGGATAAAATCACACACTCTCATGTCAAGCACTCCCAAATTAATATGTTTTTGGCCGCTTGGGTTAAAGGGTTAAACTGGCTAAACTGATTGTGATGCTATGCTAACTCATTATGATTGCTGGGGACCCTCTGGAACCCCCTCAAGGATCCCTGTGTGGGTCCCTGCACCCCACTTTGAGAACCACTGTTCTGAAAAACCACTGTAAACCACGGCCTTGGAACCTTGGCGAGGTTTCATGAAATAAACAAAAACATTTACTGATGAAAAAAACAAGCATTCTTCTGCCGAAGCAAAGTAGACCTTCAGCGTCAGTTAAGCACGATGGTTGCCCAGCAACGCACAGATGCAGTAGAAAGCAGTTCAGTTCAGTTCAGGTTTATTTGTCATGTGTATAAATACAAGTATAAATACAATGAAATTTGTTTTGCTCAGAGCATTCTCAGTCATTATATACACATAAACAACATCTATAGTGCTGCTTAAACTGCATTAAAACTGATGGAGAGCCTGGTCTAGCACTGGTGAAGGCTGGATAGCCTTAACGGCTGTCACCTTGTCCATTTGAGGCACATGGAACAATACAAAAAAAAAATATTTTTATTTCCGAGTGCGACCTTCGATGGTTCTATTTATTGAATAGTCTTTTTGGATGATGCGTATCCTCTACCACGCGGTGGTAGAGTTCAGTTTGAGTCTGGTTTAGCTTTTATCTTGGTGATCATTTGAAAACCAATTAGATCTTTCTCAGCACACCAGGTTGGAAGACATGCAGCGAATGGAACCACAGCTGTCTGTTAAACCATTAAGACCTGATGACCTGATTCTACAAATGCCTTCTAAACTTTAGAAGGCATTTTGTGGAATCGGAGAGATTGAAGATCGGGACCGTTTAACCCATTAATACCTGGAACGCATCTGTGTCACTTTTAGATTTCTTTAGGCTATTCAAAAATAGCAGATATACAAGCTCATAGCGCGGCACCGAGTGCCGCGCTACGAGCTTGTAGATCTGCTATTTTTGAAAAATCGTGAATTTTTTTTTATTTATTTTTTTTCCGAAAAACTGTTAGGATTTAGAAAATATTTAGAAGCGGCCTCAGGTCTTAATGGGTTAACAGTTAAACGGTTCCGATCTTCAATCTGTCTCTCTCTCTCATTCATTTCGGCGAGTATTTTAGTATTGTATAGCATGGCAAAGGGGTATTTTACAATGGAGTTCAAACCAATCGGCCAATCCGTTTTATAAGTGTTAAAATATAGGCGCTCGAATCAGGAAACAGTCGACCATGGTGTCATAAGTACACAAGCTAAATGGTTCTTTATCCCATTAATACCTGGAACGCATCTGTGTCACTTTTAGATTTCTTTAGGCTATTCAAAAATAGCAGATATACAAGCTCATAGCGCGGCACCGAGTGCCGCGCTACGAGCTTGTAGATCTGCTATTTTTGAAAAATCGTGAAAAAATATTTTCCAGATTTTTTTCAAAAAACTGTTAGGATATAGAAAACATTTTTAAGAATCGCCTCAGGTCTTAATGGGTTAATGTGTTTGACTAATGGGGTTGTGTCTGGTTTGCTGTAATCCTATGCTGTAATGTTTAATGCTAACGTGATCTTTTCTCTTTCTCTCCTTCTTCCATGTGCTGCTGATCCTCGTTTCTTTTCACCATATCAAGGTAAGAGACCTGTTTTGTTTTGTCAGCTACTGTAGCTCGCTGTTAAAGCTCCCCCCCCCCACTCAGAAATGTGCTCTTCCTGCAGTTAACACCTCTTGGAGGCATTACTTGATAGCGATTGTTATATACTGTATGTGCAGAACTTGACACCAGAAGCATCCTTTTCACACTGGTGGAGAGCTTCGCCGTACTTCTTCAAAATCAGATGTCCTTCAATTCTTCATGGTTCAACACGCTTTTTCTTGGTTTTACTTGGTATTTGTTGGTCAGGATAATTCCACCCCCTTCCCAACTCATCCCTGACAAAGGGTCAATTCTCTTGTCTGTGTCCGTATGAGGGTTAGGGCTGCAACTTTATTTCCTCAGGTGATTATTCTATCAGTTATTTTTTCAATTCATTGAAAAATCGAGAAGCACACTTTTTTATATTAAAAAAATATGCACAAGCAAAGGGTCAATCAATTGATTTATTTGATAATCAACTTAAGCCCTATTTTATACTCGCACAAAAATAGCGAATAGCCGATCTACAAGCTCACAACACGTGGCATCGTGACACGATTTGAGCTCGTAGATATACTATTAAGGTGTATTTTAGAAAATCGATTATTAAAATGGATTATTTTACATAATCGTTTAATTTGATAAGTTTGATTTACGTGGCAGGTTTTGACATGTGGCCGTGAGAAATGAACACATGCAGTATAGCAGCGGCACTCAAACAGTTTCTGAAAGAGGTGGTGCCATGGTTTTGCACTTTTTCAGTTTTTCATGTGTCTATGAGGTTGATAGAACTTCATTAAGAACCAGGTATACTTAAAGTTGTACAATGCAACATCACAAATAACGATTTTTAGCAACCTCTGCTGGTCACTACCGTCACTGCATACAATTTCCGTAGTCCTCGATTACCCAGAATTCCATTCGTTTTCACCGGAAGCCGGAAGCGTTTCAAAAAGCGATCTTTTAATTGTTTTATACTATCTACGGATCGTTTCTCTTAGCCAGTGGAGCATTAGTTACCATGAGCTGTGCTTTCTTTTTCTGTTCTTTTTCGATCTTCCAATCCTACATTCTCTTAAAATCAGCGTGAGGTTCCTTTTTGTTATTAGCGTGCTAGTTCCTGGCCAAACAGGAAACCGTTGCGGTAGTTCCTGGCCAAACAGGAAACCAGTGCATTTCCGCCTCCGTTTTCCGGCCAGATGACGTCATTTCCCCGGGAAAGTCCCCCCCTTCACCGTTCAATAGTAAATATATAAATAAAAGGCTTCCGGGGGTGAAATTCATGGAGTGGGTGTTGTGAAACTTTTGCCACTCACAAAAGATATACAATTTAACTTTATTTTTGTTGAAAACGTTACCTAGTATGCCTTTAATGAACTGGAGGCATGTCCACATAAAAACATAATCTTAACACTTTCTGTACACTTAAAAAAAAAAATCTTCCTCCTAGTATAACCACCATAATACCTGATGATCAAGTTTTAGGGGGAGGAAAAAATCATTGAAAATCACGGCACCCCGTCTTGAACAACAGGCCCGTTGGGTGAGCCGAGGATGAATCGGTGGTGGTGGGGCGTGTGCATTTGTAAACGAGCACGAGACCGTCTGCGCGCACGGCGGCGAAGACAAGTGCACGTGGATGGGTGTATGTGTGTGCAATGGTGTAAAGTAACTAAGTACATTGTACTTTACTTGAGTATTTCCAATTTCCAATACTTTTACTTCTACTCCACTACATCTCAGAGGCAAATATTGTACTTTTACTCCACTACAATTATTTGAAAACTTTAGTTACTAGTTACTTTTCAGATATAAATGATTACATTATAAAACATACATTAACCACTTTAGCCCTATTTTATACATAGGCTATTTGAAAATAGCAGATCTACAAGCTCACAACGCGTCGCATCGCGACGCGTTGTGAGCTTGTAGATCGGCTATTTTCAAATATTTAGTACTTTTACTTTTGGTACTTTAAGTACATTTTGATACCAATACTTTTGTACTTTTACTCAAGTAAATTTTTTATTCTGGACTTTTACTTGTAACAAAGTATTTTTATATTGCAGTATTGGTACTTTTACTTAAGTAAAGAATTTGAGTACTTTTTCCACCATTGTGTGTGTGTCTGCCTGGCGCTTATTGGCCCAACCCCGTTTATCACACTTTCATCTTTTTTGCGGGGAGAGATTGGAATTCAGGAGACGTTTGGTTCTCGCTGCAGGCAGATTAAGATCTCTTGTCATCAGCTGAACCACACAAGGAGCACGGAGGGTGAAGCCAATGTGGATTTAACCCATTAAGACCGGGAACGCGGTCTGTGTGTCATTTTTAGGATTTCTTTGGCTATTCAAAAATAGCAGATATACAAGCTCTTGAACATTCGTGCCAAAATCTTGGATTCTATATTTTTTTAAGCGAACATTCGTAAAATATTTAGTTCCAGGAACCCCCAGAAGCAAAGATTTGAGTTACAAATGTCCGTCAAAATTATTAATATAATATAATTAATATTTTGCACAACTTTTCATGATTTTTCAAAAATAGCAGATCTACAAGCTCATAGCGCGGCACTCGGTGCCGCGCTATGAGCTTGTATATCTGCTATTTTTGAATAGCCCAAAGCAATCTGAAAATGACACACAGATGCGTTCCCGGTCTTAACGGGTTAATGTTGGCACAGCTCTGACTGAGCAGCGTGCTAGCGTATACAACCAGAAAACCTGCTTTCTATTTCCCCATTTAGCTTAATTAAATTTAAAATGTATTCCTTTTAGACTCAATTTGTCTCACATTTTCCGAGCATTTGACCTCCAAGTATTGAATTGCGAGATCGTGTTGTTGACTTAAATCTATGCAGTCAGGAAGCCATGCAACATGCATGGAGAAACAGAGAGCGTTCCCTCTCTCTCTCTCTCTCTCGCTCTCTCCCCCCCCCCTCTCTCTCTCTCTCTCCCCCCCCCCTCTCTCTCTCTCTCTCGCTCTCTCCCCCCCTCTCTCTCTCTCTCGAACGAGGAAACATGTGAGAGTTTGGAAACAGGAAGGGGGAGTGATGATGGAATACAAATGTCGCTGCTCTGTCAGGAGCTCCAGCCTCTTCTCGTTTCTGGTCCTTCGAACAGAAACAATAGGCGTGATTCTGCATCTGACATAGTTCCTTTTATGTTCTCTCTCTCTCTCTCTCTCTCTCTCTCTCTCTCTCTTAAAGTCGACCTCTGTTTTCTTTCCCTCCAAAACAGACTGCGCAGCTGCCTCCTCATCAAGCTGAGAGGGGTCTTGTTCACAGGGCGATATTAGCAGTCTATTGTTTTCAGCCTGACGTCAAGCTATACAGCCTTTACAATGTGCAGACATGATGTTGTCTTAGTGGAGTGTGGAACAGAGGGTGGCATTGAGGTAGAAGATGGGGGGCTCGGGTACTGTCTGTCCTTACACACATAGCCGGAGGGGTGGGGGGGGGGGGGGGTTTATGCTCATGTACGTACCGGTATTCAAAAGTGCAAAGTACATTTTCTTTTTAACCCATTAAGAAGAAGCAAAGATTTGAGTAACAAATGTTCACTTTAAAAAAATATATATATTCAAAGATTTGCACACATTTTCACGATTTTCTCAAAAATAGCAGATCTACAAGCTCGTAGCGCGGCACTCGGTGCCGTGCTATGAGCTTGTATATCTGCTATTTTTGAATAGCCAAAGTGTAAAATCATTATTTTTATCTCAAATCTAAAAGTGACACAGATGCTTTTCCCGGTCTTAATGGGTTAATATCAACAGCATTGCTGTATTTGAACATTTCCCCCGCAACATGTAGGGAAAAAAACGTTGTGAAAATAGCATTGCTGTGCTTGTAGATGGGCTATTTTCACTATATTCGAAATAGGGCTTTACCGTAAGTGACTCCCAAGAGTCCCCTTCCTAGAAATCTAGTGGAGTCAAAAGTAGATATCTATTGTCTATTTGAATTGTAGCAGAGTGAAAGTCATGTGCTTGAAAAGAGAAAACAAACACTTAAAAACAATGTACTTGAGTACAGTACTTATGCATAAGCACATTTATTTCATGCTGAAATGCTTTTTTCTTCCTCCTAGAGCCCAGAATTTGAATTGCCCCCCTTTTTAATGCCCAGGCGGGGCTAATCCCCCCGCTCACCCCCATTAATGTTAAAGCATCTCGCACCTGCTTTTGAGGCGCAATCCTGGCATGCGTCTATATTGAGCTTGAATACCCACTCCCACCAGTGGTGGAAAAAGTACTCAAATGTTTTACTTGAGTAAAAGTATCAATACTGCAATGCAGAAGTACTCTGCTACAAGTAAAAGTCCGGAATTAAAACTTTACTTGAGTAGAAGTACAAAAGTATTGGTATCCAAATGTACTTAAAGTACCAAAAGTAAAAGTACTCAAATGTTTGAAAATAGCCTACTGTACGTATAAAATGAGGCTAAAGTGGTTAATGTATGTTTTATAATATAATGATTTATATCTGCAAAGTAACTAGTAACTAAAGTTTTCAAATAATTGTAGTGGAGTAAGAGTACAATATTTGCCTCTGAGATGTAGTGGAGTAGAAGTAAAAGTATAGACAATTGGAAATACTCCTGTAAAGTAAAAGTACCTCAAAATTGTACTTAAGTACAGTACTTTACACCACTGACTCCCACCCACTCACCCCCCCCCCCCTAACAGGAGAGAGAGAAGCAGCACAACTCTCACCCAATATTTCATCTCCACCTGGGGTCCTCCAGGGAACCCCCCCTACCTTTTCATATCAATCCCCAGGAAGACAACCCCTCTCTCCCATCTCTCTCTCTCTCTCTCTCTCTCTCTCTCTCTCTCTCTCTCTCTCTCTCTCACTCCAGACAGATACATATTGTTGTTGTCGGGTAGAAACCGTGTATGTCCAAAACTGTTCCTTTTCCATTGTATTATTATTTTACAAACTAGGTAAAATAGCCGATCTACAAGCTCACGATGCATTAGAGCTTGCAGATCGGCTATTTTCACTAATTGGTGTGACGCTCTTGGAAGATGAAGAGTAGGGCATTCATTTACCCAAAAAAAACATAAAAAGCTAAAATATGAACTATACAAGGTTTCTACCCGACAACAGAGACGATATATTATAGTCTATAATATTACATTTAGCACAACCAGCAGCACTCTCACCGCCCAGAGAGACTGTGTCTCTGGGCTTTCCGGGAAAAATGCGAGACAAAGCTGTCTGCAATGCAATAACAATGAATTAATGAAGGAATGAATTAAGTGCTTTGTAATGAGGAGGCCAGCCCAACCCCCCCCCCCCTCCCCCCGCTCCCTCTCTCTCTCTCTCTCTATTCTCTCTCCTGGTAGCCAATCCAATAGTTTAATTATGGTGACAGGGTTTTGTAGAAGCAGCAGGGGGTTCGGCACAATGCTTCAAGTATCAAATACGCATTTAGTATTTGTACAGTTACCCCGCCCACCTTATCAAACGCACTGATTTGAGTCTTATGCTCTTCAGCAGAACTGTGCACGGTGATCCAAGTGTAAACATCGTTATTTATGAAGAGAAAACAACGTGTGTGTGTGTGTGTGTGTGTGTGTGTGTGTGTGTGTGTGTGTGTGTGTGTGTGTGTCTGTGTGTGTCTGTGTGAGTGCGTGTGTGTGTGTTAAAAAGTACATAAAAAAACAGGTTATGAATTTCAACTTTCAATTGAAATTAAATGAAATGTCATTAAATGTCCGTGTTGTAAAAAAAAAGTGGCCACAGCTCCCAATATTTCCAAACTATGTCAGGTGCACACGGTTGTGACAAGTGTGAAGACAGACAGAATACCAGCACTGACAGATCAATCATCTTTTATTTATTCGGGGGAAAACACAGTGTTTTCAGCCAACAGCGTTTTGCCCTCAGTAAATGGAAGATTGATCCGTGAATGCTGGTGTTTTTGCCATCATAATGTCAGGCGAAAGCTGGGAAAATATATCAAAAGAGAAGCCGGTTTTCTTTTTCTTGTAGGAATTGACACGAAAACTGTCGTAATTGAGGCAAAAGTTTGAAATAATTGTGACATTGTTTTGATGTCACCCTAGCATCCCTGTCATGATAGGCAAAAGTAGGCAAACATTCATCAAAAATAGCAGATGCACAAGCCCACAATGCGTTGCGTGCAGAGGCAAAAAAAGGAGGGCACCAAATACATACTCCTGGGAGACCCCTAAGTGGTTAAACTCTCTTCGGAAGGGAACACCCCTTGGAATGCCTCTCTGCATTTAGAGGAGGTGGTGTCCGTTTCTCACCCCTGCCCCTAAGAACGCCGATACAGGCATGGCTATCTGCACTACGGGTTTCTTAAGTTCAACTTTGTTGTGCGTGGAGGAATGAGGCATTTCCTTCTGTCAGTGTGGGGCTGCGGGGTATGGCTGCTGTTGAAATGGATTGAGTTATATCAGCCTTCCTCGCACGCCAAGAGAGTGAGCTGAATGAATCACATCTTTCACCGATGCTCCGACTGGGCCACAAGGCTCTGTGTCTAACTGCCTTCAGCGATAGGAGCGTCTAATCATTTTAACTGCGTCTGGGGCTCGCTGACCAATTATTATTACCGGAGATTGTTTCCTATAGGCCAGGCGACTGGACAGTTTGTCAGCGCCACTAAAGGGCGTATTGAACGCCCGCCGGGGGTGCAGAACAAAACAAAACCTCTCCAAGGGCACGCGGGAGCTATTGTCTGACTGCTGTCATTAGATGAGGGTTTTGTAAGCCGTTGAATCGGTAGATAATTGGATCGGAACCAAACTCAGGGGCTGTGGGGCTGTAAGGTGAGCATGCTGAAGGAACTCGGCGGTGGTGACTCAGCATCATTCTGTTGTGTGGCTAAACCGAGGCCCACGGTGTCTGTCAGTGTTGGTCCAATGGGACAGACACAATCCTTGTTAACCACTTAAGTCTTATACTTTGTTGCATGTCCTCCGGGGGGTCTATCATACTAGTCCCCTCATAGTTTCCCTTTGCGTCAAATCTCTTTGTTTCTGAGACCCCAATATACACTGTAAAATCTTCAGTAACTCTGAGAGTATACAAATACGGGTCCATTTGGTTATTGGTATACTCTCAGAGTTGCAGAACTGTAAGAGTCCATTTGGTTCCTGACTATCAGTCAAATAAGCTGCCCCCCCCCCCCCCAATGTATTTTTGCAAAATGTTCGCCTATTGTGACTTAGAGCAGAGGTCTATAACAGGGGCTCCAGGACCCCTAGGGGGTCTTCAGAGTTTCTACAGGGGGTCCGCCAAATCTTTGTGTGATTTTTGCATTAACCACTTCAACCAAGCATCCCTATTCTGAGGAGAACTTTAGCCAAAAATAGCAGATCTACAAGCACACGGCAGTGGGGCGGCAGTGGCTCAGGGGTAGAGTGGCCGGGTTAGAGTGAACTGGAAACCGCAAGGTTCCCACAGTTCGATCCCGGGCTGGGGGGCTCCCCCAGAGTCAGTGTCGAAGTGTCCTTGAGCAAGACGCTGAACCCCTAATTGCTCCCAATGAGCAGGTTGGTGCCTTGCATGGTTTCCTCCGCCATCGGTGTATGAATGTGTGTGTGAATGGGTGAATGTAATGCACAATCTATGTATAGCGCTTTGGATAAAAGCGCTATACAAATGCACCATTTTACCACACAAAGCCTCGAGCTGCGAGCTGCGAGGCGCAAAGAGGTTTGGTGTAGGGGGAAAAAAGAGCAGACCAAGTATAGAGTGAAAGGTCAAGTTTACTTAATATTGACGGTTTAAGTGGTTAAACGTCTGGAAATCCACATTAACATGAATCCAACACACACTGGCCCTCATTTATCAACGCAGCTTATAAACCGGCTTATATTTTTCCATATATTCGGCCGTACACCAACGTCGAAGTCACATTTATCAACCAATCCTACACAGCTGATCCGAGCCTACATTTGGTCCCAGGCTTGATAAATGTCATGGCTGGAACCTAGCGTCATTTAAATAACACGCCCTTAAATATTCTCAAAACGCCCCGATTTTACGACATGAAGAAGGACCAGAATACGACCAAAGACATCAAAAGCCAATGAGAAACAGTTTCCCCCGCCTGCCTCGCCACACACGCACACGCCCCCCCCCCCCCCCTCTCTCTCTCTCTCTCTCACTCACACACACACACACACACACACACACACACACACACACACACGCCCGCCCAGCTGTGTTTTTCATGTATTGTAATCGTACCGTAGCGGTACCAATCTTTGTCACGTAGGCTTGTAGCCTACATGAATGACATATTATGATACCAATCACATCGCCATGAATGGAATACGTTTGTATATTAATTTATTTAACCCATACCGAGCAGTGCACAAGCAGTCATGTAGGATATTCCCCATGAGACGGCAGTGGTTTCGGTCCGTCCCGTTAATAAGAGATTGGAGCGTCGGGTTTATATCCTTAACCCAGTCAGGTTGTAGACTTCAAAACTCTCTATGACATAACTCCATAACATGACAAGCTACTGTAAGTTTGTACACCTCACTGTCCATGAAAAGATCGTCGGCAGTCCCGACCGCGGGACTCCCGAGTCCCGACGCAAAAGCGCTCGTATATTTTGAAAATAGC
>NC_137609.1:38422239-38489701 GCF_963280865.1 Gymnoscopelus braueri
GTTAAAGCCTTCTTTCAATTACCATGGTATGTGTTTTTGTAAATTATACTCCCAATAATTTTTTGATATTAATTTTTTTAATTGATGATAAAGTAGGGTATGCTTCTAGGGCTTCCACTGGCTCTACTGAGCTATTAGCATTCGTTTCCAGTTGGCTTTTCAAGACCAGAAGTCCACAAAATGGTGGATTTGACGAAAAAGTGGCTTCAAAACGGGTCTGTAGAAACCAATGGGCAGTCTTTTTTTTTTATTCTGGACTTTTACTTGTAACAGAGTATTTCTACACTGTAGTATCGGTACTTTTTACTATTTTTTCACATTCTATGGGTGGAACCAGTCAAAAGTCAACACAAACTCAAAGACAGAAGGCATACCTAGGGGTTACGTATGTAACCCCAGTTTTATTAGTATCGTAAGCAGTATGCTTACTATGGGATATCATCGCACGATAGGGTCATGTTACGCGACACACCGGTAACCCGGAAGGGTATAAATACCCTCGCTTCACTTGGGCACTCCCTCTAAAAACCTTCACTCTGCACAACGCGCACAGAAGCGGTCTTACGTAAGCATAGCTGCTTACGATACTAATAAAACTGGGGTTACATACGTAACCCCTAGTTATTATAGCATATCTTTCAGCAGTATGCTTACTATGGGACACATACACGCCCCCTGGGGGAGCCCCAGTCCACTAACCCTACCCATGCCCTCGTCGCCCAAGGCCTCAGGTCTCGCCCCTGGCAAGACCATTGGCCCCCAGGCGCCCTTGACCCCTCGGGTCAGGACGCGGAAAGGATTAAAAGGCAAGGCCCTGCATTAGAGCTTGCAGATCGGCTTATTTTCACTAATTGGTGTGACGCTCTTGGAAGATGAAGAGTAGGGCATTCATTTACCCAAAAAAACATAAAAAGCTAAAATATGAACTATACAAGGTTTCTACCCGACAACAGAGACGATATATTATAGTCTATAATATTACATTTAGCACAACCAGCAGCACTCTCACCGCCCAGAGAGACTGTGTCTCTGGGCTTTTCCGGGAAAAATGCGAGACAAAGCTGTCTGCAATGCAATAACAATGAATTAATGAAGGAATGAATTAAGTGCTTTGTAATGAGGAGGCCAGCCCAACCCCCACCCCCCTCCCCCCCGCTCCCTCTCTCTCTCTCTCTCTATTCTCTCTCCTGGTAGCCAATCCAATAGTTTAATTATGGTGACAGGGTTTTGTAGAAGCAGCAGGGGGTTCGGCACAATGCTTCAAGTATCAAATACGCATTTAGTATTTGTACAGTTACCCCGCCCACCTTATCAAACGCACTGATTTGAGTCTTATGCTCTTCAGCAGAACTGTGCACGGTGATCCAAGTGTAAACATCGTTATTTATGAAGAGAAAACAACGTGTGTGTGTGTGTGTGTGTGTGTGTGTGTGTGTGTGTGTGTGTGTGTGTGTGTGTGTGTGTGTGTCTGTGTGTGTCTGTGTGAGTGCGTGTGTGTTGTGTTAAAAAGTACATAAAAAAACAGGTTATGAATTTCAACTTTCAATTGAAATTAAATGAAATGTCATTAAATGTCCGTGTTGTAAAAAAAAAGTGGCCACAGCTCCCAATATTTCCAAACTATGTCAGGTGCACACGGTTGTGACAAGTGTGAAGACAGACAGAATACCAGCACTGACAGATCAATCATCTTTTATTTATTCGGGGGAAAACACAGTGTTTTCAGCCAACAGCGTTTTGCCCTCAGTAAATGGAAGATTGATCCGTGAATGCTGGTGTTTTTTGCCATCATAATGTCAGGCGAAAGCTGGGAAAATATATCAAAAGAGAAGCCGGTTTTCTTTTTCTTGTAGGAATTGACACGAAAACTGTCGTATATTGAGGCAAAAGTTTGAAATAATTGTGACATTGTTTTGATGTCACCCTAGCATCCCTGTCATGATAGGCAAAAGTAGGCAAACATTCATCAAAAAATAGCAGATGCACAAGCCCACAATGCGTTGCGTGCAGAGGCAAAAAAAGGAGGGCACCAAATACATAACTCCTGGGAGACCCCTAAGTGGTTAAACTCTCTTCGGAAGGGAACACCCCTTGGAATGCCTCTCTGCATTTAGAGGAGGTGGTGTCCGTTTCTCACCCCTGCCCCTAAGAACGCCGATACAGGCATGGCTATCTGCACTACGGGTTTCTTAAGTTCAACTTTGTTGTGCGTGGAGGAATGAGGCATTTCCTTCTGTCAGTGTGGGGCTGCGGGGTATGGCTGCTGTTGAAATGGATTGAGTTATATCAGCCTTCCTCGCACGCCAAGAGAGTGAGCTGAATGAATCACATCTTTCACCGATGCTCCGACTGGGCCACAAGGCTCTGTGTCTAACTGCCTTCAGCGATAGGAGCGTCTAATCATTTTAACTGCGTCTGGGGCTCGCTGACCAATTATTATTACCGGAGATTGTTTCCTATAGGCCAGGCGACTGGACAGTTTGTCAGCGCCACTAAAGGGCGTATTGAACGCCCGCCGGGGGTGCAGAACAAAACAAAACCTCTCCAAGGGCACGCGGGAGCTATTGTCTGACTGCTGTCATTAGATGAGGGTTTTGTAAGCCGTTGAATCGGTAGATAATTGGATCGGAACCAAACTCAGGGGCTGTGGGGCTGTAAGGTGAGCATGCTGAAGGAACTCGGCGGTGGTGACTCAGCATCATTCTGTTGTGTGGCTAAACCGAGGCCCACGGTGTCTGTCAGTGTTGGTCCAATGGGACAGACACAATCCTTGTTAACCACTTAAGTCTTATACTTTGTTGCATGTCCTCCGGGGGGTCTATCATACTAGTCCCCTCATAGTTTCCCTTTGCGTCAAATCTCTTTGTTTCTGAGACCCCAATATACACTGTAAAATCTTCAGTAACTCTGAGAGTATACAAATACGGGTCCATTTGGTTATTGGTATACTCTCAGAGTTGCAGAACTGTAAGAGTCCATTTGGTTCCTGACTATCAGTCAAATAAGCTGCCCCCCCCCCCCCCAATGTATTTTTGCAAAATGTTCGCCTATTGTGACTTAGAGCAGAGGTCTATAACAGGGGCTCCAGGACCCCTAGGGGGTCTTCAGAGTTTCTACAGGGGGTCCGCCAAATCTTTGTGTGATTTTTGCATTAACCACTTCAACCAAGCATCCCTATTCTGAGGAGAACTTTAGCCAAAAATAGCAGATCTACAAGCACACGGCAGTGGGGCGGCAGTGGCTCAGGGGTAGAGTGGCCGGGTTAGAGTGAACTGGAAACCGCAAGGTTCCCACAGTTCGATCCCGGGCTGGGGGGCTCCCCCAGAGTCAGTGTCGAAGTGTCCTTGAGCAAGACGCTGAACCCCTAATTGCTCCCAATGAGCAGGTTGGTGCCTTGCATGGTTTCCTCCGCCATCGGTGTATGAATGTGTGTGTGAATGGGTGAATGTAATGCACAATCTATGTATAGCGCTTTGGATAAAAGCGCTATACAAATGCACCATTTTACCACACAAAGCCTCGAGCTGCGAGCTGCGAGGCGCAAAGAGGTTTGGTGTAGGGGGAAAAAAGAGCAGACCAAGTATAGAGTGAAAGGTCAAGTTTACTTAATATTGACGGTTTAAGTGGTTAAACGTCTGGAAATCCACATTAACATGAATCCAACACACACTGGCCCTCATTTATCAACGCAGCTTATAAACCGGCTTATATTTTTCCATATATTCGGCCGTACACCAACGTCGAAGTCACATTTATCAACCAATCCTACACAGCTGATCCGAGCCTACATTTGGTCCCAGGCTTGATAAATGTCATGGCTGGAACCTAGCGTCATTTAAATAACACGCCCTTAAATATTCTCAAAACGCCCCGATTTTACGACATGAAGAAGGACCAGAATACGACCAAAGACATCAAAAGCCAATGAGAAACAGTTTCCCCCGCCTGCCTCGCCACACACGCACACGCCCCCCCCCCCCCCCCTCTCTCTCTCTCTCTCTCACTCACACACACACACACACACACACACACACACACACACACACACGCCCGCCCAGCTGTGTTTTTCATGTATTGTAATCGTACCGTAGCGGTACAATCTTTGTCACGTAGGCTTGTAGCCTACATGAATGACATATTATGATACCAATCACATCGCCATGAATGGAATACGTTTGTATATTAATTTATTTAACCCATACCGAGCAGTGCACAAGCAGTCATGTAGGATATTCCCCATGAGACGGCAGTGGTTTCGGTCCGTCCCGTTAATAAGAGATTGGAGCGTCGGGTTTATATCCTTAACCCAGTCAGGTTGTAGACTTCAAAACTCTCTATGACATAACTCCATAACATGACAAGCTACTGTAAGTTTGTACACCTCACTGTCCATGAAAAGATCGTCGGCAGTCCCGACCGCGGGACTCCCGAGTCCCGACGCAAAAGCGCTCGTATATTTTGAAAATAGCAGATCTACAAGCTCACAACGCGTCGCGATGCGACCCGTTTTTTGAGCTTGCAGATCTGCTATTTTAAAATAGCCAATGCAACTGAATGACTGTTAAAGCAGTTTGTTTAAATTACTTTATAAAATGTTATATTTTCACAGGGATTAATTATTAGTGTGTAGATATACATTTAGGAGTGGATTATGTGTCCAGATGCCTGTCAGACAGTCAGACAATGCTGCTCCGCAGGTCTAGAATGGAATAAACGGGCGCAGCCAACGTCAACAACTGGTCTCGACCAGACGTGAGATCTCAGCGTATGGTAGGATGAAGCCCACGTCAGGATATATTGATAAATGCCGAAAGGTGCTGGTGATCTCGCCCTACGCCCATTATTTGGGCTGCACCGCGTTGATAAATGAGGGCCACTGAGTCTATGAAGTCTATGAAACTGCCTATGAAATCTATGAAGAAAAAAAACATCTTTTGTACAATATATAATGGTGCAAAAAAAATGCTTTATCTCTCTCTCAGCCAAGGGGTCCTTGGCCTGAAAAACATTGAAGACCCCTGACTTAGAGTTCACGTGGTTCAAATGGATCCAGGCTAAAGTCTGGTCTATTTTAGAGTAGTTGTGTTGATGGGGATCGATAGCCCGCATCCTATCACGGCGTATCACCGTTAAGCCATCTGAAAAAAAGATAAGCCGACAGAAAACAAACA
The DNA here is from genome assembly GCF_963280865.1 of Gymnoscopelus braueri. Classification (NCBI taxonomy): domain Eukaryota; kingdom Metazoa; phylum Chordata; class Actinopteri; order Myctophiformes; family Myctophidae; genus Gymnoscopelus; species Gymnoscopelus braueri. The sequence continues at coordinate 38,427,411 of NC_137609.1, forward strand.
TGCAAGGATAGCAAACCTCAGGAATAGGAAAAGAGAGAGAGATCTACTTACTGTACTGCGTGGGGGGATTTATTGTTTTTCGTGGTGAGTGAATTTTTTTGGCCGGCTCCCAGACTAAATTCCGCTCTGCGGGGAGCATAGTACGGTATCAGATTTATCGAGCTGGATAAACAATATTGTGTTTATCATTGCCCTCCCATTTGAGGTGTTGCAAGCAATGGAAGCTCACAGGATACGCATGCCCTTCATAAACAGCACAAACAGCAAACATTTATAGCCTCTTTTGTTTGTGTAGTCTTTCCCCATTTAGGCATTGTTGTTTTATGCGGCCTTCTTCTGCATGTTCACAAAACCCTCCCTGCGCGGTACACAAAGCTGTCCTTTGTGTTCCAACTTAAATTAGACAGGGGTATAATTCCGTCCTGTGACACTGCATTGGTCACCAGAGGTTTTAATGTTGTTTGACTGAAGTGTGCAAAAAGTCCTCCTATACCTGGTCTGTTGACAATGTTGGCAAGCATGGGTTATGGATTGGCTCTAAACAATATGAACGCCTAAAGCCTGATTTATACTTAGTTGCACGCTGGTGTTGCGTGCCATAGATAGCAGATATGCAAGCTCACAACGCGGCACATTCGTGGCGCGTTGTGAGCTTGTAGATCTGCTATTTACTGAGCGCGACACCGGCACGCGACTACGTATAACTGAGGTAAGCCAGCAGCAAGGTCTGTGGAGAGTAAAAGAAAATTGTTTATTTCCCGTGTACATTATGTGGGAACAAAGACCCACCTTGAATGTCATTTGCCGCTATTTTTCAACCAACTCTTGTGATTTGCTCTGGCAGACGGTGAATGTATTTTTCAGGAATGGTTCCTTAGAGAGTATCGGTAAAAAGAAGATCAAATTTCCATGGCTAGCCTTTCAATGTATGAGTAGTTCCATTACTATGGTTGTCTTTGACACGCGCACACACGCTCGGAAACACGTTTTTTGTCTTTGTCCTCGCAATGTCTATTTCTCAAATTGTACTATTACTTGTGTGGGGATATTCGGCCCTCAGTCACAAGTATAGTAATACAAGTACGTACACGAACACACGCACGCACGCGCAAACATCCCCCCACACTCACATTTTCAAACTCCCACCGCATGCAGGCGTACACACACACACACACACACGCACGCACAGGAAAGTTAGTCTGATTGTAAACTTGTAACTGTATGACCCACATGAACTCCATTGCAGGCACCAGCATCCCCATGTAACCTCCCTACAAAAAAAAAACGTGCTCCACAACCCAGTGTGTTCGTTAACGTTCCAGTTCCTTCTTGGTATGCTGCTGCTGAGGAGGAGGAGGAGGCGTAAAAAAAAAACCATACATCCAAGATGGATGAGGCTGTTTGTTCTTCCTCTAATGACCCGTCTCGTTCCTCCCATCTCGCCCTCTTCCATTCTCTTTTTCGCGTTGGCTTCTGTTTGTTCAAACCTCACGCTTTCCCCCCCCCACTATGTTTTTAGCCAGCTCCCTCTTTCTCTCTCTTCTCCCTCTCCTTTTATCTTTGATTTGTGCTTCGTCGTTCGTACGGTTTCGTGCGTCAAAAATAGCCGATCTATAAATTCGTGCCGTGACGTCGTGAGCTTACAGATTGGCTATTTTCGCGCATGTCGCATGACACTGTTGTACTGGCGGAGCAAAAAAAATTGGGCATTACTTTCTTCTGTTCCGCTCTCTGTCCTTCCTTGCTCCTCTGTCTCAGGGGATGTTTGTTATCAGAGAGGCTTTTCCACCGCCAGACTGCATGTGGCTGCACTTCAGTTGAACAGAAAAGTACATTTAGAAGCACAGTAGATGGAGGAGGGGAGAAAAAAAAAGAAAACGGGAAAAAAAAGCATAAACAGTACTAAGCTTAAAGGGAAACTTTAAGCTTTAACTTTTGCACATTTTTCCAACCTAAATCCCATTGTTGTGAAGTGAGGAGATGTTGTGTGGACGGAAATAACCTAAAATTATGCGTTTCACCGTCATTGCGTGCTGTCAACCTTTTGCTATTAAATTCACAGAAGACATAGGGTATTTTTCCAGTACATTATTTAGCACATAATACCATAACGCTTATAATAAACACAGTACTTCCCTTAAATCCCCGGTAGTTCTCCATCAAAACAAGGCTCATTTATTCTTCAGTATCGTGTCCCGAAGTGTTCATTTAACTCTGAAAGTGTCAAAAATGAACCCTACTGCTCATACTTTCAGAGTTTAATTAACACTCTGGATTGAACCGTGTATAATCAACCATTTTTGCCGAAAACAACAGAATGTTGTGGGCTTTCTTCTCCTTCAGAAATGTCATTGGTTTATGTCCGACCCAATGAAATGTCTGAAGAAGAGCAGCATAGGGACTGGTGTCATAGAACATTGGTTCTCAAAGTGGGGTCCGGGGACCCCCAGGGGTCCTTGAGGGGGGTCCCCAGCAAAATGTGTGAATATAGCATCACAGTAATTTGTGACCTTTTATACTTTGGCTATTAAAAAATAGCAGATATACAAGCTCATAGCGCGGCACCGAGTGCCGCGCTATGAGCTTGTAGATCTGCTATTATGAAAAATCTCGAAGATTCGTGCAAATCTTTGAATATGTTTCTTTTAAGGCGAACATATTGGCACAACATATTTTCAGATGGGGGTCCGCGGCCAAATATAGATCAATTTGGGGGGTCCCTGGCATGAAGAAGGTTTGAGAAGCACTGAAGACATGTAGTGTTTGGAATAACAACCAGTCTCATATGCGAGGCTACATCCATTGTCCCATGTGGAGGAGGGGTGGCTGTCTGTCTGGCTGTCTGTCTGCTGTATGGGGAAGGAGGCTTTATTTGTGGGTGTTATACAGCAGTGGGTTCTCAAAACATGCCAAGGACCCCCAAATTAATATGTATTTGGCCGCGGACCCCCATCTTAAAATGTTTTATGCCAGGTACCCCCAGAAGAGAAGAAATCTGGGGTCCAAGTAAATGTACTTTTCACCACTGGAACTTCCACATGATGTAGAATACCGTAAAAAGAAGAAAAAAAATAGCTAAACACTGGATGTTTGCTATTGTTTGGTTGGTGTGTGAATTGGCAGGAAGCATTCAGCGGCTCCCTCTCATGCGGTTATCTTCTCATAACCACATTATAACTTATAACAAATGAAACCCAAGTCATTTGGGATATACTGTAAGAACGGAACATGTGATTGTAATGAGCACAACATTTCAAAGCGTTTTCTCACTCGGCTAACTGTTTCTTTTCTTTTTTCTTCCTGTTCTATATTAACGGGTCACACAACCACATCATACTGTATGTACACAACCACGTTATGTATAGCACATCATATGTGCTACAACATGGGGTCCTGGGACCCCCTGGCTTCCTTTTTTTTATTTTTTTATTTTTATAATTTTGATCCCACGATTTTGTTTACCCATCTTTCCCCCAGTGCCAATTGCCTATGTAATCCCGGGCGCTACTCTCCCTCTGCCAGCCTAGGGAGAGCCCAGAACTGAGCTCATGCCTCCTTCAATGCATGAGGAGCTAGCAGGCCACTTCTTATTTAGTTATTTAGTTTCCCCGGTAGGACGTAGTGCGTGGAAGGAACACGTCATTCCAACCAGTTCCTTTCCCCTCCATCAGGCGCCCCGGCTGACCAGGGGGAGGCAGTATAGAGACCAGGATTACTGCATGTTTTTTTGTGAGGGTACCTACCTACCCTAGGGGACACGGGGAGAACATGCAAACTCCACACAGAAAGGGCCTTTTGCCAAACCCCACCTAGGTTATGGGCACTGATGACGTAGCCTGGGACCAGACTAATCTGCCAGTGCAAAAAAATAATTGCCCTCTGCGATTTGGGTCTGGCACCGCCCCGTTGAGAATCCATTTCCTGCTCTGGGGTGACCAATCAGGGCCCAGTATTAAAATATGGGAGACTGTAATTGGTAGTTGGTTGTAGGTCTAACCAATTGCGTCCAGAGCCATTGTTTTGATCCCGCCCTTTGGGGAAAAAAAACGTCCTCATAGAAGCACCAGACTCATATCCGCGCGGTGATATAGTCTGGCTACGCGAGGCTACTGATGACGCGGAGGAGAGGACACCCCCCCCCCCAGCGCCCACAGCGTGCGTCCCCGGCGGGAATCAAACCCAGGACCTTCTAGCTGTGAGGCGACAGCGCTACCGAGTGCGCCACCGTGCCCCTGTGTGCCCCCTGGCGTCCTTGAGCAGGTGCCAGGGGGTCTCCAGCTAAAAAATTATAGAACCAAACGGACTCTTATACGGTTCTGTAACTCATTTAAATCTGGGGTCAAATGGGGTTCCGGGGCCTAATACATAAACCGAGGGCCCTTGAAATGAAAAGGGTTGAGAATCATTCTGCTACAGGACACACCAGCCCCATTATTAAAAACAGTGAACTTCTTGTTATGACTGCTATGTTATTCTGTCAGAGGATATTTAATCCCTCAACCTTATCTCAAGATCAAAAGGCAAGACTTTGTGTCAAGACTAATACGTTCTTTGAAGTGCTCAGTCAGGACAGAAGGTTATTTGCGGATTAAAAAACAACGTTGCACTGTACGGTAGTTCTATTACTGTAATGAAAGCAGGCCTGGGACTCGCGGGAGCAGTGGTGGAAGTATACTCAACCCCAGTACTTGAGTTAAAGTATAAATACTCCTGGACTGGTCCAATATTACTCAACTATTCAAGTGAGTGGTGCTCAGTCAAATGTGTGTACTTGCTTTAAAAAATACTTCAAAAGTACAAATTACAAAGTACATTTTCTATTTAATATCAATGCATTGCTACAGTATATTCAAATGAATAAAAACAGAATTGTTTGAAAAATAGCAATGATAGTGAAAATAGCAGATCTACAAGCCCGTCGTGAGCTTGTGCATCTTCTATTTTCACTATATTTGAAATAGTGCTTAATTGTTCATTCATAATGTACCTCTTCCCCTCCTTGAAAATGTAGTGTATAGAAGTCAAAAGTACAATATTCGTCTTGGAAATGCAGCGGAGTGAAAATAATAAGCATCCAAAAATAAAAATACTCAAGTAAAGTACAGATATTCACAAACATAGTAAATGTACCTCGTTACTACTGTCCACCACTGCTCGGTAGCTAACTGGTAACAGAGGGTGGAAAGGTCCACAAAGGGCATTTACCTGAACATTTGCTGCCCATTACTCAGGGTTTGTTCAAACAAAATAAGGACATGCAGGGCTAATTCATCTGGCTCGTAAATCAAGAGTCAGCCTTTCAAAGTTGAGCGAATTCTTATTAACCTAAGTGCCTGCCTCGCAGTGTTCACATCACCGAGCTGGCAGGGTGTGACTGCAAAGTTAAGAAGCCCTTCACTCATGTCTGCTCGGCTCCCTCAAGTCCACACCTTTGAAAGCTTTCATCCCGCTACCACCGTCTTTTTCCATGCGCCACTTGACTTAAAAACGGTTCTCATCGGATGGAGCGACCCTCGGCCAAATGCTTACTCGCATGCAATAAAAGCAGCGGTTCTCAAACTTGTTTTAATGTCACCCCCAAATTAATATTTATTTTGGCCGCAGACCGTCCTCTCCTCTCCTCTATCCCATAACCCCGGAGGGGTCGTTGGGGCACCACAGACGATCTGTTGACCAGCTCTCTCCATCCCTCTCTGTCCTCGGCCGCTCTCACTTTTCTTCTGTCTCCCTCATCTCCTGCCACCTTGTTTTGGTGCCTTGCAGGATGGTCTTTGCGAGGCCTGAGGATCTGGTGATGTGTCCGTACCACCTTTATGACGGTGGTAAGCAGGTCATCATGTGGGCCGATGGCTTGGCTGATCTTTTGCCGGACTTCCTCGTTGGTGACTAGTTTGGTGTAGGTAGATACCCATGAGTCTTCCGTAGCATCTCATCTCCATGCTCTGTATTCTCTTCTGCAGCTCTGCTGTAAGGGTTTCACAAGCATACCCACCATCTGAAAATGCCTTATGCCAGGGACCCTCATCCAAGATTTGTGTTGTGAAAATGTTTCAAAAATATACAGATTTTTTTACATTTTGCGCATCGCAAGTACTACCATACTCTATTCTTGTCAGATCGTTCATGTGACACGATGGGGTCTAATGACGGCGTGGCTACCAGGTGGATCCCAGACGGCATGTGGCTGGTCTATGGCGTCACCAATACATCAGTACTATGACATCAGTCATCATCTCCACACACACACACACACGCACGCACACGCACACTCACATGCACGCACACGCACACGCACGCACACACACACACACACACACACACACACACACACACACACACACACACACACACACACACACACACACACACACACACACACACACACACACACACACACACACACACACACACACACACACACACAGACAGACCGCACAGACTGACTCGCCCCATTGGAGCCACGCTGTAAAAAAAAACAATAAAGACAATTATTGCCATTGGTTATGTCTTCAGTGCATTTGATAAATAGTTTGACATCACACAACTGCATAAGACAGGCAGGCATTAATAATTGAACAGAATGAATGCCACATTAGTTATAGCCTCTTGTATGAGCTTTTGTGGGACTTGTTCAAGAAGCATCACTAAATATTAATAGAGATCTTTTTTTATTTATTCAGAACCTTTGAATAAACTAATTCCACTTTTGAATGTACGTTAACCACTTAAGCCCTAGATACTTCATTGTATCTACCATGAACAGCGAAAATAGACGCGACGCACAGGGGAGCTTGTGGATCTGCCAGTTGCACTATTTTAGAGCAATAATAATACTATTTTTCTTACAATCTTTGACTGTTTCTTATTTTTCGTTGAAAATTCTCACTTAATAATGACATGCCCCTAAATAGTGGTTAAGAACACTTCGGGTTCTCTTGTACAATGGCCAGTGGTTCTCAAAGTGGATTCCAGTGACTCTCAGGGTTCCTTTAGATCTACATGTAAGGGTCTAAATGGACCCTTACAAGTCTATAACTCTGACAGTATACAAATGGCATTTGTATATACCACTGTTTGAGAACCATTGGTATCTAGTCAACCAGAGCAGCTGTGGCGTTGCCTCATGCACACTGACAGACACATGATGATCTGCACTGATCGGCCTGCACTGACAACCAAACATCCCTCCTACTACCAGTCCAGGACACACTGCGTTGCCGTCGGGCAGAAACCTCCTATCTCCATTTTTTTATTTTAACATTTTAACATTTTTAAAGCTAAAGTTAACCCATTAAGAGCTGAGGCGATTCTTTTAAAAAAAATCTAATTTTTTTTTTTTTTGAAAGGCAAGATTTTTCAAAAATAGCAGATCTACAAGCTCATAGCGCGGCACTCGTTGCCGCGCTATGAGCTTGTAGATCTGCTATTTCTGAATAGCCAAAGAAATCTAAAGTGACACAGATGCGTTCCAGGTCTTAATGGGTTAAAGTGGTTAATTCTGTCCGTGGGTTTTTATAAACATTTAAACCATTGGAAAATATTAACAAGAGCTTGTGAAAGCTGGAAAAGTAAAAGTATCAATACTGCAATGTAGAAATACTCTGAAAACGTACTCCATTTACTGAAAAGTAACAGTTTTTTTTGGACATACAAGGTTTCTGCCCCAACAACAACAACAGGGACGATTTTTGGGATATATTTTTTTCTTTTTCTTTTGTGAGAATGCCACGGTCATTAGAACAGAATGGTAATAGTCTGGCGGGCGAGGAACAGCCTGGCTGTGGCCATTCTGTGAAGTCAGCGGTGGCAACCAGGGCCCTATTGTTATTCACCGAGCGTGTTCTCCCCGGCTTTAATTCAGCTGCAGAAAGGTGTTGCCATGGCAACCATCAGAAGAACCTGTTGTTGCTTGACGTTTATCAAAACGTTAGGCTAGTGTCTGTTCAAGGTAAAGAGGGGGGGGGGGCTCGCTAATTGTTGCCCGTGGCCCCCGACCCGCTGCACGACGGGAGGGGGTGGCATACGATCGGCACCGACCGCGTTGAAACGCAGAACAAAACGAGCTACAATTGTTTTCGGCGTAATCTTTCATTCAGGCAGTTCTGCCATAACAAAAGGACTTGCTGAATAGAACGGGGGTCATTAATTCTTAAATGGGGAGACGTCTTGGAGGAAGGGGGAAAAAAAGCGCCAAAATCTGTCGTCTCCCTTCCGAGGGCGCTTTTGCTCTGATCTGAAGTGAATCGCTGAAAAGTACATCGCAGGGAAGAGTTTGATGGCGTGCATACATACATTTGCATGCCGTACATATACGCTTGTTTGTGCTTGAGTTTTAAATCTGTGACTCAGCCACTTATCAGAAACCCAGTTGACAGCAGATCCCGTTTTCTTTGCAAGTTTTAATTTGTTTTGAGTCCGCACCAATTAAGGGTGATAAACAGAAATACCTTTTTAACGACACTGCCAGACTGGTGTGGATTGGTTGTGCGCTATTACGAGGGCAATAAGATTCCAGCCTTGACACCCGGGCCAGGCTGAATTCAAAAGAGACGTGTGTCTTAAGGCCATCTGCAACGCTCTAGCAATGTGTGTACTGGGCACACCGCTACTGAATGGACCCCGTTAGGGTGATGTAAGTGTTACAGAAAGGACAGGACATAATGGGGTCTTGGTGGTGGAGGCATTGATACACTAGGTCAGGGTTTCTCAAAGTGGGTGCTGACCCGTGTCCATGGGTGCCGCAGAATACTTTGATCATATTTAGTTTAACCAGTTAGACCCGCTATACTTAGTAAAACGGACCTGAGTCGCTATGTACTTGGTGCGTTTTTTCCCCCATCTACACCAAATATCTTTGCCAAAAATAGCAGATCTACAAGCTCACAACGCGACGTGTTGTGAGCTTGTAGATCGGCTATTTTTGACGAATGTTCCCCCCAGAATAGGGATGCTGGGGTCCAAGTGTTTAAATGTCAAGTAAGAAGTTCTTTTGAATCTGTCCTAATCTAAACGGATATTCTCTCAAGTTTCCCTCATGATATATTAAATATGTCCTCATTATATATGTCATATTTCACAATATGACATATATAAATTGGTCAGAATTTATTGAGAGGATAGCCCCTTGAGATGCAGCATCTCATTTTAGAGGGGGTCCTATTCACAAACATTACATACAGTACAAGTACACAATACACAATACACAATACACATATGTACAGATACAGTTAGCTTGCTCACCCTCTCCCACCCACACCCCCATTCACCAACTCGTTTTAAACAAAAAAGTTGAGAATACAGTACTATGACCTATCTCAAAGTCAGAGATAAACGTATGTACAAGCAGTATCAAAAGCATGAACAGGTAGTTTCGAGGTGTGAATACAGGGAAGTCCTGAAGCGGCCAAGAGAGGTAACTGATCTGAGAGAAAGAGGAAGGTTGTTCCAGTCATATGGAGCTTTGTAATGGAATGACCTTCGTCCAGCTACAGAACATATTCTTTTGGGAACAGTAAAATAGGGATGTTGTGAATGTCTAAGCGGGTATGGTGATGTATATTGTAAGGGGCTATAAAGTAACAGTGTAATTCAGAGGTGCCGTGTATGAAAAAGTTATTTACAGGCGTGCCCTGATGAGCCAAACAAGTTTGAGAAACACTCCAGTCGGTGAGGAGCTGTGCAGAGAAGAACTTCAAGGCGTTTTAACTCTCACATGTCCAAAAACCGTTCAGGAAATGAAAAGAAAAAGAACCTGTGCTGTAATGGATCCAATGCTGGGGCATCGCCTGTCAGCAGGGAGCGTGGGCAGGAGTGGTTTGTCCTCCCGCTGCGGGCTCCTCACTGTCAGGTGTGCCAGTAGGATACAGCAGCAATGGCAACACAGAAATGTGTGGGGAGGACTTAATTGCCAGAATGACCAAATAGGGAGGAAAAAAGGGGTCTAAAAATAATTGGCTACTCTAAATGCATGAAAAAATTAAAAGTGGGGGGGAAAAAAAAACGTTTCAGTTCTTTTAGCTGCAATACTTGTGGGAATTCACTGCTGCCCTTATTTGCTGTCCAACTGGTCCAGTGGAGCCAGCGTTGCGCAAGGCTGAACACTTAATGTTGGTAAATTGAACAAAATGAAGCCTGATGCAGCTGGCGATGGTATTGGTTATGGGGAAAATGGTCATCCACATCTACAGTACATCACTAATCACTGCTACAGTATAAATCTCATGAATACTAATGTGAAAGCTGACCAATGCTGTTGAATCAGTATAAAATAATGCACCATGTCACTATAAACAACTACTGTTGTACTGTTTAATCGTGTTACAAGATGTATCTTTAACCATTTTTTTAAACCCTATTAGCGTCCCTGTTCTGGGGGGAACATTTCCTGAAAATAGCCGATCTACAAGCTCACAATGTGTTGAGGGGGGGGGGGACTATGATACAGAGCCGAACCCGGTCAACTAAGTATTAGCTTACTAAGTAGAGGTTTTAACAGCCCGACGAAGATACAAAAAACTTAAAGTACATGTTTTCATTTTCACTTTCAGAAACTGGGAATGTGACGTATGCTCCATTTTGATGAATTTCTTAGAGTGGAATTTCACCTAGGTACTCCACCAGTTTTGCCGATCGATATGACTTGATTCAATGAATGATCATTCATTAAACGTTAGGAGGAATTCTATTCATGAACTTCTGTCAGTGCCCATTTCCATATATATATATATATATATATATATATATATATATATATATATATATATATATATATATATATATATATATATATATATATATATATATATATATATATATATTATTTTTTTCCAGCTCATTAAAAATTGTGAAATGAGTTTTCACATAATGACATGCCCAAAATAGGGATGCCGGGATGAAGAACCTCATGGAGAGCAGCAGATATGATTCAGAACTGTTGCGAACCTAGAACAAGGGCACAGATCTCAAAATGAGTATAAACTGCAGAACACTGTAAAGTTACCTTGACATTTTGAATGTCATTTTGTTTGCCTCACAAGACACGCCACATTATGGCAAAACGCTTCCTACATTTGCCCTTCATCGTCTCTAAAAATGGCCTAATAGCACTGTCGCCATCACTCGAAACAGAGGTCTAACCACAAGGTTGTTGGGGAAAATAAAAAAATAAACTTTAAATGCCAAATCTATTTCTTAAAACTACAATTAAAGACTAGTCTTTGAAATGGCAAGCCACTCTGACAAAGCCATCCGGGCGCACACCGCCTCTAAGATGGCGGTGGGCCAGGGTCGCGCGTCCTCTTCTGGTTTTATTAATTTTGCAGACTAATTCAGCCTCGGATGGCCTTCTCTAAAGGTTTGGGCAACTAAAGAATGGTGTGAGGGGGTGGTGTGAGGGGGGGGGGGGCCAGCCTGCAGGGTCTGTCCCCCTGTTTGAATGGATGGATGTTGATGAGTGCAGCTTTGCAACAGAATCAGTACCTATTGATCTCTCTGACAGTGTAGATAAATAAAAGTTGGCCAGATGAAAGAAGTGTGCACGAGCGAGAGGGCGCCTGCCTGCGTGTGTGTGTGCATGCGCACGCGTGTGTATACGTGTAACTGTGGGTAGAAACTCTTTCACGGTAGCTTGAAGCTGCAGTGATCCGCTAATGGGCTTGGGCTGCGTTGTTCTTCATTGATCTGGGGGGGGGGCTTGCCTACGGCTTATGAGCCATATCCTGCTGCCGTTATGGTACTCCATTAAACCCCCTCACTCTTCAAAACAGCCCCGGATGGGAATGTCTCAATTATTAGATTATCAAGGCGCTGCTTTTGGCTTTAACCCATTAAGACCTGGAACTGTGTCATTTTTAGATTTGAGCTAAAAAGCATTATTTTACACTTTAGGCTATTCAAAAATAGCAGATCTACAAGCTCATAGCGCGGCACCGAGTGCCGCGCTACGAGCTTGTAAATCTGCTATTTTTTTTTAATCGTGAAAATGTGTGCAAATCTTTGAATATATATATTTTTAAAGCGAACATTGTTAACTCAAATCGTTGCTTCTGGGGGGTCCCTGGAACACAATATTTTGATGGGGGTCCGCGGCCAAATACATATCATTTTGGGGGTCCTTGACATGAAAAAGATTGAGCACCACTGATATAGAAACATACGTTTTTCAGAAAACTGTTGAGATTTAGGAGACATGTAGAATCGGCTTCAGGTCTCAATGGGTTAAACTCAGTTGCCTATAGCTAATCTAATCTGGCCACCACCATGACCACCGCCATCACTGATCTAGGAGGTTTTGATTTGGTTCCTGGCGTCTTTATTGGAGTAGTCGTCATGACCCCAGTGTACAGAAACAACAACAACAAAAAACCCATAATGACATGTTTCTGGAATAAATACATTTAACCTATCGTTGTATCATTTAAAATACCACTCTGCAACAGAGCAGTCCTGAGGCTAAAGCTCTCTCTTGGTTGGGGGTGGGGGGGGGGGCGTCGAGATAAGCGGGCGTCGACGCATTGTGAGCTTGTAGATCGTCTATTTTCACTATTTTGTTATCGTCTCTATCGGGGTGGAAACCTCATTATGTCCGAAACTGTTACTTTTCAGGATTCAAATTAGAAAATTTGCAAAAGTAGCAGATCTACAAACTCGAAACGCACCGCTCCGCGACGCACTTACTTTTGGGTGACGCTGTAGTATGATCAAGTCGGATTAATGAAAGCATTAATTTACGGGAAAAAAACACAAACAGTTAAAATAATAGAGAAGCGCTTTTAGGGCTTAAGTGATTAATTCATCATTTAATTTTGTAAGTTTGGGTCTCAGGGGAACAGAACACTTTTCCTTTTGAGTCTCGATCTGAAAAAGTTAGGGAACACCTATCCTATCCTATCCCACCCAGTGCACCGCTCATCCACTGTACAGACCATCCCTTCTCTCCTTCATGGCCGACTGCTTACTGTAGCCATCTTGTCAAGCTGGACTTCTTTTCCCACTGAAAAGCAATCTAACCCGTTCCTTTTGCTTCAGGATACGCAAACATTCATCACCCGCTGTGGAAAAAGCTATGCATTATAATGCCCTGCTGCTGTCTGTGTGCGCCGTGGGCCGACACCGAGAACTTGCCCAATTTTCGACAAACTATCTGCAGAGTTTTCAACCCGAGCTCTTTGCCACAGAACATTGTTTGAAACTATAGGGATTCAAACAGTGTTTTCATGGCACTGTCCCGGGTTTGGAGGCATAATAACACTACATAAAAATAACGATCGGGTATCCAGTTATTTTTCCCCCCAGTCAAGCCACATCATTAGGAAACAACTGAGACTGAAAGTATCTTTACTCAGGCATTGTGTTCCTGTTTTCAACCCTTTACGGTGGATGTAACACGATCCTTTCATGCGCTTCTACCGCGTTTAGGTTCAGCCGCGCAGCTGTGTGTGCTACATCAAAGTAATCCGCACAAAGGAGGGAGATTGTGTAATTATACAGGATACACTCAACCACCTCTGTTATCTACTGTCGAAACACTCCAAATGTGCAGGATTATGCAAATGACTGCTAAATAAGCTATGAAAATCTGCCAGGTTTCATATTCAATTTCAGATTTTTGCATTCACCGACAACATTTCCCGTAAACTCTCACACAGCGAGAGCCCTCTTTATATCGCCGGCTTTTACATTTGACATTATAATGCACTCGGTTTATCTCAATCGATTTCCTCCTGATGATTATGATTACTTCACGGAGGATGGCGTCGCCCACCCGTCATTACTCTCGTGAAACATAAACAGCAATCAATTTTGCGATTGCATTGTTTTATTGCGTAATGGAGAGCAATGAGCAATAAGTGCAACGTTTCCACTGCCTGCAGTGTTGCTACAGCGGTATTGAGCGGTGTGTCGTTGCAGTCGTCGGTCAGAAACCTTTTATCTACATTATTTCATCATTCTATGCCCCCACCCTATACATGTATGCTCTTTATACTTTGTTGAATGACAGTGTCACACAAAAAAAATTGCCAATCTACAAGCTGACAACATGTCGCAATGTGAACCATTGTGGGCTTGTGGATTGGCTATTTTTGCTATTTTGTCATTTCTGCGACCTACAGTATAATGACATTGCCGAAACAAAATTCGCCCCCGGTGTGTAAGGGGCTTAAATCCTGACCTAAGTTTTCTGAAAAATATTTATTCCGAAATTACAACAAATGTATGTTGCTATATGCTGTACATAGCAACAAGAACCCCAAAATGGGTTCCCGGCCTGAAAGGTATAGTTACAAATAGGAGTTCCCGCCCAAAATGGGTTAAAAGAAATCACACAATGTCACCATTTAGAAAACGCCAACGACAACGTGGATTATACACCAAAAAGCCAAATTGTTTCCGTTGTGGTCCGCCTTGAGACATAGAACAACACGCAACAAACCGTACAAACAACCTCCATGAAACAAAGAAAATGAAATCCTTATATATAAAAGTTAGAAGCAACACACATAGGAAGAGACTAAGAGAAGAATCCAATGCAGTCAGAGGAGTGGGCTATCTAGGGATCTAACTATGACCAGTTACTGTTGAGACAGAGCCATGATTTAAGGTCATTCTTAAATCTGGCTTGGGATTAAAAAAAAAAATGAGGCTGTTTTGAAGTTGATCTATATAGGTTTAAAGTGGTTGAACTCCTTTTGATACTCCCCTGGAAGCCACTCAAGGACCCCTGGGGGTCCCCGGGACCCCACTTTGAGAACCACTGCCATAGACTCCGCGGTGGTGGACGGGTACTTTCCCCTTGCACCACCCGAGCGCCCAGGAACGGAATTGCTATTCCCTTCTAGGTCAAACCCAATGAATCCGATACGTGCATTGCCAGCAAATATGATTGCCTCCAGTGTATCAACAACAACCAAAATAAAGGCTTATTTCACTTTTTGGTTTGGGCTGAAATAACTTCAGATTTCCTGATAGATTGGATACACTTCTGACGTGATGGCATTTTAAATCCCCAAAGGAGCTGTGTATAGCCCTACTTAGGCAACGCTTGGGGATTGATCTTGAGGCTCAGTGTCTCTTATCAATACCCGGGTGTCTGACTGACATGCCAGCATTGATCAAAGTAAGATCTGCTCCTTATCGGCACAGGACATTTTGGCAAATTGAAGCTGATTCCAAAGTAGATCTAAAAGCCTCTGAACTGAACTCAATTAGAACACCAGCGGTGTGTGTGTGTGTGTGTGTGTGTGTGTGTGTGTGTGTGTGTGTGGTGCCCTGGCAGGAAACAAAGAGATATATTCCCTGATTCAATATCACTGCCCCATGCCGCGTCCCCTACTGATACCGTTGATGTCGGCCAGAAACCTTGTATCTCCTTTTTTGCTTTTTCATAAATTAATGCCCCGTACAAGAGTGTTGAGAGCTTGTAGCTATTTTCATATTTTTTTTAAAAAATAATGATAATAAAAAAAGGTTTTGGAAATACAAGGTTTCCACCCAACACAGACGGTATGCTTGTGTGTTAGAGGTGCAGATAGGAAAGGGGATTCAAGGGGATACAAGCTCAAACTCAAGCTTGTGGATCTGCTATACTTTTAATGCTTTTGTGTGACACTGCAGTATGATCAAGTAGGGCAAAAACACAAACATTTTGAATATGGAGATAGGAGGTTTCTGACCGACAGCAACTGTAACTGGCTGCTGTAGCTGTTTGCAATGGTCTGCGTGTATATCGTTTTCAGACAGCTCGGTAGACGCGTGGGAAGCTAATCATCTCTTTTATATACCTCAACTGCTGCTTCGATCAGCGCTCATTTTCTTGAGTCCCAGCGCTCTTTGAAAAAAGGTCGAGCTATATGTCAATCCGCCATTGAAAAACTGAAAGGCTGAATCATTCACAAAAAGTCTAGAGGCCACACACAATTCTTGAGTCTGCCAGGGACTATTAGATCCTCTAAAGAGAAGGAACATTCTCACTGTATTGTGGTGTAACTGGTGTTTTGGAAATTTACCCTGGCACCATTTTAAGCATCCTATGAATGTGAAACTACTGTATCTTCGAAACACCACGGTTGTTTTTGTAAGGATTTTATATATTTTTCTCTCAAAGACTCGATTTTAAGCATACATCTCACACCTCAATCAGAGTAATCTCTCAAGAAAAGTTTCTGCACTGCGTTGGAATCTGTCGGGGAGGTTCGTCATAACATGTGCGCATGGGCGTGCCTTCAGATCAGGAAGCAGGCCGCGCTTTACCCAATCAAATGTAGTGGGCGGGATTCACGTGTCCGTCGATCCTTCCCCCCTCGAAACAAACCGAAACTAATTTAACAATAGCGTCCGCGGAGCAGACAAAACCACGGAAAGATATTCACATTTTAACTTACTCTTTCATCATAGAAACAAGTGGGCTTATAACCAATACGATCCATGTTCTCTGGGAGAAGTGGTGTTAGTGTTCCGTGTAGAAATATTGTTAGTGGGAATGAAAACATAGTCGCACCAACCGGAAGTGATGCGCTGAAGGCATACAACAAACACCGGTTTCCTTGCGCTCTGGCGTTACGTTTTCTTCCGCCCAGAGCCAACAGACAACAAACAGCAGAGGGCGCTGTTTTTCATTTTCAGTTGGCGATGGGTTCCCAGATTGCAATCAGAGAGCCGTCCCCTTTTGAAACCCCAATTTTTCTATTCAGCCCCCCGCCCACAGGAGTGGCCCAATTCTCTCCCAACTTGCTACAAAAATCGCTCATGCAAAACTATATAATCTCCTACATGTCAGTGTCTCCTTCTCTAATAATCATAAAGTGCTATATATTTCATCTCGCCATTTATTTCCGGATGGTTCGTTACACCAGCCAATCATCATCATCATCTGCGCCACACTGAGAACTTTTTGCCCCGTTGCCACATCCGTCAAACGGGAAAGAAACAAGTGCTGCCCTGGTCTATGCAAACGAGCCCAAATGCGCGCCCAAATAAGACCAAAATCGCTTATACAAAAGGCAGACCTGGCAACGCAGGCTACGCCAATCATGTGACAGAGATCCACAAGCTATCGGCCACAGCCGCTATGTGCCATACACCGTATCTTAGCAACAACGAAAGCGCTCACTCTCATTGGTCGTGTCATCCTGAGGCCAGTTTCCAGACAGCAGCATCGCAGAGAGCTTGCTGTCGCCATCACAGCAACAACAGGGCTCCGTGAGAGTTTTGCGCGCTGAGCTGGACAGCACAATCACCCTCATTTCTCTATTAAATCGCCCTGTCATTCATATTGTCAACACTTTGACGTCACTGCAGCCTGCTACTAATGTAACCAATGTTTATGTCCACTACTGTGATAGCGTTCGTTGTATTTGAATGATTACTGCCCATGGGTGCTTAACATGAGCCCTTAAGCATGCGGCTAACGCTAACGCACTTTCAACGTTAGCATGTAGCTAACGCTAACGTGGTTGTCATGGCTGAAGCGGCTGTGCAATCACTTTGTCAACAATAAACGTTAGTGTGGTGAATGTTAATATTCCTGCTCAGTTAGTCCATTGTAGATGGTGCGCCCACATAAGCCCTAAATTGCTTATACGACAAACACACCTGCCAACCCTCATCGTACACAGCATTAGCTGCTAACGTGGCCTGCTACTTGGATTCTGTTGTTGCTGGTTGTTAATGCAGCCTGCTAATAGTCTCTAAAGCATGTATGTCAATGCTTATGTCCATTACTGCCGTTAGTTGGGTTAAATGCCTATTAGCCAAGAGCTGCCTATAATGAGCCGTTAGCGTGTAGCTAAGCTACGAACAAGTAGAGTTAGCGTGCGGCTAATGCTAACGCTGTTGTCGTGCCTCAAACGGCTATGTTACACATCTTACCAACAACCTGTATGAACGTTAGTCTGGTAAATCTCATCAATGCTACCTAATTAGCCCGTTGAAGAGTTTCATTTTAGTGTATTTTGTGTTTTTTTGTGATACAATGTAACGTATTGGCAGAGACGCGTTGCTGCACCATTCAGAGGGCATCATGGGAAATGTAGTCATTTCTGCTAATTTCGGTTCTACTGTGTTAAGCTTGTGTTACATTACTGCTGCTTAAGGCCCCTGCATGCTACCAAATGAGGTGGTCACCCTAGCACCGTTTGTGACCACCGAAACGGGGCTTAGGTGGGCCCCACCTAGGCAATTCTATGTGGGGCCAAGGTGGGTCTTAACTGCGATGCCCATGTGGGCTATAAGTAGCTTCTACCTGGCCCTTAGGTGGGCCCCAACTAGCCACGTTTATGTGGGACCGAGGCGGGTCCTAACTGGGTTTGCCCATGCAGGCTTTAAGTGGGTTCTACCTGGGCCCTAGGTGTACCCTAACCAACCAGAGTGCAGTGGCCATCGCTCCAAATGTTGTGACGTCAGGGCTCTCAATACTGCACATTGGTGGAGGAGGAGGGGCCGCAGGGCGACCGCACACATCGCTGAACCAATGGTAACCCACGGATGTTTCCTCTGGAGATTTAAAATCCGCCCCTCTATGCCACATATCAGACGCGCTACAGGGTCTTCACTGACCGAGCCACGGCCCCACTGGCCCCACTGGCCCTCATGACGCTACGCCACTTATATGCGCTGCCAAGTGGCCGCGGGCGCGGGGCCGAGCTTTAGTTCATACAATAGACAGCATACAATAGGAAAATAATATTTTTCTGGACTTTTTGGAACAAAAGTCTGGACTTTAAAAGGTCTCCAAATACCAAGAGATGAGATCAAACCTCTGTTTTATTTGATCTTTAATCTAATAAATGCATTTAAGAAAAAGCCTCTATGGGAGCGATCTTGATTCGACAGTTTCTGAATTAGGGATTTAAAGGCCAATTATGTGGTCACTCTGCCATAGTGTCATGTGAACTTGATTCACATCAACCACTTAAACCCTGTATGGTTGGCCGGAGTCCCTCAGGGCTCTATACTAGTGTCTTTTCTGTTTTCTGTTATTGTGGGGAAAGCTTTCGCTGAAAATGCTCACGACGCGTCGCAGTGCAGCGCGTTGTGAGCTTGTCAATCGGCTATTTTCTGCGAAAGCTTTCCCCACTATAAGGATGCTGGGGTTTAAACTTTAAAGTGGTTAATGTATACATCTATCGTATGATGGAGTTGCGGGCCGAAATAGCTGATCTCCAAGCTCATTTTCAGGCTTATGATGATGCTCTCTCTCTCTCTCTCTCTCTCTCTCTCTCTCTCTCTCTCTCTCTCTCTCTCTCTCTCTCTCTCTCTCTCTCTCTCTGTGGTAGTTGGATTCCAACAATGAATGTATTATTACAGTGAATATCTCTTGCCATAATTACACGCCGGATCGGCTGATATCTTATCATGAAGCTGAAAAGCTATTTCTTTATCTATCTCTTAGCATTTAATACCAAGAAGTGTGACAGCCACTCTCGCTGGCTAATCTCAGTGACTTTTTTTTTACCTTCACCAAAATGAGGTGCAATTTAAAGATGGTCTCTGGCCTTGAGTCATGGATGAAAATTCCCCTCAAAGACATCCTCCAATAGAAAGAGAGGATTAGAGTAGGCCAAACATCTACCTCTCTTCCAAATGGGAACCGTCCTGGCCATGGTAGATACAGTATTATTAATAATAATGATGATTAAAGCTGCAAGCAGCGATGATCAGGCCCTCACCCCCTTTGTGCATGTTCTGACTCATGGCAGCCATGTGCCGTTACCGTGGGAGAAGTTTGTAAATGTATAGATATCAGCAGGTATGATAATGATTCAAAATTGGCCTGTAGATAGATGTCTTAAGACTGGGACTCTCATCAAAGTCTATGCTTTGATACCTTTAAATAAAGAAAACTTGTACAGCAGTAACTATATGGATGGAGTATTAAATTCATCGATAATCATCAACTGAATAGAAGGAGGGGAAGTGCTCATCAGGCTAGTGAAATTAGCTATTGCTGTGACGTCAACATTATGCCCTTTATTAACGCTTCAGAGTGGTCTCTTGATGTAAAAACAGTGGCATAAAAAAGATGTACAAATGATCAGAGAAAGAAACTTCAGAGATAGAGAAGATATCAATGTCTAGAGACCCTTAGTGTAAACTATCTCTAGCGTGTTAGCAGCACCCTTCGCATGCTGGACAAGGTTACAGCTAGCAGCAAGATCCATGAAATTCCATTGCCCTTGAATCAGTGCAGTCATTAATATGGAAATCATAATCACCAATTCAAATGAGTTGGGCATAATTAGTAAGAGCAATAGACATAAAGTATGAGAACTCGAATAAAAAGTTGGTGTCATACTTAGGGGGCTGATAGACAGTCATAACAAGTATATTTTGTATATTATATAATATTAGGCTTCTGGTCTTTACCACTTAAGCCCCATTTTATACTCTGGCTATTCGAAAATAGGCAATTAGCTAGCTCACAACGTGTCACAAAGTGATGCGTTGTGTTCCCAAAAACGAATGCCACAGTTAGTGTGTTTAAGGCAGACTACTCTTCTCTATTACTGAGATAATTGAGTTTAAGTATGGATTCGTATGAAGTTTGACATGAGGTACTTTAGCTGTAGCTACCATGTTCAGTGTTATAGCAATGGTGGGTGTTTTTATATGAACCAAATCGTCTACATATCTACCAATATTTTTTGTCACAGTTTTGTTGGGTAGTAATAGCTGGCACTACCCTACAAACCTCTGCTTGATGAACAATCATGGCATCTAGATTGTTGGTACTTGGAAGATGACTCAACAAATACAAAAGGTTTGCAGGATAAACACCAAACACCAAAAATGGGTCCCACTCCTATGTTTGGGAAACAATGTTTTGCAGTGGTGTAAAGTAACTAAGTACATTTACTCAAGTACTGCACTTAAGTACAATTTTGAGGTAATTTTACTTTACTGGAGTATTTCCAATTGTTTATACTTTTACTTCTACTCCACTACATCTCTAGCAACTTTAGTTACTAGTTACTTTGCAGATATACATTATTACATTATAAAACATACATGAACCACTTTAGCCTTATTTTATTCATAGGCTATTTGAAAATAGCCGATCTACAAGCTCACAACGCGACGCGTTGTGAGCTTGTAGATCTGCTATTTTCAAACATTTTAGTACTTTTACTTTTGGTACTTTAAGTAGATTTTGATACCAATACTTTTGTGCTTTTACTCAAGTAAATTTTTAATTGCGGACTTTTACTTGTAACGGAGTACTCCTACAGTACATTGCAGTATTTATAATTTTACTTAAGTAAAACATTTGTGTACTTTTTCCACCACTGCTGTTTTGGAGTGAAAGTCAGTTAGAGAGAAGTGTACTGGATCTGACCTTGACTGAAAGTGTCCGACACTTTGGGCTCACCCTATCACAGTAAAGTATGTGCTTTGTGTGTGTGTGTGTGTGTGTGATTGATGTGCTCACTCAGACTGAAGTCATACTCCAGCATCTGAAACCAGCCGGCCTGTAAAAAAACCCAAATGCAAACGGCATCGACTCACTTGTACTTAACTCCACTGTGAATATGGATCAGCCATATGGGATCAATACGCCTCCATTAGCGACATCATGGAGATTGGGGGTGGGTCACAGATGGGCTCTATAGCTGCAAAACAATGGGCAGTGGCCATACTCTAGCCACTTAGTTAATTACCAAGTGTTTGGTTTTATTTCGGACCCAGAGGATGAGGGGGAGGGGGGGTTGGAGCTAGGGTCCGGATGTCAGGCAGAAACCTCTTATCTCTAGATTTTAAAGACAGGGTGCCGTGATTTTTAGTGATCCCCCCCCCCCCAAAAAACATAATCATCAGGTATTATGGTTATACTAGGAGGAAGATTTTTTTCAAAAAAGTGTACAGAAAGTGTTAAAATTATGTTTTTATGTGGACACGCCTCCAGTTCATTAAGTATCCCTGGTTCTCACCTTAGTACCTCCTCCACCACCTTAGCACCACCCACCTGTCCTAGTCCCTCCTCCTCCTCATGCCCACACCTGTTGTGTTATGATAATGAGGGGGAGGGTATAATTTTACTGTGTCATTAAAGTGCTGTTTTTCTATTGGCACGTTTGACCCTCAAGGTTTCAGCCTTCAGGTAGAAACTCAAAATAGTCAGAGAAGACATAAAACACCATAAAAACACCACCAGGGGGCTTAATGAAGTTCTATCAACCTCATAGACACATGAAAAACAGAAAAAGTGCAAAACCATGGCACCACCTCTTTAACTTTTTTTTTTCTTTTTCGTTAATTAACACCATACTTGATCATACTACAGTGTCACACAAAAGCATGAAAAGTAGCAGATATGCAAGCTCGAAAAAAGGCGCTAAGCGGTGAGTTTCAAGCTTGTAGATTTGAATCCTGTAAAAGTAACAGTTTTGGACATATGAGGTTTCCACCTGACAGAGACAATAGATATCATAACTGTCGGGGGGGGGGAAAACCATGTATGTCCAAAAATCGTTACTTTCCAGAAAAAACTGCGTTCCAATGGATCCCAGTAGTTATTATTTAGTCAATAATAGCTCTTGTTAATATTTTTCATTTGGTTCAATATTTATAAAACCTAACCGACTGACACTCTTAACCACATTCACTTTCACTTATTGAGCTTGTAGATCTGTTATTTTTGCTACTTTTGTGTGACACTGTCGTACGACCAAGTGGGGCATTTATTTAAAAAAAAATGCAGATAGACAAGATAACACTTAACCCCTAACTGCTCCCTGGGTGCTGTATTAATGGCAGCATCTGCTCCTAATGGTTAGGATGGGTAAATGTAGAGCGCTGGTTCTCAAAGTGGGGTCCGGGGAAGCCCAGGGGTCCTTTAGGGGGTTCCAGGGGGTCCCCAGCAAAATGAAAAAAAAATATGTAAGCCCAATTTAACCCATTAAGGCCTGAGGCCAATTCAAAAAATGTTTTCTAAATCCTAACAGTTTTTTTTGAAAAAAAATGTAAAACTTTTTTTTTCACGATTTTTCAAAAATAGCAGTTCTACAAGCTCATAGGGCGGCACTCGGTGCCGCGCTATGAGCTTGTATATCTGCTATTTTGAGTAGTCAAAGAAATCTAAAATGACACAGATGCGTTCCAGGTCTATTTTAAAAAAGGCGATCTACAAGCTCACAATGCATGGTTGGTGCGAGAAATTATTATGTCCAAATTCCACATTTGTCCAAAACAGCAGCATCTTGTTTAGTCTTTGCTGGCAGTTTATTTATTATTCATTTATTTTCTATATCAGTGGAATAATAATGGTTCTTTATGCATTGTTTTCATTGTTTATTTGCTGTTTGTTGTGCTTTATTTGAACAATTTTAAACCTTTAGCATTGTTTTGACACAATTAGTCCCAGGTTGACTGATTGTTCAGGCCTGGTCTTTCACATAGATAGAGCACATGGTGACACATGTGATGTTGTATAGGCGTTAGATGAAACATAACGGTTTGGGTGTCGGTGTCATTGTACAATTTAGTAGGTGTCACTCATAGTGAAAGGTTGTGATCTAAGGTGTTGGAAGTTGTCAGTTGCTGTGATGTACATTAACCTGTAGAGCATTGGGCAAAATGTGTTAATATAGCGTCACTATCATTTTACCAAAAATAGCAGATCTACAAGGCAAGCTCATAGCGTGTTCGTGCCGCGCTAAAACATTATAATGGTGGAAATGTGTGCAAATCAAATATATTTTGTATATCATTTTTTAACTCTGGGGGTCCCTGGAACTAACACATGGCGGTCTACGGCTAAATAATATAATTGTGGCGGTCTTTGGCATGAAAAACTTTGAGCACCACTGATATAGCAACACACGTTTTTCAGAAAACTGTTAGGATTTAGAAGACATTTTTAGAATGGGCCTCAGGTCTTCATGGGTTAACCACCACGTTGCATTGCTTTAGAGATGTGTGTATTTATGGTTGTAAAGCAGACCTCATGTGACCTCTGTGGGTCCATCTGTGTTGGGATTAACACATTGTCACAGATGATATGGTGTTATGCCACCTCTTCATTGGTGACAGGCTCAGCAACAGATTAATGTCTTGTCTGTATGCGCTGTCAAATTATACCCATGCTTTACGTCGATGATCAAGACAACATGCTATGCTTATCAACCAACATTACGCAGGCTTTCGTATCGGCTACACTATAATAAAGGTCAGGATGAATGCTCTGCTTGAAATTGTTAAATCTTTTTTTCCCCTCAGTGCGCCAGCACCTATCTTTCTCATCTATTTAAATGTAAATGAAATGTCAGGCACAAACTTTGGGGGCCACAAAACAGCGTGGAAAATCTACTTTGAACAGATTCAGGGCATTGAGAAAGAAAGGACAGATTGTGTCGACGATTCGGATAATGAAATTAAAGTGTGAGACTGTGAGTACAGCAGCTGGATGATAACATTTCCACAGGGATGGTCGAGCTTGAGCAGCCACGCTCAGTCCCAACCGAGTAGACCCAAACGTTTTTAGCTCGAGACCCAAAAGAGAAATGTGTCCTGGGACCCAAACTAGTGAAAATAGCTGATCTACAAGCTCACAACATGTCGCATCGCGACGCGTTGTGAGCTTGTAGATCAGGTATTCTTATTATATTTTGTTTGATGGAATTTCTTTGATTTTAGTTTTTAAATGTATTTTATTTAAATGTAAAAAAATATATATATATCATTTGAAATAATTACAAAAAAATTGGAAACGGAAGAAATAGGGATATTTACTCACAACCCATACAAATGTGTCTGTGACCCACAAATGGGTCCCGACCCATAGTTTGGGAAACTGGAGTAGACAGTACTGTATAGGCCCTTTCAGCACTTAAAGGCAAGCCCCCACCCCCATTCTTTGTGGGTGGGAGGGGAGCACAGCTTGTAGATCTACTTTTGAATTGTCGAAGCATAAATTAAAATAGGGCTTAAGTGGTTGAAAACCATGCCTCATATAAAATGCTATGCCATGTCATACTGTTATGCAACATGAGTTACATAGGCGTACTACACAATAACAATGATGATCTTTCTGGAGTCAATATAGTAGGCTATGAGAACTGCAAAGGACATCGTCTCGGTCGGGTGGAAACCTCATATGTCCAAAACTGTTACTTTTCATGATTCAAATAAAAAAACATCAAAAGTAGCAGATCTACAAGCTCAAAACGCGTCGCTTCGCGCCGCGTTTCTAGCTTGTAGATCTGCCACTTTTGATGCTTTTTGTGTGATGCTGTAGTGTGATCAAGTAGGGCGTTAAGTTACGAAAAAAATGGATTAAAAAAATATGGAGATAAGAGGTTTATGCCCGACAGCAACGATATCTAAATCCTATGTGTGGATGAAGATCCATTTTAGATCCACTTTTTTGTATTAGTTGCAGTTCAAAAGAGTGAGCCACCTGTTGGCTCCGTGTGGGCATGGCGTGCAGGAGGGTGGAACTATGCTCCGTAGTGTACATACAGTACTGCACTGTACAGTAGTAAATAATTTCTGGGGAGTGGAGCGTGGGCCTCTTTTCAGAGGCAGTGTGCTGATGTAAATGCAGGCTGGCATTTGGCTGACAATGGAGGGAGAAAAAAAAAACATCCTCTAATGTTGGCCTGATGAGCCGACCAGGGAAAACCCAGACGTTAGATTGAGCAGCTCGAGAACTGACTGCACGCATACTCTCTCTCTCTCACTCACGCACACACTCATGCATGTGTGCACGCACCCACGCACACACACGCATGCACGCACTCACGCGCACACACACACACACACATACTGCACACACACACGCGCGCACACACACACACACACACACACACACACACACGCACACACACACACACACAAACTCTCTCTCTTTCTGTTCATCTCCCCAAGAAACCATAATTATGGCTCCCTCAGCCATATTTAACACCCCCCCCTGCTGAAATGAGCACAATTGTGCTCACACTTATTTTTTTTTGCTTCAGTACCCCATTTCTGAATCTACGAACCCCATTTATTTTTTTATATTTTTCAAATATTTTCAAAAATAGCAGATCTGTATATCTGCTATTTTTGAGTAGCCAACATATAAATGGATACAGTGGTTAAAATAATTGTGATGCTATGTTAACTACTAATGCTGGGGACCCCCTGGAACCCCAACATACTGAAATGTGTATCAGGTATGTTGGTCTGCAACAAACTTTCTAATAGCAGATTCAACTCCCCCCCCCCCCCCCCCCCCCCCCATGAATGTGTCTAAAAGTGTTATGCAAGCCCACAAGAACATCTCTTGTTCTATACGTCTCTCAATTGTGACCTTGACCTCTGACCCTTTTCAACCCATAATCTAATTATCTTTCCAGGGAAGCCTGCTGATCATTCCCACAAAATGTCATCTAAATCAGCTCGTCTGTTCTCCATAGTGACCTCGACTTTGGCCTTGAACTTGGACCCTTTCAGCGTAAAAGTTCATCATCTTTGTTGGGCAGCCAACTGAACATTATTTTATTTTATTTATATGTTTTATTTTTTTGTGTTTTTATTTCTATATATATAATATATAATAAATAAACTAAACAAAGACACAGCACTGTACTGTACCTCAGAAAGAAAAACACAGAGTTTCCCTCTGGTTTACATGTGGAGGAAAGACAGTGTCGAAAAAGACAGTCGATGTTAACTGACTGAATCCTGACTGACTGAAGCATGGCAGCGTCATGTATAGGAGTCTCTCTATACATTCCTCAGAGCAGCTGAACCATCGCCCTGGTGAAACAGTGCACAGTGCCCTTCAACTCGCCCTTCCTCCCTCATCTCTTGTACACACTCACCCCCCGACCGGGAAAGACAAACAGAAGCCTTTATGGCCGGCCTCCTCAGAACAGGACAGAAGCGGTTCTTCCCGTTCCCAATAGGGGCCCTTTTATTCAACCCTCGCGCGCTTGCCAAACAACAGTTATGGTCATCACTTCCTGCCGTGGCCCTCTCGCGGGCCCTGTCTCTCTCACGTTGTGCTCTTCTTGGCTCCAATACAATACTCTGCTGCTAGCTGCTGCAGGCAGCTAAGGGGGGCCGGGTCTGTGAGATTCACCCACTGGCTTCCAATTGGCTTCCAAGTGCAAGTCCAGAAACAACAACACAGGCAACTTCCAACAGAGTGTGGGGGGAAAAAACAAGAGAGCACATTATGAAAGTATACGCCCGTCAGCCAACAGCGTTATATCCTCTCATCATGCTGCTGCATCAGTCTTCGGGCTTGATTTTCTGCTTCATTGCACAAACGTGTTTGCAGAGCTTGTAGATCGGCTATTTCTCGGAAGCACAACACCGGTATGAATCAGGGCTTCACAGTACTATAGGCATGAGCCACAACTGAAAATAATCGCATGGGTCACATAGATGCTAGGGGGAAGAGCCCTGCGTGCGCACACGTCCTGTTTAAGGCATGACAAGTGCCATTCATGGTTGGCCCAGAGCTGAGATGAGATTCAGTTGCAGCTTTTTAACCACTTAACCCATGAAGGCCTGAGTCCGATTCTTAAAATGTTTTCTAAATCCTAAAAGTAAAAAAATAAAATAAATGTTTAACACATTTTCAAAAATAGCAGATCTACAAGCTCATAGCGTGGCACTCGGTGCCGCGCTATGAGCTTGTATATCTGCAATTTTTGAATAGCCAAAGAAATCTAAAATGACACAGATGCGTTCAAGGTCTTAATGGGTTAAACCCCTGTAGTCTTAGAGAACTGGACTTGAGTTACAATTGTACTTTGGCCACTTTTTTCCGGTCGACACCGAATCTCTTTCGCCAACAATAGCCGATCTACAAGCTCACAATGTGTCGTCGCAACGCTCTGTCTTGGGATAAACGCTGCGGTTTATCCCAAGACTTGCATGGGATAAACCGTTTCGGGGCTAAGAAACCCCATACAGTATATATCACGTCACTGTTGTACTTGGAAGTTCACCCACTGGCTTCATCATGAGCCATATGCATGGCTGTGTTAAAACAGATGAGCTGCTGCTCAAATGCATAGGTAATGGAGATTAAAAACAAATTACATTTTGACAAATTAACAATAAACACAATGCAGTTTAATGTGGGCGCGCTGCCACGGCAGATGAATAGGGTTTTGGAGAATTAAATCCGCCAAGGACCTGTACAACACAGTTCATCATCTCTGTGTTCTTTGAAGACAAGCTGAAAAAAATGATCTATTGGACAGATTTCAACGCTTAGGGGCTTTGCAGGCTTCAGTTGTCTGAGGAAAAAGATCAGAGGAATTCTAAAGCTGATTTTAGAAGAGAAGTCTTCAAATTTGGCAAAACACTGAGGTTTAAAGAGACACAGAAAAGTCAGTGTCTGACAAATTAACCCAAACTAAACTGAAATAAATACTTTCGCAACGCTTTTTGACATGCTCAGAATGGGAGGCCTTTGGTGGTCAAAAATCTGCTTCCAATTAAAGTTGGAACTTGAGTAAACTAACTCCCGATGTTATAATTTGTGCAGCGGAGGCCGTTCCCCCTGAGCCGACACCCTCCTCCTGTATAGTTTGCATGCAGTAGCTATACGCTTAGCAGCTGTATCTATCTAGCACTTACTGGTTGCACAAACGGTGCAGAAGCTTCTGTGACAGGTTTAGCCGCGATGCAACTTGCACATTGCTGAACGATGAAAGCACCAGCTCTGGCTGAAAGGTTCTACTGCTTGTGGTATGGCCTCAGTGTTCCAGAGAGCGCTCATTTTCCCTCTCTGTGAGCGGAAAAGTCAACACAGCATTAAAAAAAAAGACCAGGGCAAAATTCTAATCGGGGGGATGAGATATTTCCAGATGAAATTCCTCCGGATCTTCCTCCGCGGTTTTTGCTGACTTATACAGAGTCGGTTCTCGCTGCAGAGGCTTAACAATGCGAGCCCCGTGTGGCAGAGGTTTGCTGGTGGAAAGGGTGAAAATGCAATATCTACCTGAAGCGAAATCTGGGGAAAGGCCATTCGAGATCCCCAGTGCCCTGGCTTTCGTGCTGAAGAGCCCTTCCAAGTTTCCCTCCTACTGTACATCTTCTAATATTGCCTTTGGTCGTGGTGAGAACAAAAAGACAAACGAACCACCAGAGCTTATTTCCTCTGAACCCTGTGTTCATAGGAAGGACGAAGGTGGTTTAAGTGTAGATGATATTTGGTTTAAGTGTAGATGCTTTTTGGTTTAAGCGATATAAAAACTTTGATGTAAAATTATCTAGGCGAGATAAAACTACGATTTGAAATTATCTAGGCGAGACAAAACTGCTATTTAAAATGTATCTTGGCGAGACAAAATAGCTTGATGATAATTTTCCGAAGAGCGTCATTACCTTTTCTCCATTATGAAACTCCCGTATGCGTTTTTGTATATGTTCCAAGACAAGTTTCCCAGACTTTAGGCCACAGTAGCCTTGAAGTTCGAGAGGCAAGCCTGTGATTAAACGATTTCTGGTTAGGGGTTTAAAAAAAATGGGAAACCATAGTTTCAAATATAACCCTGTCCACTGAAATAATGCAGATGTTCCCTCGATCGAGGCACTTAAGCAATTAAACCCTATATACTTCATTGACCGGAGTCCCCCAGGGGTCTGTCCTTGGTTCACTAGTTTCTTTTTCCCCCCCCTCTACAACCGCTGAAAGGAGCCCGATCTACAAGCTGAGCTTGTAGATCAGCTATCTTCGCCGAATGTTTTGCCTTTTACGACATGCCCAGAATAGCGACGTGCTAGATTTGAAGCGGTTAACTTCCAGGTGTTCCAGACGTCCAGTCAAGCTGTTCGGTGGCCCAAAAATACAAAAACGCTGTGATTGTAAACGTTCGCTCTCAGGTGTGAACGTGTGTGTAACTGTAAAATAAGCAACAAAAAGAAAAGAAAAGCCCCCTTGTATATCCACTAATAAGACCGCTAACAACACGGGGAGTTACGGTGGTATTCGAGAGCGAGTCGACCTGATCCTCCAGGAAAACAACGCGCAACAAATCAAAGGGGAGAGGCGGAGAGTGTGGGCAGGCGCCAGATGTAGCGAATAAACAGCATACCTCCACATGGACCGCATGTGGTCACGGCAGCAGGAAACAAAGACGATCCGGCCCACTTTCAAAAATAAATGGAGTTGTGAAGCCACAGTCCAAGAGGGGGCCTTTTCGCCTCGCCTCTTGAATAGACAGACGGCATACATATACAAACAGAATTATTATTACCCTGCCCAGTCCAAACCCTGTACTTCTGAGGGGATAAAAGACATTCTCTTTGTGTGGGATTAGGGGTTCCCTTCGAACACAGTCTGGATTATGGGTACTCGACCCCTCGAATTTCACCGCCGTTTGTTTCTAATTAGGCCCAGCTGTTTTTTTGTGTGTGTGTTTTTTTTTGCACAGGCATTAGGGTAGCAGGAATCTGGAGCAGGGGTTCTCAAAGTGGGGTCCTTGGGGGAGTTCCAGGGGGTCCTCTGCAAAATGTGTTAATAAATCATCACAATCGTTTCAAACACTTTATCCGTTTATACGTTGGCTATTCAACAATACTGTAGCAGATCTACAAGCTCCCATGGCGTCACTTCATGCCGCGCTGCAAGCTTGTACCTCTGCTATTTATTTATTTTTATTTTTGAAAAAAAAGAAAAAAATGTTAGGAACATTTTGAATAATTTTGCATTTTTTAGCACAAATCTTCTATTCTGGGGGTCCCTGGCACAAAATATTTTCAGATGGGGGTTCGCGGCCAAACACATAATCATTTTGCGGGTCTTTAACATGAAAACGTTTGAGAACCACTGCTGTAACATACTGAATTCACTTTTGAATAAACTATAACCTATAACATTTCTTTAGCATTACACACCACACTTGGGAGTGAGCAACAAAGTAGAGTTTGACAATGTCAAATACTTTGTGACTGCGTTCATTTGTGAGTCAGGTCGACCTAAAAATGACTCATCTGATCTCTCCCCGCTCGCTCGCAGCGTTGCTTTTATGACTCAGTCAGAGTAGGCCTAGGAAATGTACTGATATATGATACTATGATATGATACTGAGATATCGAAACTGACATTTAGCACCTCTAACCCTTTTTGTTTAAAAAAAAAAATCTTATTTATCAACGAATTAACATGAATAAATTCAAATGGAGAACCACTTGAGCCCTGCATTATACTTCATTGTGTACAATGGTGGCGCGAGACAATAGCCGATCTACAAGCTCACAGCGTGTCACATTGCGACGTGTTGTGAGCTTGTAGATCTGCTATTTTCACTATTTCCTTTTTAATAATCGTTCATTAATAACCGAGGCAAAAGTTTGTAATAATCGTGATATCGATTTGAAGTCATATCGCCCAGCTCTTAAGGGCACATCGGCAGTGTTTTTTTTCTGCGATTAATTTAAACTGCTGTTTGTGTTAGGAGTACATTAGCCTCGATCTCCAGGCTTTTATTGCTTAGTTTTGCTAAAAAATAAAAGCCTGGCCCAACTATAGCCTGTACTGGGTATGAGGAAGTGTTTAATTTCCCAACCAACCAGAGTGCAGTGGGCGTCGCTCGTAATGTTGTGTTAACGGGGCGGGGGTTGACGGACAGATCGGTGAACCAATGGGATCAGGCGCCGTCTCTCGCCGGCTCTATACACACGCCCCTTTATACACGAAATCAGGAGGGTTGCAGCAGGCTAGGAGTACATGCACACTGAGCGCGACGATAACGAGGCGATGAAGCCACGTAATTATTTTTCGAAACGAGGTAGACTTTTCTGCACAAATAAAATTGTCAACCTTGAATGAATGAGGCATCGCCAAAATAAAAGTTTGATGTGAAATAACGTATTCGTTTATCCGCGTTGTGTGTAATGTGACCTTTACTCAGAGGTGATTGTGCAGGAAAAGTCAGTTTTCTTTGCTTGCGTTCTCCTCAGACTCAGACAGGTTTATCAGGATGCATGCTCCAGCAACCAGGCCTTAGTCACTGGATCACTTTTGTTCATCAAGAACGTGTTGGGAGGGGGGTAGGGTGGTGGGGTGGGGCGGGGGGGAGCATAATGAGTGTGCCAATATTATTAAGCTCAATAAGCTGACGCACTGCAGCCATTGAAGGCCTTGTGGCTGCACTGGTTAAATGCATCTCGATACATAAATTGTCCCCATCGGCGGCTCATCTCATTTACGGCGTAGGTGTAGCTACTCTATGTGTCACGTCTTCAAATCCCGTAAATCACAGCCTAATTATCTGGCAGGCTATTTAAAGAACTCCCCCCCCCCCCCCCCCCCACACACACACACACACACACACAAACACATGCACACACGCCCAATGCTTTGTGCTCTGAAGTCAGTAAAATGGCAGCTCTCCTTCATCATTCATCCGCAACTGAAAATGCAATGTGATATGATGTATTGTCGGCTCTTCGTGTCCAGTGGAGCTGAATAATGAGGCCTGGTTTGCGCTCTAAATTGCGCGTTGCAAAGTGGATCGATGTTGCATTAAAAAAGTGCTCGTCTCTGTCAGCGCTCGGCGGCGTGATAAATGCTGTATTTCCTCAAGATTACCGGATCACACCGGTCGCCCGTTTCTAAACGAGCAACGTGGCGTGTACCATTTCAGATGTGCTCAGTTTAGAAAAATGCTGACAAATCTTGTCTTGTGGGGGTCCCTGCACAAAATATTTTCAAATGGGCATCCTCGGGTAGGGTTGCGAACCGTCCCTTGAAGTAAGGAATCGTCCCTTATTTGGAAACTAAAAGATGTGTCCCTTATTGAACTGATAGGGGACACACTTTTGTTCCTTATTTTTGGGAATCATTCAATGACACACTTCTAACACGTTCAAACAGCTCATATACATACAGTATACTGTGGTACA
The DNA here is from genome assembly GCF_963280865.1 of Gymnoscopelus braueri. Classification (NCBI taxonomy): domain Eukaryota; kingdom Metazoa; phylum Chordata; class Actinopteri; order Myctophiformes; family Myctophidae; genus Gymnoscopelus; species Gymnoscopelus braueri. The sequence continues at coordinate 38,460,258 of NC_137609.1, forward strand.
GGTTGTTAACCACTTAAACCCTCTATTAGTGAACTGAACCTGAGTTGTCTCTGTAGGCCTTGGACCACTTTTTACCAGGTGCTCGAAGAGCCACCTAGTCGCCACCTATTCATCATTGGCTGTCATGGCTGTCCTTCACTCCTTTAAGCCAATGGGGAGACGGCCCGTCCTCCGCAGTAACCGCCCTCCGCTCCCCTCATTCACACAGCAACAGTTGCAGACAGTGAAAGTTGCACTACTGCTGCCTCAGGGAACAAAGTTAGCCTAAATGCGAGCGTGCTTCTTTAGACCTAGTTTGGCTATTAAGTTATTATTTGGCCATGTTCACACTGACTTCAATCTTCGCTATTGTTGGGAAGACCCGTGTGTTGTCTAAAAATGTTGCCACCACTTATATAAAAAACATTATTAGCGTTTACCGTCGCGTTCAATGTTGCCAGGTTTGGTGAGAAACAAGCAATCCGAAAAACAAGTAATCAGGTCTATGAAAACAATCACACACACACACACACACACACACACACACACACACACACACACACACACACACACACACACACACACACACACACACACACAGAGCACCTGGTAGAATATGACTTTTGTCATTTCGTTCTTGTTTCTATCTACACCAATGTCTTTGCCAAAAAATAGCCGATCTTTGTCTGGGCAATTTTTTTTTCTTTTCTTAGAAATAAGGGACGCCCGAACGTCCCGTATTTGAATTTTAGTTCTTTTTCAACCCTATAGTCCTCAACCAACTACATATCAATTTGGGGGTCCTTGACATGAAAATGTTTGAGAAACATGGGCTTACAGTAGTCCCTGTGACAGTTGAGATATGGACTATGAAATTCACTGGGGGGGAAACAAACCCCGGCAGCCGGAGGTTTGGAATGATTCCTCCTCTGACTGCCAGATGTGGGAGCTGAGGATGGGGCCATTGGTTGTGTCATCAGCCCCGTGTTAACATATGCCCCTGGCTGTCGTTTTGCACGACCGTTTTCTTTCTGTGTGGGCTCTGCAGTGTTCAGATAATGTTTATGTCCCGAGATAAGCATGCTTGTTTGTGCACATGTTCAATAAAGCTGATTACGCTGGTGTGAGCGTCTGAGCGAGTGAGTGAGTCACTTTTCTAGCCTAGGGTTCATTATCATCGAGCCCTTAGGAGGACCCAATGACAGCCATTTATGGAGCTCCCACTTCAGGAAAGAAGTGAATGTTATTCTAGAGTCTATCTGTATCCCACTCAGATAAGCCTATTGCCAGGAGCTGCTAGTAATAGCTTAGCGTTAAGCTAGCTCTATGCTAACAGGGAATAGAACGTTTTGTTGGACTGTACAAGCGAAATTATAAATGTTTCCAGACAAACCGCAACTGTACTCACCAGCTTTTTAAAAATCCTGCAGCCTGGAGGGATGATTGCTCTGTGATTGGCTAGTTTTCTGTCTGTTGTTTATTGCCAACTGGCCAACCAATGTTGTAACTTTATCCTCCCTGTAGTCCTTCCCACCACGTACCCTCTGCCTTGATTGATGCTAGCGATTGACCAAGATGTGGCTACCATGCAGACATATATTGGTCGCTCCTTCTCGTGTTTTTGTCACTTAGGTTTGTTTTCTTGACTACAATGTTAATAATTTAATTTAGATAATATTTTATGTAAACAGATGCTAGGTTGATTCTTGACCTGGTATCGTATAGTTTCAATGTACAGATTGTTATTTTGATAGTAGTTTAGACTGACACTAGGTTCATTATTTACCTGGTATCAGATTCCAATGTACAGATTGTTATTTCGATAGTTGTTACTGATGCTACTGTAGGTTCTGGTTGGGATCCTAGTTTCTTGAGGGACCACTGTCTCTGCATGCTGTGTATGTGTTCAGCTTGCTTATTGTAAGTCGCTCTGGATAAGAGCATCTGCTTCACCCAGTTAGTTCCTGGTGAACAGTGCTTGTGTGGGGAAGTAGGGAAAAGATAACAATGGGGATTCAGTCACCCAGTCAGACAGTCTGTCAGACAGACAGTCAATCAGTCTGTGAAAAAACAGATCATCTATTGTACAAGCTCACAATGAATCACAATGCGACACGTTGATCTGCTATTTTCGAAAAATGTTCTCTTATGGGGGTCCCTAGCTGGCACAAAATAGTTTCAAATGGGGGCCCTCGGCCAAATACATAATACATTTGGGGGTCAGTCAGTCACTCACTCAGTATGTGACATGGTCTCGTATATAAGTTGGCCTACAGTATAATAGCAGTGCGGCCCTCAGGTACAGCATTGTGTCTTCTTAGTGACAATTCAAAGAGCTCCCAGACAGTGTTACCAGAAATTGGGGCAAGAAATAAGCAACCAGGTCTATGAAAACAAGCCCAAAAGAAGCAACCGCATGAGCACTTTATAAACCTATAAATACATTTGGAAATAGGCAATCTACAAGCTCACAACGTGTCTCATGGCGACACGTTGTGAGCTTGTAGATTTGCTATTTAAAAAAAGGAAATAAAGTGGAATACTTTTGAAACATCACAACAACACACAAATGTTTAAGAACCACTGGTTTAAACAACATTAGGAAGCAAGCCCAAATAAGCAACTATACACTTTAGAAACAAGCCCCCAAAAAAAAACACAACAACCAATATGTCCAAGCGACTTTACAGAAAAAGCCCAAAGTCGCTTATAATAAGCGGACATGGCAACCCTGCTTCCAGAGTGGACAGTGTCTTGCGTGTCAGAACACCTCAGTGGTTTTAAAGCTCCATTGGACCAGGTGTGCCACATTTATTTCACAAGCACAGAAATAGCCACTTTATTGGAATGCCAATACATCCCACTTTATTAAGGCAGTCTTTGGGGGGTTTCAAGATGATTTATATACCACTGCTGTTCCTCTGTTAAGCCTCTGTAGCTTCACGGTCTTTTAGGGCCAAGGCAAAGATCGTAAGGGACTTATTTCTCAACATTAGACACTTTTCTTTTATTCTCTTTCCGTATACAGTACACCATAAATACTGTCGACCTTGCACCAAGGCGCTTGCATTGTATAGACTAGGGCTCAATGAAAATTGAGTCAGAAGGAGAGGGAGGGGGAAAAATGCTTCACTTGTTGGGTAAATACATGTATTTATGTTAATTATAAATCAATGCTTTCAAGGGTCAGGGTCTCCTTCAGGGACTTGCTGACCAAAGTACACTTTATTGTATTGTATTTGTTTATTTAACAGGGACATTGCACACCAAATATAGGCCTAGTATAATACACCAGAGATAGCCAGGAGCTCATTTACATTCGTAGTCCCTGGTGGGTGTCGTCGGTATCACATACAGTGCATTCTCTGAGCATAGATTGGAGATCAAAGAGAAATCATCATTTCTCATTTAAAACAGCATAATATAGAAAAAAAATAATCACATCATGCTGCAGAGCAGAATTTGATGCAAAATATTATCTGTAGCACCTAGCTTGAAATACAGACTCAAAGACATTGCTTTCATCATTTAAATGTTCATGTTTAGGCCTTGTTTAACTGGTGTTTTCGCCGGCAGCTGTGAGCTATATTTCAGAGCACATTAGTTGTGTGTAGATCCTGCGTGGACTTCATAACAACTGCACTACAGACCGTATGCAACTGGACCTTTTAGCTTCAACATGAATGAGGTAATAGAACCAACAGACTTAACGGCTGCTTTGCAATGTGTGTGGATAGCGGAATGGCAGATTGTGTGCGTGCGTGCGTGCGTGCGTGCGTGCGTGCGTGCGTGCGTGCGTGCGTGCGTGCGTGCGTGCGTGCGTGCGTGCGTGCGTGCGTGCGTGCGTGCGTGTGTAAATGGTGCATTTATATAGCACTTTTATATATTATATATTTTTTATAGCGATTCCCATCCGGCCACTCTACCCCTGAGCCACTACCGCCCGCCCGCCCGTGTGTGCGTGCGTGCGTGTGCGCATGGGTTTTGATCCTGTCAGCCTATACTACTGTAAATAGATATGGTAAATGTAATGCATTTATAGAGCACTTTTCTACTCTTTTCGACCACTCAGGTGCACTTCACAATGTCCTTGACATTCACACACAACAACACACCGTTACACATTACCTGCTGATGCGGTACACATACACACACTGACATGCAAAGTGGCAATCTGCTCATCGGCCAACAGTTAGGGGCTCTGTCAGCGTCTTGCTCGAGGACACTTGAACACACAGCCTGAGGGAAGCCGGGGATTCGAACCGGGAAACCATTCGGACTCCCTGATGGCGGCTTGCTGTACCTCCTGAGCACTGTTGCCAGAGAAATAAGCAGCCAGGTCTATGAAAACAAGCCCAAAAGAAGCGACTAGGCTACATGCACTTTAAACCTACTGTATATAGACGTACATTGGCTATTTTCAAAAGATCTTAAAAATAAAAAGTTAACACTTTATTTGATTGGCATTGCACGGATTGTAATGGACACTTGTATAGTTGTATATATTATTGTATACTGTTGTTCTGTATTGACGGTGCTTCTTATTGTTTATCTATCTATCTATCTATCTATCTATCTATCTATCTATCTATCTATCTATCTATCTATCTATCTATCTATCTATCTATCTATCTATCTATCTATCTATCTATCTATCTATCTATCTATCTATCTAAACAATAATACAACAATTGGAAGCAAGCCCGAATAACTACACTTTAAAAACAAGCCCCAAAAAACGCAGCCCGCAACTACCAACATTTACAAGCAACTTTACAGAAAAACAAGCCCAAAGTCGCTCATAATACGCAGACATGGCAACACTGCTCCGGTGTTGCTACCCTTACCAGACCCATGTAATAACCAGACACACGTGATACTACTGGAGATTACTCGTGTCATTCATCACTTAGCCAGAGGGTACCTGCACAAACCTGGCATCAAATAATTGATTAGCCTCGTAATGGAAACACATGTACAGTAGCCTGCTTAATGTGGCGTAACGTAACGACTCGATGTGTCTATCAATATCACGTCACGTGTGACCAGTACGGTACAGTATATGACTTGCAGCTGTGTTGAGGCTCGTGAACTAAGTCTGTTTATGTAACAGGAAGGCCATTGTTTTAATGCACAAAGTCCGTGCAGTAGTAGCTTGACAAACGACAAGGCCTCATCCGTCCCATTGTCTGAGTTCCAATGTCTCGCCTGGCGTCACCACTCGGAACATATTGCAGCGTGAGGAGAAATAATATTTCCCCAAAGTCCACTGCAAAGTAGAAAAATCTGTCAGCACTATATGCATTTGGCGGCTTAACCCATTCAATCCGGGAACGCATCTCTGTCATTTTTAGATTTATTTGGCTCTTCAAAAATAGCAGATATACAAGCTCATAGCGCGGCACCGAGTGCCGCGCTATGAGCTTGTATATCTGCTATTTTTGAAAAATCTTGAGAATTTGTGCAAATCTTTGAATATATATATTTTTTAAAGCCAACATTTGTAACTCAAATCTTTGCTTCTGGAGATCCCTGGAACAAAATATTTTACAAATGTTATATAATATATAATATATTTTCAATGATCTTCAAAAATATCTCGATTTTTCAAAAATAGCAGATCTACAGCAGCTCATAGCGCGGCACTCGGTGCCGCGCTATGAGCTGCTGTAGATCTGCTATTTTTTAATAGCCAAAGAAATCTAAAAATGACACAGATACGTTCCCGGTCTTAATGGGTTAACCACTTTCAATCTGGCATCCCTGTTCTCGGATGCCATTATGGGCGAATGGGCGGTCATTATAGGCACAATCTTTTCCGAAAGCTTCAAAGAGTTTCCAAAATAGCGAAAATTGCTGATCTACACGCTCATATAAGCGATGCGACACGTTGTGAGCTTGTAGAGTAGACCGTCTATTTTCACTGCGTGACACCCGCCGTACGACGAAGTGTATAGTAGCTTTTGTTTAAATTGTAATTTTGTGGGAAAAGAGGCTATTTGTTCACTTTGTATGTTCACTAGACAAGAAGGATAATTGCAAAGCCTCCGCGTGAGTATAAGATCAAAGTAAAGAACAAAAAGGAAATCAATGCAAAAAAATAAACCCTACATCATCATTATTATCACCTCAGTATTTACATTGTCTCAGTAAGGGTTTGACAAGAGACCATCACAGGCTTTGTTTGAACTAAATAGAGATTTGTTACATAAGGTTGGCTCAGTCCCACTGCCATCCAATCAACCCTTTTCCTCAGCAGTAAGCACACAGTAGGCTGGTTCCAGACGAATCTGCCATTTTCAAAAGAAAATTGCCCTCGGCAGATTAGGTCTGGCCCCTCTCAATAGAAATTGGATTTCTCTCCCTCCGAAGTTGTGAGGGACCAATCAGGGCCCAGTATGGAAATATGTGGTGGGTTTATCACCAGGGGAATTTATTTATTTATTTGCCCCTCGGAAATGCAGACTACAGAGATTCCAGACTAAAATCTACGCAGTGATATTAGTCTGGCCATGCCAGGCTAAGCACACCGAGCCCAAAATGTAACGGACCCCCATTTGATATGATCTTTATCTCTGGGACGTACTGCAAAAATCCTCAGTGTTCATTTAACTCTGAGAGCAAATGGAACCATTTGTACACTCTCAGAGTCACAGACCCATTACCATTACGGTCCATTTGGTTCCTATAACTATCAATCATTATGTAGATGGGGACCCCCTGAAACCCCCCCTCAAGGACCCCCATTCACCTTCACCATATTCAACCAAACGTGACATGTCTGTCTGATCGCTGTTCTCCAAAAACCCGTAAAGCCACCCACTTTGTCAGGTTTTTTGTGTTTTTTTATAACCGTTACCATTCACGATTGTCTGCCGTCTCTGTCACTCAATGAGGCACTCTGAGCCACCATGACCACAGAAGGGAACGCAGGAGAAAAGGAACAATGTCACTTTTCAAACGACACGAAACACTGACGCCAGTCTGTGGAGCGAGAACGCGTGTGCTCGAAAGATGACGCTCTCTTTTTGGCTCTGAAGCCCCTCTCTCTTTCTCCCTCCCTCTCTCTCTCTCTCTGTCTCTCTCTGTCTCTCTCTCTCTCTCTCTCTGTCTCTCTCTGTCTCTCTCTCTCACTGCGCTTCCACTGTTTTCCCCTCATTAATCCCTTTCCTTGTCATGTATCCAGCCATGCTAATCCCCCCACCCACAACGCTACCCCTCGTTTTCAAACCCTCATGTCTTCCCTTACCTTCGGTTCGGTCCCTCGGCACATTCCACCTGCCTGCCTGCCTACTTACTGCCTTGCCTGTCACGGCAGACATGATCCTAAGCCTCAGAGAGAGGCTTGCCTGAACATTTTGTACCATGGCTAGCAAGCAGCCTATAGAATCATGGCAGGATGAAGTGGGGATAGTTTTTTAACCGTGTGAACCCCTAGCGGCGCTATTCTGGGGAATAACTTGGGAAAATGGTGCATTTATTTTACTGTAGCACCTCTATCCAAGTCGCTTGACATTCAGCCATTTCACACTCCGATGGCGGAGGAAACCATGCATGGCGCCAAGCGGCTCATCGGGAGCAGTCAGAGGGTTCAGTGTCTTGCTCAAGGACACTTTGACACTAACCCAGGGCGGAGAAGGGGATCAGACCGCGCACCTTCGGTGTCCCAAGCGGCCGCTCTGCTTCCTCCTGAGCCACTGCCGCCCTGGGCCCTGTCATGACATCTGAACATTAGGCAAAAATAGGCAAACAGACGGCGAAGATAGCAGGTCCTCAAGCTCTTAAGGCTTGTAGTTTGGCTATTTTACGACGAAGAGATTTTGGGGTAGGGGGAAAAAGGATGGGGCCAGCTATAGACCCCTGAGAGATCCCGGTCAACGAAGTATACAGGGTTTAAGTGGTTAATGGTTGTGTGTGTGTAGTATATACATAGATTATCACCCGGACACCCAAGGGCTGCTGTATGATGAATGTTCGCACGATCATTTCGTCATCACTTAGCCTGATTTAGTCGCGAAGACGCATCGAAAAGTTGCATCTGATCAGGCCATGTTTGACAGCTCAGCGCGCACTAGCACCTTACCAGCACTGATTGCTCAGTTACTGCCTTATCAGCCCTAAGGCTATTATCAGTTATCACCCTCTCTGTCTTTTTTATCCCCCCCCCCTCCCCCCCTTCACCCAGGATGAATACAGGCTAGACATGTGATGCTAAATATATAGCCGCCGGGCTGGTCCAAGGTTAGGTATCTCTCTGTTATGAGGGATGTGTCTGGCGGTGAAATTTGTCAACGCTGCATTTGTATCTTGGCCGTGGCAGCTGTCCAGGCGGGAATATGCACCATCCATAATCCCCCATGTGTCTTACTGCATCGTATAGCTAGGGAGCCCGCTATACATCTCTATGTGGAGCCACTGGACGTTTTCCCAATTCCTTCTGCCCTGTTGAACGCTTTCAGTGGTGGAAAAAGTACTCAAATTCTTTACTTAAGTAAAAGTACCAATACTGCAATATAGAAATACTCCGTTACAAGTAAAAGTCCAGAATTAAAAATGTACTTGAGTGAAAGTACAAAAGTATTGGCATCAAAATGTACTTAAAGTACGAAAAGTAAAAGTACTAAATATTTGAAGATAGCAGATCTACAAGCTCACAACGCGTCGCGATGCGACGCGTTGTGAGCTTGTAGATCGGCTATTTTCAAATAGCCTAGGTATAAAATAGGATTAAAGTGGTTAATGTATGTTTTATAATATAATAATGTATATCTGCAAAGTAACTAGTAACTAAAGTTTTCAAATAATTGTAGTGGAGTAAAAGTACAATATTTGCCTCTGAGATGTAGTGGAGTAGAAGTAAAAGTATTGGAAATTGGAAATACTCAAGTAAAGTACAAATACCTCAAAATTGTACTTAAGTACAGTATTTAAGTAAATGTACTTAGTTACTTTCCACCACTGCGCTTTCCCCACATCTGCCTGCAGTGTGAAATGCTTCACTATTTCAACTCTCAATTGCCATGAAATAACAGATAGCGTATTTATTCATATTTATGTGTTTTGGTGGGGGCAGTGGCTCAGCAGGTAGAGCCGCCCGTCTTGGGATAGGAACGTTTCGGATTTTTTTTATCCCCGGCGGGCTCCTCCTGCCTGCATGCCTGCAAGTGTCCTTGAGCAAGACGCTGAACCCCTAAAACTGCTTCCCGTGAGCAGGTCGATGCCTTGCATGGTTTCCTCCGTATTTATTTATTTATATAAATAAATATATGGATGTAATGCAAATGTATTGTTTATTGTTTTATTTGGATGCCCATTAGCTGGTGCTTTAGCGAGTGCTACATGTAGGCTTCCTGGGGTCCGCATTGTAATGCTCTTTTTAGAAAAGACGCTGTATACTAAATGCACCATTTCGTCGCTGTTTGGCAGAAACCTCCTATCTGCATATTCTAACTTTTTGTGTTTTTTCGTAAATGAATACCCGACTTGATCATACTACAGCGTCACACAAAAGCATCAAAAGTAGCAGATATACAAGTAGATCTGCTACGTTGGTTGTTTTTTAATTTGAATCCTGAAAAGTAACAGTTTTGGACATGTGAGGTTTCCGCCCGACAGAGACGATTTACCTTTTATTCATGAGGCCGAGATGTTTCTCTTTTTGTGCCTTTGTTTGCAGACACATTGGCAAATGAAAAGGTATAAAAGCTAAATGGGATTATATTCTATTTGCTACATCGTTTTTTCCCCCCGGTAACCTGCTGTAGCTTTTATCTCTGACTCGTAAATTAAGAAGCAACAAATCAGGATTCATAAGAGAACGTTTATTGTTATTATAGGAGAGCTCCTAGTATTATCTTCTCCTGCAGCACTATCATATTGGACCATTATTGAATACTTGTGTATTTTCTTAAAGATAAAACTGAATCTATTTGTCTCGTATTATGAGTTCTGTCAAGGTTTAAAAGTATAAGATAACGTTGAAACTATTTGTCTCCCATTATTAGGTCTGTCAAGTGTAAAAGTGTACAAATTGACCCATGATGGTCAGAGTTAAAGTAACACTCGTGATTTTGCTGTGTACTGACCTTATTTGATAGCAAAGTGTCGTGGTGGCTTGTGTAGCCTGTGATTTTAAATATTGGAACGCAAATGGAGCTGTATTTTAGCCATTCCATCCCTAAAAGATATTCAAAAATCAATTGAGGAGATCATTAACCCTTTAAGACCTGGAACGCATCCGTGTCACTTCTTGATTTGAGCTAAAAAGCATTATTTTACACTTTGGCTATTAAAAAATAGCAGATATACAAGCTCATAGCGCGGCACCGAGTGCCGCGCTACGAGCTTTTAGATCTGCTATTTTTGAAATATCGTGAAAATGTGTGCAAATCTTTGAATATATATTGTTTTAAAGCGAACATTTTTAACTCCAATCTTTACTTCTGGGGGTCCCTGGAACAAAATATCTTGAGATGGGGGTCAGCGGCCAAATACATATAATTTTGGGGGTCCTTGACATGAAAAAGTTTGATAACCATATAGAAACATATATTTTTCAGAATACTGCTGGGATTTAGAAGACATTTGTAGAATCGGCTTCAGGTCTTAATGGGTAAAAGCTTAGCTTTAATATATTTAATGAAGTAGGCTATCCATAGCAACTAGATGTTAGAACGTGTGCTTCTTGAAAAATGTGTATTTATATAGTGCCCTTTTCCCAAAGCACTTCACAATAGAGCGTCGCAGTTCCCGCCCACTTCCTGTTTTTTTTGGTGCCGGAAGAAAAAACTCAATGCATTTTTCCATTGACATTTCCAAAAATATTTATATCTATTAATTTAAGCCTCGAATCAAGCCATCACGAGATGACATGAATCATGACCATAAAACGTTTTTTTCTGTGATTTTTTTTTATTTTATATTTAATTATATGATATACTATATTTAATAAATACCCTTTGTTTTGCCGTTTTCAACAAAAAAAAAATCACAGAATCAAACGTTTATGGTCATGATTCATGTCATGTCATGATGGCTTGATTCGAGGCTTAAATTAATAGATATAAATATTTTTGGAAATGTCAATGGAAAAATGCATTGAGTTTTTTCTTCCGGCACCAAAAAAAACAGGAAGTGGGCGGGAACTGCGACGCTCTATATGTACAGTATAGTACAGTATGCATCAAAGTCACCCAATTTCGCTAATCCGACTCAAGTACTGTAATAGACCGATGGTATTTCGGGGGAGGGAAGCCAGGCAGGGACTATGATATCATTAGTCACTGCACATACTCCTACGGGCCTGGGGCGGCCACCTGTCAGCAGGTGTTGGCCCGGGAGTAGTAGGACAGAGGCTCTTCATCCTCCCGCTGGGGGCTCCTCACTAGCGCGGCACCGACGCCGCGCTACGAGCTTGTAGATCTGCTATTTTAGAAAAAAAATGAAAATGTGTGCAAATCTTTGTATATATATATTCTTTTAAAGCGAACATTTTTAACTCAAATCTTTGCTTCTGGGGGTCCCTGGAACAAAATATTTTGAGATGGGGGTCGGCGGCCAAATACATATAATTTTAGGGGTCTTTGACATGAAAAAGTTTGAGCACCACTGAAGAAACATACGTTTTTTTCAGAAAACTATTGGGATTTAGAAGACATTTCAGGTCTTAATGGGTTAAGAAAGGTTCTGAGGACACATTGATACGTGTGTATCGATAAGCGAAAATTGCAACGCAAGTGAACCTTGAAAACTGATAGACTAATGCTTTGATTCAGAATGACTCCGGAGACGCAGAAAGTTACTTAATCGTGAAACCCTACCAAAATAGAGAGGGTGAAATATGAGACGTGGGATGCTTGGCTGCCGTATTTAAAGGGGCCAATCAGACAGTGTATATGCCAGAGCTGTTGAATTCAATAATTCAGAGAGAAATTACTCCTCAGAGGGGGGAGCATGAATAATTCAGGATATTATGACTTAAAAGATCCACCAGCTGCATACAGAGTGGATGGGGGGACGATGATTAATTCAACATCTGGACTAATAGAGTCTCGGGCAGGACCAATGATTTACACTGGCGTTCTCCTCCTCTGGCTCACCCCGTCTGCTTACCTTTTACCTACATGAAGGAGAGAGTCGAAAGAAAAGGCCCTTATTTGCTGCTGTTGCCTTTTCCTGACTTTGGGCAAAGTGCCCGCACACTTGCCTCCACATCTGCTACCAGGGGGAGAGAAAGAGAGAGAGAGAGAGAGAAAAGAAACACAATTCAGTGTGCAAAAAGCGCCAAGCAATATGGCTTTCTGTGGGGAAACGAGGCACAAGGCAGCGAGTGCAAGTCTACTGTTATAGTAGTTGAGATAATTGACGGGGACGTGTGGTAGTATGGTCTCCGTAATCGCCGGAGAATGTTGGAGAAGCGGACACTTTATAACACTCCGAGCCACCTCAGCAAAGTTGAAGTGCTATTTCGGATGGCATGCAGTATATATTCTCCCGGCAAAAATATGACGCGGCTGTAGCCAGAATGGTGAAATGCAGCTATATATATGCCCAAAATCTCCTTCTGTGGTTCTTGTTGTACCTGTCTATTATAGTGTTGCTGTCAGCGCGGAAACCTTGTATCTCTCCACATTTTTCCGTAATTGAATGCCCTAACTCGTTATACTGCAGTGTCACACACGTGTAGCAAAAAAAATGCCGATCTACAAGCTCTCAGCGTGTGGCGATGTGACGCCTTGTGAGCTTGTAGATCTGCTGTTTTTGCTATGACTAAATAATATTGGATGTATTCGAATACCGGTTCTTATGTCCGTTTTCTGAAAAGTAACAGCTTTGGACATACAGTACGGTACAAGGTTTCCGTGGGTTGGAAATGCCTCCCAGATTCTCAAAGAAATATTGTTGTCACATTTCCCTTGAGTTGACATTTTCCGAAATGGTTACTTTGTGTCATTCTAGGTCAGATAACAGGACTGTCTCTGAAGCTTGCTTTTGGCCCATCATTTATACTTGTGTGTATATTGCTATTGCTGGCCAAAATGAACAGATTTCTTCCTTGGAAATCAGTTACAGTCTGTTCAGAGAGTGACACCACACGGGTGACACCGCACAGGACGCTGTGTCTGCCTGCATATACGTTTATTACATTTACTCATGTAGACTACTGTACTTGAGTACAATTTTGAGGAACTTTTACTTTACTTGAGTCTAGTATTTCCATTTTCAATACTTATACTCCACTACATAGCAGAGGCAAATATTGTACTTTTTACTCGACTACAGTTATTTGACAGCTTTAGTTACTCGTTACTTGGTGGATTTAGATTAATAAAAATTTTAATCAAAGATCTTTAGAAAATAGCAGATCTCTCAATGATTAATATAGCCTAATAGCATATGATTCTGAAATGGGCATTCTGCATAATGAGTACTTTTACTTGAGTAGAATTTTTAAGTATATTTTGATGCGAATACTTTCGTACTCTGGACTTAAATACGATTTCGAACACAGGACCTTCAACTGTAACAGAGTATTTCTACACCACTGCAGTTTATTAATTGCCCAGTTTATTTAAAGTGCCCGAGAATAGAGTGGAACAAACCGCTTTGCTTGTGTCAACGATTGATCCCAAGCCAGTCCAACACACTCTCAAGCCAAGCAGCTTAATAACCACATGAGCCCTATAGTGTCCCTATTCTGGGCATGTGGGAACATTAAGCGCAAATAGCCGATCTATATGGACATTCTTTATGGGGAATAACCACTTGAGATGAACCATCTCGTTTTCAAGGGGGTCCTCAAAATACAAAAATACAGCAATTCAAACATTTAGACAAAATATTTAACAAAGGCAATTCGAACATCGACCTAAGAAATTTTCAAGGTCACAACAATATTTTTAAAGACGGGGTGCCGTGATTTTCAGTGATTGTTTCCCCCCCTAAAACATAATCATCAGGTATTATGGTTATACTAGGAGGAAGTTTTCTTTTAAAAAAGTGTACAGAAAGTGTTCAAATTATGTTTTTATGTGGACACGCCTCCAGTTCATTAAGTATACCTGGTTCTCACCTTAGCACCTCCTCCACCACCTTAGCACCACCCACCTGTCCTAGTCCCTCCTCCTCCTCATGCCCACACCTGTTGTGTTATGATAATGAGGGGGAGGGTATAATTATACTGTGTCATTAAAGCGCTGTTTCTCTATTGGCACGTTTGACCCTCAAGGTTTCAGCCTCCCGGAAGAAACTCAAAATAGTCAGAGAAGACATAAAACAATATAAAAACACCACCAGGGGGCTTAATGAAGTTCTATCAAAACCATGGCACCACCTCTTTAAAATGTTGGACTGCCTCCAAACAGACAAGGCCTCACGGCCTGTGATCTTTGGCGCCCCCCTCAAGGGGGCCCCGCACCGCAGCTTGGGAACCACATATAGGGTTTAAGTGGTTAAAGAAGACTTCACACATAGACATGCACTAGCTAGGCCTTTCATTAGTGGTTTGTCCAAGCTGTTTTGTCAACAAGAGTCATGGTTCCATATTGCATCATAGCTCTGGTCTTTGTTACTTCCTTGACATTGATCTCTATGTGAACCAAATCAATGTGAACATTAAAGCTGAAACTTGTGCTCCAGGGTTGCTCTCAGGCATTACGAGAGACTAATTAATCCTCAAAGGAAAGAAGAAATTTGCATGACAATCCAGTGATATTCTATTTCTGTCATAGTGGGTCACTTTTTTTCTAGAAACGATGATTAATGCATTTATTTTTTGGTCCTTTATTTATTTATTTATTTATTTTTGTTTGTTGATGCTCCATCCATGCTAGGCTATACCCCCATGGCAGTCTTTTTTTCGACTTAAGTAAAAGTGGAATAGAATATAAAAATGTAAAAACTCAAGTAAAGTAAAAGTACATCAAATATGTACTTAAGTGCAGTACTAGAGTAAATGTACTTAGTTACTTTCATCGGTCATGATGTACCGCAAATCACCAAAATGTGTTTATGACACATTACTGTACTTAATACTTACAGTATCAACATGCAATTTGTGCCATGCAGTAGGACTTCCTTTTTGGTGTGACTCAGTTTATTGACACTTCATTGTGGAGAATGAATCTTTTTGGGTTTGCTTTAAGGGGTTCCATTTGTGTACAAATTATTCAATTGACAGATTTTGTTTGTGTCCCTGAGAATCGATAGAACCCTGTGACAAATATGTGCTGTGTCACATCAAGAGCGTGGCCGGTGATGAAGCACTTTCCCAAAACCCCCAAATGGATCGACTGCCTTGCCTCTAAGGTCATTGCAAACCACCAACCACCATCCGTCTGTGGTGTGTGTGTGTGTGTGTGTGTGTGTGTGTGTGTGTGTGTGTGTGTGTGTGTGTGTGTGTGTGTGTGTGTGTGTGTGTGTGTGTGTGTGTGTGTGTGTGTGTGTGTGACTATACTTGTGAGGGCCAAATACCCCCGTGAGTATAGTAGAATTTGAGAAATGGACAATTGTAAGGACAAATTTCCTTACAATTGTTTGTTTGTTTGTATGGTTTTAAAAAAAGTTTTGGGGAGTTATGCCTACAATTAGGAAAAGATTCAGGTTAGGGTTAGGATTAGACATTAGAGGTTTGGTTTAGTGGTTGAGGTTAGAGTTAAACTTACTTACTTACTGTAAAAGTACAGTACTTGAGTAAATGTACTTAGTTACTTTACACCACTGCTCGTGTGCATGCATGCTTCAAGGTTCCCTCCCCTGTTTTTGTTTTTTTTCCTGTCTACTCATTGCCTCAGTCACTTCCATCACACTGGCTGCTGTGCCGTGACCTTCCTCTCTCTCCTTCCATTTTCTCACAGTGGCTTTAAAAAAAAGTTGACAGATTTAACGTGACACTGTGGTTCAGAACATAGTTCAGGAAAGGCCAGGCTTTTACTGAGGGGCGTTTGTGCTGTTTGAATTCACCGGCATCAATCCTGCAATGCAGTGGCAACGGAACTATATACAGTATATACAGGGTCCCCACGGTCATGAAATTCCTGGAAATATTTTGAAATAAAATTTAAAAAAATCCAGTACTGGAAAAGGTTTGGAATTGATCAAAGGTCCTGGAATTTATCAAGGGTCCTGGAAAAATATTTGGCTATGCATTGTTTTTGGCTATTGATTTTGTTAACACAAAACATTTTCATAAACATGTATAACATTACATAAAATATGTAACATAAGTAGTTTTTCGCCGAACGGGCTGTGTGATTGCAGCCTAATGTATGTCTCAATTGTTAGGTTGCACTGCATAGGGTGCCAGGTTGGTCACGTGATAAAAATAACAGAGCTACAAGCTCACAACGTGCTGCAGCGTGATGAGTAGTTAGCTTGTAGAGCTGTTTGTTTGTCACGTGACACCAACCTGGCAACTTGTGCAGGTTGTGTGTTTGCTGTCCGAACAAACAATTGCGAGCAACATGTGAATAGTCGGTGAAGCGTAAACGAACACAGTTAAAATATATCGGATGAACTAGTAGTATGATCCACAATGCCAGGGAAATGTTTGTTTAATAATTTGTGGCTTACAAATGAAAAGTTTAAAGACTGGGTAAAGCGAGAAGAGGACCCGAATAGAGCTGGCTGCAAGTTATGCCACAAATCTTAGCCGGATACTGTACTGATCCTAAAATAAATGGCACTTTAAGTTTACCACTCTTGATTTGTTTTACATAATTATGTTCATCCCTCCTTGTGTCTGACAGTATCCTCTTGTTGAAAACTTAATAGGAAAAACATAGGAAAACCTACAACAAAAGTGTAATTTAAAACATCCTTGCATCCTTCATTACTTTTAAATTCATAAATGGGGCAAATGCAAGGCAATATTATTTAAAAAAAAAAAGTCATAAGGATGCCATAATGAGTCTTGTATTCCAGTGAGCTATGCCCTAATTTTGCATGAAATTTTGAATGGAATTGTACCATTCTATGCTTTATTTTTGCTACACTGCCTATTTTTGGGCATTGTACATAGGAGTAAGAGACACATTATTGCGCTGAATGGTTGTTATATAGGCCTGGAAATTGGGCTAAATATTCTGGAAAAGTTTTGGAAAAGTTTTGGAAATTCATTGCTAAAAATGTGTGGGGACCCTGTATATATCGTCTCTGTCCAAAACTGTTGTGTTTCAGGATTCAAATTCAAAAGTAGCAGATGTACAAGCTCGGGCGTGTGGATCTGCTACTTTAGATGCTTTTGTGTGACGCTGTAGTATGAGATACAGTAGGCGGTTTCCGCCCGACAACAGCAATATGAACCAGTCAAATTGTCATTTAGATTTAAAGTTACCTTCTGAAAATGTGGAATAGATGCTGGATGAATTCATATGACACTTTTAACCCATTAAAACAGGGAATGCATCTGTGTAACCA
Organism: Gymnoscopelus braueri; assembly: GCF_963280865.1. NCBI lineage: Eukaryota > Metazoa > Chordata > Actinopteri > Myctophiformes > Myctophidae > Gymnoscopelus > Gymnoscopelus braueri. The sequence goes on from NC_137609.1 coordinate 38,477,652, forward strand.
CTTAAACCATTATTTTATACTTTGGCTATTCAAAAATAGCAGATATACAAGCTCAGAAGATCTTGTAGATCTGCTATTTTAGAAAAATCTTGAAAATGTGTGCAAATCTTTGAATATACTGTATATATTTTTGAAGCAAACATTTCTAACACTGGGGGACCCTGGAACAACATATTTTCAGATGGGGGTCTGCGGCCAGGTACATTATCATTTTGGAGGTCCTTGACATGAAAAAGTTTGAGAGCCGCTGATATTATTGCAATACGTTTTTCAGAAATCTGTTTTAGAAGACATTTTGTAGAATCGGAACCTCAGGCCTTAATGCAGTGGTATTCAACTAGATTAGGCAGGGGGCCGCAATTGTAAAATGACTTGAAGTCGAGGGCCACAAGACCGTGTTCGTGGTTAATTTATGGCCGTTTGTTGTGTGCTATAGGACACGACAATGGTCATATTATGTCCATTATGGTAACTTATATTGCATTTATGCCTTTTGATGTTTGATAGGATAATGTCTGTGCCAGTTCTTTATAATGCACAGGCTTTCATTGGATATTGAGAAAATAGGAAGTAGATATTTCAGTGTGTTCTGTGCAAGGGTCCCTGGCATGGAATCGTCTTTGTGAGTGGTGGAGGTAGGCTGGTAAGGTCAAAGTGTTAACATGTTCGTATGAAGGAAAGGTTTTTATGATGTGTTTCAAGAACCATCAGTTGAGTGTCAGAGTGACCCATAAAAATGGGTCAGCCCAGGTATTGATGACGAATGAAACATACTGTGTGAAATGTGGATGAAGACGTACTGTAGCAGATGGAAGGTAGACAAAATCCCGTCAAAAGCTAATGGATGCCGATGCCGAAGGAGAATTCTTACTTTGGTGTAATGGACATGAACAGCCACAAAAGAAGTAGCTACACATGGATGGCATATGATGGATGAAATGCACTCAAAACTGACCTGTTATTCTCTTTTATGAAAGTTCTAAGAATTCTAGTACATGATGTGCTACTGAAATATAGCGATGTAGCTTTTGTCAAGCCAACCAGCTACAAAAAAAACAGCTGAACTACTTGAAAGCTACAATATTCTTCTAGTCTTACGTCGTTCCCAACTTGCGTGGTTATTGCCCTGAGCACCGGTCTAGTCTTACCAATGGAATTAGACTGTGTGTGTGCACATGGTCCAGCGTGTTCTGCTAATAACACGGCCAGACTCTAACAACATGACTATTAATAATATCCAGGGCATGGTGTTTTCCCCACACCCTCATGAGAGCATTAATTCTCTGGCTTTCTGACAATGAATCTGCCTTTCTCCTTCCTACGGCCCCCCTCCGCATCCCACCCTGCACTCCCACAGCTCTGCTGGAAAGAAAGAGAGCTGGGGAGGAGGAAGGTGGTGGAAGGAGTACACTGATATGTTTTACTTTTGTCGCTGTCTGGCAGTTACCTCTCTAGGTAGCAGTAAAATAAACTTGGTGGAGTAAAAAAATAAGTGCAATATTTGCCTCAGAGATGTAATGGAGTACTTTGAAATACTCAAGTGAAGTAAAAGTATCTCAAAAGTGTAGTTACTTTCCAGCACCGCCTACAGCCACCCGCCAGATCCCACCAGTGATAGTTTTATCACAGCAGCAAACAAACAAGCTGCTCTCTTAAATAAACAGACAAAGGGTGTCTGATACCGAAAAGAAAGGGGTGAATTTAGACGCAATGGCGTCCCTCTGGAGGCCGGGGTGTTTGACTGACCTTGTTCTTCTCTTTTTACTTGTGTCTCTTCATTTGCGCCTTTGTGCTTAACTTCAATAACAATGTTGAGAAACTGCATTTAGTCAGGGGCTGGAAAACTTTATTTCCCTTATTTCTTGTTTCACCGTGTTGGTTTGTGTCTGTGTTCTGTTTAGATAGCCTAATTCCTGGATATTCTGAAGCCAAGGTAACAGCAGATACAACCGAGAATTGCGGAATTATCGCTTCTGTTTGAATTCAGTGCCGCCCCACTGAGAGATGTCCTGTCTCTGGCTTGACTGACTGTGCCAATGTCGGTTGGATGCCAATATAATTAGGCACTCTCGACTGGGCTGAAATAAGGAGCGTCATTCTAACATCCGTTTGCAGTTTTTCTCTCACAGACGATCATGGGGGAAGGACATTTTCAAAGCCCCCCTTTTTTGTCCTGCATTTGTATCTCCTAAAAATCCCATCGATAGAACTCTGTACCAGCTGCATATTGCTTCAAAGTTTCTCCAATGGGCTCAGGCTTTCGTTTGCACCGGCCCGTCAAGAAAGGCTGCGCGGGACCAAGCCTCTTGTTGTGTGGTGGCTTCATGAATATGCAGTCGTGCATGTTTATGGTTTGTTTATTACTTAACCGTGCAGCGGTTGACATTTGTGTGTCCCATTGTGTGTGGCTGCCAGTGTGTGGCAGCCGTTCAGGGGAATATTTAGCTTTGTGGGCTGTACTGTCGCATCCAAACATGACTTCTCCCGTGAGCCTAACACAACTGCAGGCACACCAAACGCACTGGTTTACCTCTGGGCTCACTGAGATAACGTGGGTTGTTTTGTTTTTGTTTTTTTCCCCACTCCTGTGCTGTATTAATGATTTCCTCTCTCCCTGTCTCTCTCCCTCCCCATCCCATCCTCTCCTCTCTCTCTCTCTCTCGCTCTCTCTCTCTCTCTCTCTCTCTCTCTCTCTCTCTCTCTCTCTCTCTCTCTCTCTCTCTCTCTCTCTCTCTCTCATCGCTCCTGTTGCCTGGCGGTTGTACAAATGTCCTTGCTTGATGGCGTCAACCCTCCTCCTCCCCGCCTGAAGGTGAGAGTTTGCCTTTTAAATTGACTGCATAGATAAGTCGCACATGTGCACTTTGAATCTGCCTTCTAGCCAGGAGTGCTGGGAACAGAATGGGCCGCATGTCGGACGGAAACCTTGTATGTTTAACTTTTTAGGAAATGGGGGGGAAAGAAATACTGTTTTCCAACAGATTCCTATGTAGTTGTTATTTATAGTCACAAGCTACTTTTCACGGGTTCAATCTTTATAAAACCCACAGACAGACTTTAACCACTTTAAACGCATTAAAACCGGGAAACCATCTGTGTCATTTTTGCTGGCTATTCAAAAAATAGCAGATCTACAAGCTCACAGCGTGTCAGTTCGTGCCGCGCTGCTAGCTTGCACATCTGCTATTTTTGAACATTTAAACAAAAAATCTTGACAGTGTGAGAAGAACTGCTGATATAGAAGGCTTTTGTTGAATCGGCCTCAGGTCTTAATGGGTTTTAACATTCACAGATATTTCCGCTACTTTTTCACGACACTGTTGTACGTCAAAGTAGAGCATTATCTCACAAAAAAAAATAACACGGAGATACAAGGTTTCTGCCCGACAGGGACGATAAGTCGCACATGTGCACTTTGGAATCTGCCTCCCAGCCAGGAGGAGGACTGGGACAAAATAACCACAGCTGAGGCATTTGATTTCATTTTTTATCCTCTTTAAGCCACTTAGCTACTTGGCTAATGAGGACACTGATGTAATTGATTTTTTGAAAACTTCAATCTCCACTTATTGCTGTGCTTATAATGCATGGGATGGTCAAATCAACCTTGGTGAAAAATACTACCGTATTAGAGGGGCCAAGTCTGTCCACAGAAAGTGTTTTTTGAGTTGTCAGCGCCTGTCTGCCATGCATTTTCATGGCAAAGAAAGACGCACTGGAGTGCTCCTCTTCCCAGCGGCCGAGCAACGCAATAGGCCCTATGCATACAGCAGCCATATTGGAAAGAAAGTGGGCCTCTTCCTTAACTGTGTTACCAATGATGGCAATTAAGGTTGTGTTTCCATTCAGGTCAAACAGAATCAGGGTGCTGATATTGTGCATGTTGGCTCACTGGAAAGACTCAAAAAGTGTTGTCCAGGGACCCTTGTGTTTCCTTGAGGGGGTTTCAAATGTGGTTCCATTTGTACACTCTCAGAGTGGAACAGCACCTTTATTAGAATCATTGGTAACACCTGTGAAGGAAGGAAGGAAAGAAGCGGCTCAATTTCTTTCCAATATGGCTGCTGTGCCTATTCAGCGCTCTCAAGCAGAAGATATTTTCACTTTTGAAACGGAGAGCCGCTCATCGATGTCACATTTGATCCCCCTGGATCGAATGCGCTCGTACCTCCTCCACCGCGGTCATTCACGACATGATGTTTACCAATTGTTATAGCTAGGCTACAGGTATTTGTGCTAATAACGCAAGATGACGCAACGTTTGCGCACGGCCAACGGTTGATAGGTTTGAACCGTGCGGGCACCAATACACGCTGCATGCGGCCGCTCAGGACATGGTATACAAAAAGAAAACTGTTTCTGTGGCCCCTAAAACCAGACGATGCGTATGTTTGTGAGTGAGTGCACCGTGTGTGCGTGTGCGTGTGTTTGTGTGTGTGCATGCGCGTATGCGTATGCGTGCGTGTGTGCGTGTGCGTGTGCGTGTGCGTGTGCGTGTGCGTGTGCGTGTGTGTGTGTGTGTGTGTGTGTGTGTGTGTGTGTGTGTGGTGCATAAGAGGCATACTGTAAGATGCAAATATGAGAGTATGTGTGCAGACTGTGCACGCATGCTTGCTGTCTTTGTCTCTGGTGCCCTCCAGACACTTGCATCAAAAGTGGTGTTTCATCCGTGACCTTCTAAAGGTGTAAAACTGTTACGGTGTTAAAGCAGAAAAGCTTTACTCCTGGGAATGTTTGTCATTGTTCCATCGCCTCGTCACTCTCCGTTGGAACTTTAACATCTGTCACAGATCATGGTGCTGTGAAAAGACAAACCCAGAACACTTATCTCTTGTCTCTAGTAGCAAATACATCTGATGTTCACTACAGACAGGGCAAAAAACACATTTCTGGCAAAACACTTTCAACCCGGTGTCGCAGTTTTTGGGCGTGTTGTAGCTGAAACTGTCCAAATCTTTCTAAAATGAAGTGGTTAACCACTTGTATAATTATGTATAAATATATAATAACATATAAAAAAACAAACCCTGTATAATTCATTGACCGGGGTTCCCCAGGGCTCTATCCTTGGCCCCCCTCCTTTGATCCCTCTGTACAGAATCTCTTCACCGAATTAGCAAGCTTACAACACAACATAGATAATTGTTTTTTTTGCCAAATGTTTGGTCGTTTTGCCAAATGTTCACCTGTTATCAAATGCTCCAACATAGGGACGCTAGGGTTCATGTGGTTACTCTTGGAACTGAGCCACTAAAATGTAAATAATAAAAACCTCATTATGTCCAAAACTGTTACTTTTCAGTATTCAAATTCAAAAGCATCAAAAGTAGCAGATCCGCACGCTCGAAACGCGGCGCGAAAACGAGCTTGCGGATCTGCTACTTTTGATGCTTTTGTGTGCACGCCGTAGTATGATCAAGTAGGTCGTTAATTTACCGAAATAAAACAAAAAAAGTTAAAATATGGAGATAAGAGGTTTCTGCCCCGACAGCAACGATATCCTAGAATGACAGAAAACCCATAAAACGCAATGGAATATCCCTGATAACCTCAGCACTGGGGGCATCTAGCGACTATACAAGCAATCAGGAGAAGAAATGAAAAAAAAAAAAAAACAGAACGACAAGAAAAGAACTGAAAGCCATCACGGATGACTCGCCTCTCTTTCCAGTCAGACAATTCCCAGCATGTTGCCTTTGGAGCCGGTTGGATCATCAGACGCTACAGAGGAAACAAAGCACCAATTCAATTAGCCAGTCGCAAACGGGGGAGAATGTGAAACAGAAGGCTGCGTCACACAATCAGGGGAAAAAATGGTGTTCCTTTGTGCCTTATCTCCCCCTGAGCCCCGCTATTGTAATCCGGTGGTCTATAATCTCCTTTTTTCTGTTTTGCCAATGTTGTCATCTCGTATTCTGTCATTCTGTTTGTTGTATCGTGCCTTTCTTTCAGAGAAAGGCTCAGGAAGCCTGCCGTATAAAGCAGTGAGAGTGTCACTTGTAAACAAAACAAAAAAGCCTTTTAGCCTGCTTGTACAGTATGTGCGATATAGGCCTTTTTCAGGACTTTTCAGGCCGTGACCCCTCAAAATAATCATATTTGAATTGGGGACCGCCCACCCTAACTTGGAATTGTCTGAGTTGAGGCATAAAATTTAGTTTGACTCGGTTCTACAGATAAATGTTGTGAAAATAGCCGATCTACAGTACAAGCTCACAACGCCTCACAATATTTGCCTCTTTCTTAGGTAATATTTGCATTAAGCTAATCATCTGGGGACCCTCCTGGGAGTCTCGACCCCCAGTTTGGGAACATTCTTAGCGATTATTCTATCGATAACTTTTGCAATTGATCGAATAATTGAGACGCACATTTAAAAATGAAAATAATAATCTATAATTTGTATCAACGAATCGATTAACCACCCACAAGTTGTTATACAGTGTCATGCAGTAATCGTGAAAATTGTAGATCGGCTATTCTCACTATTTCACTATATCTTTAATTACAGTACATTTTATTATCGATTACTTTTCATAATATATTAAGTTGATTAGTTCCATTAACTGTCGCATCCCCTTTGACCAACTCAAGACAGAGATCAAAGCTTTTTTTCTCTGATGAGCAGCAGTCGACACATCTCACCACTAATAACGATGTTGTCTGTTAGTTTGTCTGGAACAGCGTGATGGACATGTTTGTGCACGACTCATTCAATTTGTTTTAATCGCTGTTTACGCAAACCAAGGAAAATGATTGTTTCTCGTAACGACTTACTGTATAAATAATGGCTTTATTAAACTAATCAGAGCACACAACAAGCACCCCCCGCCCCAACCGCATAAACACAACAATTTGTACATATCCGACGCATCGGCAGATGTTTACTGTGCCAGGGTCATTGAACCCGAGTGCTCAAACTCTCTCTCTCTCTCTCTCTCTCTCTCTCTCTCTCTCTCTCTCTCTCTCTCTCTCTCTCCGGGTGGTTGATTGGTATCATGGTAACAAGTGGTTAGCTCGGAGCGTAATTACAGAGGGGGGAGAGGATGCTAATAGCGTGGCTCTGCACTCCAGCATTATCTGCTGAGGTGTTAAGGGGGATCTCATTGCCTGTCAGCACCTGATAAGGTCTCTGCTCGCTGCACACCCACACACACACACACACACACACACACACACACACACACACACACACACACACACACACACACACACCAAATGATGACAATGCAGCTCGTCAAATGAGACGAGACACACACACACCGGCAGCAGTGGGACGCTCTACAGCTGTGGTTCTCAACCTTGGCCGTGAGGATATTGCAAGTGACAAATAAATAACAATAAAAAACAAAAAAATGTGTTAAGAAATGTAACGGTATTTTTTTCTTTAAAACCTTGAAAAAGTGATGACAATCGATTGACGCATTAAATCATTAAAATATGCTCTGAAAATGTACCAGAAATTTTAAGTACTTTTACTTTACTCTAGGATTTCCTTTTTTCAATAGATTATAGCAGTGGTTCCCAAATTGATATATATTTGGCCGCGGACCCCCATCTGAAGATGTTTTGTGCCAGGGACCCCCAGAAGAGAAGATTTGTGTTAATTTAAAATGATTCAAACTTTTTCAAACACTTTCTAGATAAAAAAATAAAATAAAAAAATAGCAGATGTACAAGCTGTGAGCTTGTAGATCTGCTATTTTTTAATAGCCAACATATAAAATATGGATGAAAATGCACGCGTCCTCAGAGTCATTGCAGGGGGTGGGCACCAAGTAAAAAAATCATGAAAATAGAGAGGCTGAGAGGAGGAGCATCTGAACCCTGAAAATTGAATTAAAAATCAAGTTTATAATTAGTATTATTATCTCCAAGCACTGTACTCCTTGTCATCTTTCTGACATCTCTTTTTAAATTGCCCCTTCTCAGGAAAGCCAGAGACAGACAGATACGATGTCCATAGAAACACGCACAGTACTTTTGTCTCCTTTCTTCCACATCTTTCTAAAAAATTACACCTTGACGGCACTTTAGCACTTTAGTTTTGCACTGTTCAATCCAGCCAGTGCAAGATGCTGTAGTTCTTTTATATTTATTTTGGGGAGGTTAGATCAGAAGTTGGAGGGGCCGAGGGGCCTAGTTTAATATGCAAAATAATTTTAGACAATACTATGTGGTAGGGTCACAAGGAGACATAAAATCTCTCTTTTGGATCTCGAGCTAAAAAGATTGGGAACCACTGATATAGAGGATGGAAGAAACCGTTCACATGTCGGCGTTCAATTTTAGTCGGGCACAGAATTTTCGGGCTGCATTGAGAACACTGTGTACTTTAATGGGGCGCGACGCCACGTCATGTCAAAGTGAGGAGGCCATTAGCTTGTCAATCTGCTCACATTTACAGAGAAAAGAACATGACATTTGAAATCCTGTAATTCCACTGAAATTCAATGAGCCCATTAAAACCGGCATATGTGTCTATTTAGATGTTTGCGTTGGCTATTCAAAAATAGCAGATCTACAAGCTCCCACCGCGCCATGTCGTGCGAGCTTGTACATCTGCCATTTTTGAACATTAAAATGTTTTTAAGTGTGAGAACTTACTGATTTAGAAGGCATTGTAGAATCGGCCTCAGGTCTTAATGGGTTAATATTATTATGCCATATTATTCTTATTATTTTGGGCATGTCATTATTGTCAATATTTTTCTAAAATGTTCAAAGATTTTGGAAAAAAAAGCAAAAATACCAGATCTACATGCTCACAACAGCTCACAGTGCAGCGCTTGTAGATCTTCTGGTTTTGTTTTAATCCATTTTGCCATAGGGCGGCTGCAGCCAGAGGGTATATAGGCCAGGCTGTGGATATTTTGGTGGTTCTTGGCATGGAAACCTTTTTGGGAACCCCCTGGCCTAAAAGGGCAGCCGCTTGTGACCGGAAGGTGGCCAGTTCAGTTCAATCCCCAGAATTGGCAGTAGGAATCTGGGCATGGAAGTGAATGAGTGACACTCACTGCTGAAGTGCCCTTGAGCCAAGCGCTTAATCCCCGACTGCTCTCTGGCTGTTGCCCCTGGCGGAGCCAACAGGTCCCTCCAAGGTGTGAATGCGTGTACCAGGTTCACGTTCCGCGGCTGACTTCCATCCGTGGTGGGAAGTAATTAAGTACATTTCGTTGCTGTCGGGCAGAAACCTCTTATCTCCATATTTTTACTTTTTGTGTTTTTTCATAAATGAACGCCCTACTTGATCATACTACATGCAGCGTCACTCAAAAGCATCAAAAGTAGCATATCTACAAGCTCGAAACACGGCGCGCGACGCGTTTTGAGCTTGTAGATCTGCACTACTCCACTACAATAATTTGAAAACTTTAGTTACTAGTTACTTTGCAGATTTAGAGTATTTTTCACAAACATGCATTAACCACTTATTTCCATTAATCCATATTTCACACTTTCAATACGACTATTCGAAAATACCAGATCTACAAGCTCAAACGCGAGCAAAACAATCGCTCCATATAAATTCACCAAACTACTGTGAAATGGGCATGGACTTGAATAATGAATACGTTTACTTTGGTACTTTAAGTACATTTTGATGCTAATACTTTTGTACTCTTACAATTCTCACATGCAGACGTTTAGGGCCGTCCTCCACAGCCCTATTAGGTGACTATAATAGCCATTTTGTTGACTAATCAATTCCTTGATTTAATCAACAGATCTGTGTAAAATAGTGTTCTGCTGCGTTCACTCATGCAGAGAGCAGCCTTCCTCAGGCTGGTGAGGTTGAGAACTGAACATTGTAATGTCGATTTCACAGTGACTACACTGGCTATTGGCCCATAATATAGACTGATCTGGATCTCAGGATCCACATAGGGAACGGCGTGGATCCAGCGGGGGTCTCGGACGTCACGTGGGCAGTCTTGAGACGTCAGTCATCTATGACAGTGGTTCTCAAACTTTTTCACGTCAAGGACCCCCAAAATGATATGTATTTGGCCGCAGACCCCCATCTCAAATATTTAGTTCCAGAGACCCCCCAGAAGCAAAGATTTGAGTTACAAATGTTTGCTTAAAAATATATATATATTGAAAGGTTTGCAAAAGAAATCCCGATTTAAAAAAAATAGCAGATCCACAAGCTCAGAGCGCGGCACTCTGTGCCGCGCTCTGAGCTTGTAGATCTGCTATTTTTGAATAGCCAAAGTATAATAGGTAAACAATATTGTGATGCTATATTAACACATTTTGCTGGGGACCCCCTGGAACCCCCCCTGGAACCCCCCCCTGGGACCCCCTGGAACCCCCCCAAGGACCCCCCCCCCCCCCCCCCAAAACGGTGCCGTGGCAACCGGGTCCAAGCACCAGGCACCACGAAGGGTTAATCCGCCCATGCCTATGACATACCTATGAGATATTGATGTTCTAGAACTCCCAATGCGACATGTTGTGAGCTTGTAGATTGGCTATTTTGGCATCTTTTGCATCACACTGTCATATCGTTGCTGTCGGGCAGAAACCCTTTCATCTCCCGTGGATTAAAGTTCTCAGTCTGATTTCAGTCATTTGGATTTCCATTGAAGCCAGCATGTCTTCTATGGAAGCATGTTGCGCAGCAAAGAATAGCCAATATCTATGCCCAGCCATGCACCTGAATCTATTGAGAGCTTGTAGAGATACAGGCTATTTTTTGGTTATTTTTTTAAAGGTTAAAGCGGAAGTAGTCAAACTAAGCAATATGTTCAGAAGCATTTTCTATAAAACCCTAATGGTCTGGGTTATTTCATAAAAGCAAAGGTTAAAGGAGTAGTTCACCCCAAAGATTACTTATTTTCTATCAATTACACACCCCATGAAGCCTGGAATCTTTTTTGTTTTTTTCGCATTCCTAAGCCAATAATTTGATGACCGGCGTAGACTCAAAGAGTCTCCATTGAGTCTCCTACTGACCGATGACCCGGTCATCAAATTATAGGCTTAGGAATGTGACAAAAAACAAAAAAAAATCTCCATGAATTCAAGACTTCAGGGTGCGTAATTGATAGAAAATAAGTCATTTTTTGGGTGAACTACTCCTTTAAAGCCTCAATCTTTGATTGCTTCACCTGGTTGACCGTATTTAGAACAGCAGGAACAATAATACTAAAACATTGTGATATTGTGATAATTGGAAACCGCGCTAGTGTGGGGGGCTCCTGTCACACTGTTTAACAAATCCTATAATAGGACACAAAAATAGTGATTATAGCGTTAGATTGGCTATATTTGCTACTTTTAAATTTGAATCCTGAAAAGTAGCAGTTTTGGACATATGAGATTTCCACCCGACAACAATGGCATGACAAAGTGAAAAAACAGGCATAAATGTATGGAAAAACCCATAAAAAGCAGCATAAAGGTTTGTGCCAGATACAGCGACAACGTGATCCTAAGGGGAATCCAGTGGTCCTTAATGTACTGCGTATATAGGACTTCCGTGGCCCTGGCCTTCACCCCCAACCCTGCACCCTTAAGCTGCTTCCTCCCTCCCCGAGCTGTGCTGCTCTCATCCTAGTCATGGGATTACCAGAGGAGAGAGAGAGAGAGAGAGAGACAGAGAGATGAGTGATGCAGGTGTTTCCATGGCAACATCAGTAGTGCAGGCGATGGCAACTGGGTTGTGGTGGCACGTACTGGTGACTGCAGTTGTGTGTGTGCGTGTGTTGTGTGTGTGTGTTGTGTGTGTGTGTGTGTATGTGTGTGTGTGTGTGTGTGTGGGAGGGGGGAGAGAGACAGAGATAGGGACAAAAAGACAGAGAGTGGGAGAGGGAGACAGAAACTGAGATAGGGACAGAGAGAGACGGAGACAGAGAGAGAGAGGGAGACAGAGAGAGACGGAGACAGAGAGAGAGAGAGAGAGAGAGAGAGGGAGACAGAGAGAGACGGAGACAGAGAGAGACGGAGAGAGAGAGAGAGAGAGAGAGGGAGACAGAGAGAGACGGAGACAGAGAGAGACGGAGACAGAGAGAGAGAGAGAGAGAGAGAGGGAGACAGAGAGA